>NC_044040.1:93795915-94101012 GCF_901765095.1 Microcaecilia unicolor | reverse complement strand
GACCCCCGCATCCCCTCTAGAAGCGCTCAAGCGATCCGGGGAGCGACTCTTTGCGCCCTCGCCATCCGACGCCATATGCCACGAGGAGAAGAATCGGGGAACCCCCTGCCCGCTATAAAAAGGTAAAAATTACCTGCTTGCCGCTCCGAGCTGTAACGACCTGGTGTCCCAGTGAGTAGCTGCAATAAACGTTTAAATAAACTTCGAAATAAACGCCTTTAAGGACGTTCAAAATTTTTTTTTTTTTAACGGAGCCAGCGGGAGGGGGGAGAAAAGGAGGGACCTGGCACCACCAGGTTTGCACTTGCTCAAAAGAGCCCTCAACCCCAGGCACTCAACAAAACCTAAGAATTAGGCTTGGAGGCCTAGCCAGAGCTGCTGCTGTGTGTGACCACCACCTGCTGAGATAGAGAACATACTGGGGAGTTTCCAGCAGCACATGACCACATATAGGGAGGCAAAAGTTTGCTCTCTATCTCCACCTGCTGGTAGATGGACACAACCCACCAGTCTATGGATTGATCAGCTTGATGATATGGAAATGTGAATTTTATGAGAGAGAAATTGAATGTGCATCCTGCAGTGATTGGCTGAACTCCTCTTCCTTCATCTGAAGCACGCTTTGATGCTCCCTCGCTTCTGTCCTCCTTTTCTACTTCCAGCGGCCACAGGCATGGGGTGACTGTGTGAAAGAAAGATGATGCAGCGGGCGCTGGTGGGAGACAACAGGGTCATTGACTATACAGTGAAGGTGGGTGTATTTTCTCCCTGATATTACCCCAGCCCAAGCTCAGGTGTAGCTAGCAATCCAGGCCCTGTAGGGGACCTTTCAGACTTCAGCGCTGCCTGTCTGAAACCTCACATTTCTCACACCCCTACTGCATTTTGGGATCTGTAGTCCTCTTCGTGTACGTGGGTCTCAAGAAGGGCAGGAACTACACATCCCATAATGCACTTACACGAGAAGTTTAGAGTAGAGAAACAGGATGAAGTTAATGCTGTGATTTCTAGCTCCATTCAAAGAGCTCTGCTTTGTTCGTGAGTGTGCAAGCATATGTTGCAGCCCTTCCTACCTCTCATGCATGTCTCCACATAAATTTCATTCACTCCAAAGGGACTGGTTAACTGTGGGTCAGGTGCATAGGCGGTCGGTGGCCCAACTGTTTGGGGAGGCTAAAGGGGCGGGGTTAGGGGTGGGGCCAGGAGTGGAGCTTAAATCCATAATTGTCTGATAACACACAGAAAAAATAAATAAATAAAAATAAAAGTCACAATTAATACCCTTTATTAAATTTAGATATTAGATATGTATCATATGTCAAAGAATAAAGTGATTGCTCAAAGCATATTCTAAGCACAATCGCTCAACTGCAAAACACTATGCACAACTTTGTGCAAAAACACACTCAGAATCTTACTGTACCATAAATATTACACTGGGCAGAACCTAATACACCAATATACCACCCATACGGAAAATGCAGACCGTCAACAATATGAAACAAGGGATCATATCATCACAATTCTCATGTAGAGCCACAAAACACCCTAATTAATGTGGGCTAAAATGCCATAAATAAGTAAATAAATATAAACTTTTAATGTTGAGCACCTGATTCTCAAAGTGGACATATTCCAAACACTATAATGAAAATAAAATTATCTTTTCTACCTTTGTTGTCTGGTGACTTTTTCTGATCATGCTGGTCCAGTATCCGATTCTGCTGCTATCTGTCCTAAGTGCAAGTCAGGAAGTCATCCTCATTAAATATCTCCCTGGCAACCAGAACACCTCCAGCCAACCCCCCCCCCCCCCTCTCCCAGCAGTAAGGTAAACAAACCATAAACCAATTTCTACAACTGATTCACAAGGAGAGGGCTTTCACTGCAGCTCCTGCTGTGAGGATGGAGGTAAACCAACAATTTAAACCCCTCAGAGCACAGCAGGGGAGGCTTAGCCTCTCAAAGCCTCTTATACCCGGCGCCTATGGTCAGGTGTTACTCTATACTGATACATACATAAGTACATAAGTAATGCCATATTGGGAAAAGACAAAAGGTCCATCGAGCCCAGCATCCTGTCCCCGACAGCGGCCAAACCAGGTCAAGGGCAGCTTCCCAAACGTACAAACATTCTATACATGTTATTCCCGAAATTGTGGATTTTTCCCAAGTCCATTTAGTAGCGGTCTATGGACTTGTCCTTTAGGAAACCGTCCAAACCCTTTTTAAACTCTGCCAAGCTAACAGCCTTCACCAAGTTCTCCGGGAACGAATTCCAGAGTTTAATTACGCGTTGGGTGAAGAAACACTTTCTCCTATTTGTTTTAAATGTACTACACTGTAGTTTCATCGCATGCCCCCTAGTCCTACTATTTTTGGAAAGCATGAACAGACGCTTCACATCCACCTGTTCCATTCCACTCATTATTTTATATACCTCTATCATGTCTCCCCTCAGCCATCTCTTCCCCAAGCTAAAAAGCCCTAGCCTCCTTAGTCTTTCTTCATAGGGAAGTCGTCCCATCACCGCTATCATTTTTGTCGCCCTTCGCTGCACCTTTTCCAATTCCACTATATCTTTCTTGAGAAGCGGCGACCAAAATTGGACACAATACTCAAGGTGCGGTCGCACCATGGAACGATACAACAGCATTATAACATCCTCACACCTGTTTTCTATACCTTTCCTAATAATACCCAACATTCTATTCACTTTCCTAGCCGCAGCAGCACACTGAGCAGAAGGTTTCAGTGTATTATCGACGATGACACTCAGATCCCTTTCTTGGTCCGTAACTCCTAACGTGGAACCTTGCATGATGTAGCTATAATTCGGGTTCTTTTTTCCCACATGCATCACCTTGCACTTGCTCACATTAAACGTCATCTGCCATTTAGCCGCCCAGTCTCCCAGTCTCGTAAGGTCCTTCTGTAATTTTTCACAATCCTGTCGCGAGTTAACGACTTTGAATAACTTTGTGTCATCAGCAAATTTAATTACCTCGCTAGTTACTCCCATCTCTAAATCATTTATAAATATATTAAAAAGCAGCGGTCCTAGCACAGACCCCTGAGGAACCCCACTAACTACCCTTCTCCATTGTGAATACTGCTCATTTAACCTCACTCTCTGTTTCCTATCCTTCAACCAGTTTTTATTCCACAATAGGGCATTTCCTCCTATCCCATGATCCTCCAATTTCCTCTGTAGCCTTTCATGAGGTACCTTGTCAAACGCCTTTTGAAAATCCAGATACACGATATCAACAGACTCCTCTTTGTCCACATGCTTGTTTACTCCTTCAAAGAACTGAAGTAAATTGGTCAGGCAAGATTTCCCCACACAAAAGCCATGCTGACTTGGTCTCAGTAATCCATGTCCTCGGATGTGCTCTGTAATTTTGTTTTTGATAATAGCCTCTACCATTTTCCCCGGCACAGACGTCAGACTCACCGGTCTATAATTTCCCGGATCTCCCCTGGAACCCTTTTTAAAAATTGTCGTTACATTGGCCACCCTTCAATCTTCCGGTACCACACTCGATTTTAAGGATAAATTGCATATCATTAACAGTAGCTCCGCAAGCCCATTTTTCAGTTCTATCAGTACTCTAGAATGAATACCATCCGGCCCAGGAGATTTGCTACTCCTCAGTTTGCTGAACTGCCCCATTACGTTCTCCAGGTTTACCGTGAAGTCAGTAAGTTTTTCCGACTCGTCCGCTTGAAATATCATTTCCAACACCAGTATCCCACCCAAATCTTCCTCGGTGAAGATCGAAGCAAAGAATTCATTCAATCTCTCCACTACGTCTTTATCTTCCTTGATCGCCCCTTTTACCCCTCTGTCATCCAGTGGCCCAACTGATTCTTTTGCCGGCTTCCTGCTTTTAATATACCGAAAAAATTTTTTGCTATGTTTTTTTGCCTCTAGTGCTATCATTTTTTCGTAATTCCTCTTTGCCTTCTTTATCTGCGCCTTGCAATTTCCTCTGTAGCCTTTCATGAGGTACCTTGTCAAACGCCTTTTGAAAATCCAGATACACAATATCAACCGGCTCCCCTTTGTCCACATGTTTGTTTACTCCTTCAAAGAATTGAAGTAAATTGGTCAGGCAAGATTTCCCCACACAAAAGCCGGTCTCAGTAACCCATGTCCTTGGATGTGCTCTGTAATTTTGTTTTTAATAATAGCTTCTACCATTTTCCCCGGCACCGACGTCAGACTCACCGGTCTATAATTTCCCGGATCTCCCCTGGAACCTTTTTATTTTTTTTTTTTTTTTTATTTTATTTTATTAGTATTAATCATTATTTAACAACAAATTTTTGTATTAGCATTAGGCATTGAAAAGGAAATGATACAACTAAGAATAAATTTAAGGCCTATTCGTCCACAATTAAGGAAATTGGTTCCAAAATACAGGAAATTATGTTACAAACATCAATAAAAAGGAAAAATAAAAAAAACAAAATCTACCTTTTGCGTATCTCGGGGTTGCCGATCCCAGCCTGCTATTTACGGGGGGCACATAGGATTCATATCTACTCTTGCATCGAGAAATTCCTTTAACTGTTTAGGGTCTACAAATTGAAACTGATTACCCTCAAGCATCAAATTACAAATACAAGGAAAACGTAATACAAAATTAAACCCCAAGGCCAACACCTTAGGACGCAGTTCTAAAAAAGCCCTGCGTCTAACCTGAGTAGGCCTTGAGAGGTCAGGAAAAACACGAACCTTTGAACCCATAAACAAGTTTTCTAAGTGTCTTAAAGAAAGTCTCAGTATAGCATTGCGGTCAGGCTCTAACACAAAGGTAGCAAGCAGAGTAGACCTCTGCGTAATTATCTCCAGTGAGCTCTCAAGGAATGAAGTTAAGTTCATTTCATCCCCCACCCTTGGGAGATTTCGACCGTCTCCCTGTGGGTTCCAGATATAATAGGCCCTTGTTATGGGGGGCAATGAATCTTTGTCCATTCCAAGAATGTCCACGATATATTTCTTAACCATTTCAAGAGGTGAAATTAAAGGAGACTTAGGGAAGTTTAGGAACCTAAGGTTAAACCTACGAATCTGGTTTTCAAGGTATTCAGTCCGTTTCCTGGAACCTTTTTAAAAAATGGGCGTTACATTGGTCACCCTCCAATCTTCCGGTACCACGCTTGATTTTAAGGATAAATTGCATATCACTAGCAGTAGCTCCGCAAGCTCATTTTTCAGTTCTATCAGTACTATAGGATGAATACCATCTGGTCCAGGAGATTTGCTACTCTTCAGTTTGCTGAACTGCCCCATTACGTCCTCCAGGTGAAGTCAGTAAGTTTCTCCGACTCATCCGCTTGAAATATCATTTCCGACACCGGTATCCCACCCAAATCTTCCTCGGTGAAGAATTCATTCAATCTCTCCGCTACGTCTTTGTCTTCCTTGATCGTCCCTTTTACCCCTCTGTCATCCAGTGGCCCAACCGATTCTTTTACCGGCTTCTTGCTTTTAATATACCAAAAAAATGTTTTTTTGCCTCTAATGCTATCTTAATTTCGTAATCCCTCTTGGCCTTCTTTATCTGCGCCTTGCATTTGCTTTGACACTCCTTATGCTGCTTCTTGTTATTTTTGGACGGTTCCTTCTTCCATTTTCTGAAGGCGTTTCTTTTAGCCCTAATAGCTTCCTTCATCTCACTTTTCAACCAGGCCAGCGGTCTTTTGGAGTTCCATCTTTCTTTTCTAATTAGTGGAATATGTTTGGCCTGGGCCTCTAGGATGGTATTTTTGAACAGCGTCCATGCCTGTTGTACAGTTTTTACCCTCTCAGTTGCCCCCCTAAGTTTTTTTTAACCGTTCTTCTCATTTTATCATAGTCTCCTTTTTTAAAGTTAAACGCTAACGTATTTGACTTCCTGTGTATAGTTACTTCAAGGTTGATATCAAAACTGATCATATTATGATCACTGTTATCAAGCGGCCCCAGTACCATAACGTCCCTCACCAGATCATGCGCTCCACTAAAGACCAAGTCTAGAATTTTTCCTTCTCTCGTCAGCTCCTGCACCAGCTGCTCCATAAAACTGTCCTTGATTTCATCAAGGAATTGTACCTCTCTAGCGTGTCCCGATGTTACATTTACCCAGTCTATATTTGGATAATTGAAGTCACCCATTATTATCACATTGCCCATTTTGTTTGCGTCTCTGATTTCTTTTATCATTTCTGCGTCTACCTGCTCATCCTGGCGAGGCGGACGGTTGTACACTCCTATCACCGTCCTTTTCCCTTTTATACATGGAATTTCAACCCACAATGACTCAAAGGTGTGATTTGTGTCCTGCTGAATTTGTAATCTATCTGAGTCAAGGCTCTCGTTAATATACAATGCTACCCCCTCCACCAGTCCGGTCCACCCTATCACTACGATATACTTTGTACCCCTGTATGACAGTGTCCCCCTGATTATCCTCCTTCCACCAGGTCTCGGTAATGCCTATTATATCCAATTTTTCATTTAGTGCAATATATTCCAACTCTCCCATCTTATTTCTTAGACTCCTAGCATTTACATATAGACAGAGTATGCTTGTTGTTCCTATTTGCATGATGCTTAGTACTGGACACTACTGATTTGCCATCTTTTGTCTGATCTTTAGTTGTATTTAAGGGCACCTGGCCTACCACGGCCTGTTGTGCAACTATCCAGAAACCCTATCTTCCCTGTTTGTGAGGTATCTTTGCAAGATACCTTATCCCGAACCATGCGCTTTTGAGCGACTGTCGGCCTTCCTCCCATTTCTACTCTCAGGGTTCCAATTAAACTTGACTAAATCACTGGCCCTCCCCTTGATTCGAGGCCCAAAGGACATTGAGGAGGCGGTTCCCTTTACAGTGGGCCCGACAGCATATCAAATATTTAGGGGTTACAATTCCAAATGATTTATCAAAATTATATGATCAGAATGTGCTCCCTTTGCTGGCAGAAACTAAAGATATGTTAAATCTCTGGGGTGCCTGCCCTCTCTCCTTGTTGGAACGAATCTCATCCTATATAATAATTCTCACCTCCAACGTTCTGCCTTGCCTGGGACCATGGCTCCCTCGGAGGTGGTCTGCTAGGCACCATAGATCAGACTGAGACGTCACTGGCCGCATTATGACATGATCCCGGGAGAAAAAAAAACACACAGCTGATCGAAACAAAGCGAAAAGGCTCAAGACTGGCTGCCGCCCTCCCGAACCTGCCCCGCTGACCAACCGCCCTGAAAAAACCTCGCAACTGATGACACTGCCGCCCTCCCGAACCGTGGCTCCTGGAGTTGCTGAGCTAGGCTCCGTAGCCAGGATGACGTCACTAACAGCTGATTCCCAGGCATGGGGAGGAGTAGGGAAACACGCTCCGCGTGTTCCTTACTACTCCCCCTGCCTGGGAATCAGCTGTCAGTGTGCCGCTCCCTGCCACTTCGGAGCAAGTGGCAGGGAGCGGCGCATCAAAACACTACAAGCGCAGCACCACAGAACGTCCCCCCCCCCCCTCGGCGAATCAACCAATCCCCCCCCCCCCCGGCACATCAAACATCCCCTCCCACCTCAAACACATCAAACATCCCCCACCCGAAGCACATCAACACCCCCCCCCCCCCCCCCCCCGGCGCATCAGACCCCATCGCCACCCGCAGATGCCAGTAGTAACGCTGTCCGGCCGTTGCTGCTTCTCCAGTTGAGCAGCAGCGGCTGCTACAAAAAGAAAAAATGTGATAAATGTTTTTAAGCTCAGCCCAAATCATTCGCAAATGCCCGAGTCTTACAACGCAGTCTCTGCAGCCACTCTTCCTCTCGCCTCCACGTCACTGCCCCTGGAGTAAGACCCCGGAGGAGCGCAGTGACGTGACAGGCGAGAGGAGGAGCGGCTGCAGAGACTGCGTTGTAAGACTCTGGCATTTGCGAATGATTTGGGCTGGGTTTTAAAACATTTATCGCTTCTTTTCTTTTTGTAGTGGCCGCTGCTGCTCAACAGGGGAAGCAGCAGCGGCCATGCACTGTTAGCACTAGCAGCTGCGGGTGGTGAGGGGGTTTGATCTACCGGGGGGGAGGGTCGCTGGACATGGGGGGTAGGGGAGGGTCGCTGGACATGGGTAGCTGGAGGGGGGAGGGGAGAGTTGCTGGACATGGGTAGCTGCAGGGGGGGGCAGAGGGTCACTGGACATGGATGGCTGGAGGCGGGGCAGGGGAGAGGGAGGTGGGGAGGGGGTCCTGTGACCAGAGATGTGGGCGTAGGGAGGGGGGCTCTGCGAGTGGGGGTGTGGGGGCTTACACTCACTCACTCACTGTCTCTCACATACACTCTGACATACTCCGTCTATCACACTCTCTCTGTCACACACACACAGTCTCACACACACAGACACTCTGTCTCTCACACACACTCTCTCTCTCACACACACACACATACACACACACACGCTGTCTCTGTCTCTCTCTCATTCTCTCTATGACACACACACTCTCTCTCAAACATACACACTCCAAGGAAAACCTTGCTAGCGCCCGTTTCATTTGTGTCAGAAAAGGGCCTTTTTTACTAGTTGTTTAATATAATGTTGGCTCCCTGCTGGCTTTAAGTGTTTCAAATGCTACCATTATTTTTGAAGCAACGGGAAAAGCAGATACTAAACAAGGCAATTCAGAGTTTTCTATGGAGAGGTAGGTATCCCAGACGTCCTATATCAACATTACAGAAACCTAAAGATCATGGAGGGTTGGGACTCTTGAATGTAAGATATTTAACTATTTCTCACACTGGCAACCTTAATTCATTGTTTACTGTAGGATTAAACTATCATGATACTGTAATTCATTCCCACCACCTCACTTCTTTACCACCATACTTCATCATTCAATCATCTAATACATATCTCCTTCTTCGTGACCTCAGTTGTGCACACTGCCAATCTTTAATAATGGCAGTGGAACCTGCACATCGTTCTTCATCGGTTCACAATTTTCGTGATTTATTTTATGTGTTTACTTTTTTTAAAACTTTATGTCTTATTTGTATATAATTTCAAATACTCATCTTAATTAGATGTATCGGACCCAGGGGCTGATGTTAACGCCCGACATGCACGTTTCGCCCTATTATAGGGCTGTTTCAAGGACTGACCCCTACACAAAATGAGCAAAAATATATTTTAGAACCACAAGAGTATGTATTTCTATTGACGTACCGTAGAAGGGAGGTTGTGGTTCTAAAATATATATTTTTTCATTTTGTGTAGGGGTCAGTCCTTGAAACAACCCTATAATAGGGCGAAACGTGCATGTCGGGCGTTAACATCAGCCCCTGGGTCAGATACATCTAATTAAGATGAGTATTTGAAATTATATACAAATAAAACATAAAGTTTTAAAAAAAGTAAACACATAAAATAAATCACGAAAATTGTGAACCGATGAAGAACTATGTGAAGATATTTAACTATAGCATGTTCTATGAGACACATATGGGATTGGCTGACAGGAATGTGCACCTTTTCAGCTACTCCCATAGAGTCTGCACTCCCTTCTGCAACACATCTTTTTAACTGGCTTTTACATACTATTCCAGGGAAGACGGGAAGTGTTGTCTCGTAACCCACTTTTCCTCTCGGTGAGGGCAACATGGAGGTGGCTTTGAAGGCGACATGTTTTTTTTGCAGCAGCCACACCACACTTGGCACTTTCTCAAAATCTAGACTTCCCAGCGGGCATGGATTCCCCTGTGTTCGTGCGCTGGAGGAGATTGGGACTAATTTATTTGAGCCAATTTATAAATGAGGAGGGGAAAATGAAAGACTTTGCAGATTGCAACGGGACTTTGCATTACTACCTTCAGACTGGTTTGCCTACACACAACTACACCACTACGTCTCATTTTTGGGCTGGATTAATTTATGTGAAGATGTACAAGATATTCTGAACAGAGCACTCACACTAGGATCTCGAAATGTAATTCCATTAAGATTTCATCATAGATACCTGAGAGATACGACGGAGGATTTGGACTTTAAGAAGATTGCACAGGTATGGGCGGTTGAACTACAAGTGGATTTGACTGAGGACCAGTTTAAACAACATGCTTTAAGTCTGCAACAATGCTCTCCTGTTATATGCTATTGGGAACTGCAGTATAAATTTCGTTACGTCTGTACATATCTCCGATAAGAGCTTACTGGGCAGAGATTGGCTCCACGGAGGCCTGCCCAAAGTGCACACAGGATACAGCAACTCTGGAGCACATGTTTTGAACATGCCCCAAAATCATTCAATTCTGGATGCAACTATTAGATGCAGTGCACACTTATTGGAAATGCCAAGTGGCGTTACATCCTTTGTTACTGTTTGATGTATACAAATATGCCAAACCAACACCCCCAGGTTTTAAATGTTTTTTTTGCAAAAAGTAACCTTGATGGGGTAAAAAGCTATACTGTTGTGTTGGAGAGAGACATATGCACCATCAGTGGGGATGTGGCACACACAAATGATTGATCTCTTAAAATTGGAATGCTATGGTATTAAGTACATTTCTTCAGAGGAAAGAAGACGTTTTCAGCAGATTTGGGAACACTTCTGGGCTACCCTGCAGCCCGCAGCTCGTTAACTAGAGTGTTTTTCTCCCCATGGAGTCTCAATATTGTTCTGATTGGTATGGTACAAAGGGAGGGAGGGTCGGATGAGGTTTTAGGGGAAAGGGGGGGTGTTATCTTGTTCTTGGTTGTGTGGCTTATATCACTGGAACACTGCAGAATGTATGTGTGGATAACATTAAAGATGATTCAATCATAAAAAGCCAGGTAGTCATAGCCTGCGATAGGTAGCTGTCCCCTATATAAATAAGAGGCCCTTGCCCATACTCACTGCCCCCGCATTTGTGGGCCTCCCTGGGTGGTAGGGTTCATACTGCCCTAATTCCATGTGTATCTCTTGAATTGCATATCTGACTACAAAACAGGTTACACCACTGCCCAGAAGGGGAATGCCATCTAGAAATATAAATACATCAACTTCCGACCCCAAATATCAAACCATGCGGATCAGCCAAATGGCCTGAAGTTCCTTAACCCTGTGGATCAGAATCAAATGTCAAGAGGTAAATACACTATAGAATTTTGATGTGTAGTTGTTTAATAATGAACCAGTATGCTATACAAAACAATGCCCAGAAGTAAATGCCTATAAACAACTGCGACGTGTCTTTCTTCCCGGATACTCCAGAAGGAATGTAGGTTGAGACCAACTGCTCAGATGTCGAATTGACTAGACAGTTGCACAGTGTATTCCTGTGCTGCAATAAGAAAAACAATTGAAGCAATGCGTACTTGAATGAATAAAGTAACCATTTCATTCAATCATTAGGTAACTGAAACCTCAAGCTAGGAATATTCTGTTTATGCAGCAAAAGGCAAGTGACATGGATGATATTGAGGGGCATAATCGAACGGGGACGACCATCTCTAACAGCGCCCATCTCTAAGGATGTCCGGTGAAGGGGCATGGAAACCCGTATTATTGAAACAAGATGGGTGTCCATCTTTTGTTTCAATAATACGGTCGGGGACGCCCAAATCTCAACATTTAGGTTGACCTTAAAGATGGTCGTCCCTGGTTTTCGGCCATAATGGAAACTGAGGACGCCCATCTCAAAAACGACCAAATCCAAGTCATTTGGTTGTGGGAGGAGCCAGCATTCGTAGTGCACTGGTCCCCCTGACATGCCAGGACACCAACTGGGCACCCTAGGGGGCACTGCAGTGGACTAACTGATGCACTAACTGAACGGAAAAAGCCCTTCCCTTACTGATCCCTTAGCGATTCGGAAAGGAACGGGCATGCATGAAGGAAATTGCATGCAAATGAGCTGCTCACTGTTAGATCATTTGCACATGATTTCCTTCCTAAGGAGGGGAAGCTAGTGCAGAGCAGCCAAGCATTATGCGTGGCTGCTCTGAGCATGCCAAAGACGGCTTCATACATGCAGACAAGCTGCGTGTATAATAGCTGTCTACAACCTTAAATAAATTGCCATCTACAACCTTAGAAAAATACAAGTCCAGGTGAAAATGTCCAAGTGCTCGTCAGGGATTTTTTTTTTTTTAAGAGTATGGGTGAAGGACGTCCTTCGCTATGCCTCTGTACCTGCAACGGCAGTTGAGGACATCCTTTGCTATTCCTCTGTCCCTGCAATGCCAGTGAGTGACGTACAAAATGTGATGTTTCTGTGAGAAGAACATCCATGCCTGCTATGCCTCCAACACTCCCTTTATTTATTTATTTGGATTTTGGATCACAAGTAACAGAAGTGGGATTTGAACTGGCCACCTCTGGATTGCAAGATCAATGCTCTGACCACTAGGCTACTCCACTCAGCTCCTCTGAAATATGGCTGTCCCTGTGGGGGGGGAGGCAGTTCAGGACGTCCAAAATGTTTGAAAGTAGGACATCCACGTCTTCGCTATGCCTCTGCTGACATACACATACCTCCCCTCCCAGGGACCTACATACTGCTGCAATGGACCTGAGTATGACATTTCAGGCTGGCAAAAAAAGTTTTTAAAGTTGTTTTTTTCAGGGTGGGAGGGGGTTAGTCACCACTGGGGGAGTAAGGGGAGGTCATCCCCGATTCTCTCCAGTGATCATCTGGTCAGTTTGTGCACCTTTTTGAGGCTTGGTCGTGAAAAAAAATGAACCAAGTAAAGTCGACCAAATGCTCATCAGGGACGCCCTTCTTTTTTCCATTATCAGCCGAGGACCCCCATCTCTTAAGCACGCCCTCGTCCTGCCTTCGGTACACTGCCAACACGCTCCCGGGAACTTTGGTCGTACCTGCAACGGAAATGAGTTGAGGACGCCCAAAATTGGCTTTTGATTATGCCAATTTGGGCGACCCTGAGAGAAGGACACCCATCTCCCGATTTGTGTCAGAAGATGGGCGCCCTTCTCTTTCGAAAATGCCCCTGATTGGTATTCCAATGCCATGTCTAGCATTGCTCCTTGTCTAACTGCCTGAAAGCATTAAGTGTGTCACTATGAACCAGTGCTAGTAATGTGAAGTAAACATGATAAAGGCAAACCTTCAGAAGGCTTGTCACATTTATTAGGATTAGCATTCATCAGAATTTACTCATTCCTTGCCTACCCATAGTCTACTAACAGAGCAAGCTGGAGTTAGGCAATACGATAGACAATCCAGGCATAAGCTATTTTAAAATCGGAATAGTCAGCCTGCTGTGCCAGTCAAAGTGGAACATGTGAAGGGGCATAATCGAACGAAAACGTCTATCTCCATGGGCGTTTATCTCCGAGAACGGGTCCGTGAAGGGGCGGACCGAACCGTATTTTCGAAAAAAATAGACGTCCATGTTTTATTCGACAATTTGTGAGCTGGGCGTTTTTGTTTTTCAGTGATAATGGAAAATGAAAGCGCCCAGCTCAAAAACGAATAAATCCAAGGCATTTGTTCGTGGGAGGGGCCAGGAGTCGTAGTGCACTGGTCCCCCTCACATGCCAGGACACCAACCGGGCACCCTAGGGGGCACTTTTACAAAAACAAAAAAAAAGGTAAAAGAGCTCCCAGGTGCATAGCACCCTTCCCTTGTGTGTTGAGCCCCCCAAAATCCCCCTCAAAACCCACTGCTCACAAGTCTACACCATTACTATAGCCCTAAGGGGTGAAGGGGGGCACCTACATGTGGGTACAGTGGGTTTGGGGGGGTTGGACGACTAAGCATTAAGCAGCACAATTGTAACAGGTGGGGGGGGGGGGGGATGGGCCTGGGTCCACCTGCCTGAAGTCCCCGGCACCCCCTAACAACTGCTCCAGGGACCTGCATACTGCTGCCAGGGAGGTGGGTATGACATTTGAGGGTGAAAATAAAAAGTTGTGAAACATCATTTTTTTGTGGTGGGAGAGGGTTAGTGACCACTGGGGGAGTCAGGGGAGGTCATCCCCGATTCCCTCCGATGGTCATCTGGTCATTTAGAGCACTTTTTTGGGACCTGTTCGTGTGAAAAAAGGGTCCAACAAAAGTGTCCTAAATGTTCGCTAAAAACGCCTTTATTTTTTCGATTATCGCCCTAACGCGTACATCTCTCCTCAGCCGATAACCACGCCCCAGTTCCACCTTCGCCACACCTCTGACACGCCCCCATCAACTTTGTCCGCATCTGCGACGGAGTGCAGTTGAAAACGTCCAAAATCGGCTTTCGATTATACCGATTTATTCGTTGTTGTGAGATAAACGTCTCCCAATTTGGGTCAAAATTTAGGCGTTTTTCTCTTTCGATTATAAGGTGGATAGACATGTAAAATGGAGTAGCAATAGTTGACAGAGAATGCGGGGATTATAGGTGTATTCAGAAAATAAATACTAGTCTGTGAATGGATAAAGGAGAAATTGCTCTGGAGACATGTATTTTCTTTTGCGTTACCGCATAGCTAGTGTCAGTTGTAGACTAAGGCATCTGACAATGTTAACTAAAGACAAAGGATTAGTAGGGAGGGAATTTTGTGAGAAACCTGCTGAACACTTTGTAATGCAGCATCCATTTTGTACCTGACATGAGATGAATGGGCATCTCCTTCAAGCACCAACTTCCTAAGACAAGTATCCCAAAAGTCCATTTTTAGAAGTATAGACCATTACCATTATTAGAAGCATTTAAAATGAAGAACACCCATGTTGCCATAAAGGGATAGACTGAAGTATAGGAGAACATAAGAACAAAAAGGGTTCCTACCCTGGGACAGTCCACAGGTCCTTCCAATAACGGCGTATGGGCTCCCCATTTAGGAAGCTATCTAAATATAAGTACCCCCTACCGCACCCCACGTGTTTGCCCAATAATGTAAAGGGTTTGTGTAACCCCCTCCCTCAACTCCCACCCTGTGCCCCAGGAGGGATAATCTGTATTGAGTTTAACCCTCTCAAGCATTGAAATGTCTCTAGCAAAGCAACCTTCATCACCCAGGTACATACATTTCTTGCATCAGTCAAGTACGGAATATGCTACCTGATAAGTGCTGTGAGCCTTATCAGGTAGCAATGGATAAAGGAAGAAAATTCCAGCCCCCAGACCCAAAATAAGAACCATGGATCGGCATGTCCTTGTGTCCAATTCCATGCCCCTGTGAGTGCTCTGCTTTTTGTAAAGGTTGTGAAAAATAGCAGTAAGACCTTAGGAAAATGAAGACTGGGCATGCAAGGGAGGGGGAGAGGATGCAACAATCGCAGTAGCCGGCCTCGGTCCACTAAATACTCCACCCGAGGCAGCGCTACCCAGGAGGGGGCACATGGATAGGGCAGGGCTGCCTGCAGAGTTCTCAGTGGCTGATATTATCGGTGAACTCCACACTCTCTGCAGCTGTCTATCTGTAGATTCTCTCCCCACATACTTGCCAGATTCTGTCACTGCTAGTGGTGTTGATTCCAAGTGCTGTTCAACTGATCACCTTAACCCACAATATTATAAAAGCTAACACTAAAAACAGCGATACTGAGAATGTGCTGTTGGAAGACAGGGCATTCAAATGGCAGAGGAAATTTAATATGGACAAATGCAGAGTGATGGGGAAAATAGTCTGAATCATAGTCGCCTGATGCTAGGGTCCACCTTAGGAGTCAGTACTCAAGGAAAGAGCTAGAGGTCTTTGCAGACAACACGCCGCAGTCCTGTGCCCAGTGTGCGGTGGTGGCTAACAGCAAATAGGATGCTAGGAAGTATTAGGAAAGGGATGCAAAATAAGACCAAGCATATTAAAATGTCTCTGTATCACTTTTGTCCACTGTTTGGGCTCTGCAACATTTCAGAAGTTATATCCAAGCCGAGAAGCTAATCGTGGAGACTTGTCACCAACACATCAGTTTCCTGGGTAGCGACTGAATCAAGTCCGGTCGGGTGTCCAACAGCAGGATAGTCTTCTGGACATTGGCTCTTCAAGGATGGCCTCTAGAGGTAAGGTATGCTCAGAAACATCGTAATGTAGTAGCCCAAGGTATGGCTGACCTGCATGACTGTGCAGGACATGATTCCCTTGCAGATATTCCTGAAACAGATGTTCTACCACAAGAGAAAGAACCCCATCGACACCATCTGTATGATGAGAAGATTTGTGCTACAATGCCTAAGGTCTATGTGGATGGTTGTGCCTTCCACCGTGACACAGACCATGAGTTGGTTGCAAGTGTGGGAGTGGTATGGAATCCAACTATTCCTGAAGAGACATTGAAGTGCAGCTTGGGTTCACAGACAAACCAATATGCTGACATTGTTGCAGCTTTGGTGGTGGTACAGTCTGAAGTTCAGAAAGGAATTTGAGAATTAATCATATGCACAGATTCAGATTATGTGAGACAGAACTTTGTCTCTCATCTACCCAACTGGAAGCAAAACCACATGTTAAACTCTAAAGGAAAACCGGTACATCATGGAAATTTGATTCTGGCCTTAGATCAACTGGTACAGACTCATGACATGACCATCTATTGGAAGAAGGTCAAGGGTCATGCAAATGTTTATGGTCCCGCCAAGATTGGGAACGACCTGGCAGATCAACTTGCCAAGGAAGGTGCGCTTACAGGAGAATTATGGCAGTTCTCAGAGTCTGAGACACTGGCCATTCATGCTGTCACCCAACAGCAAATGAAGCAGCCTAGTGAGACTCCAGTGTTCCAGTGGTGCAGTGACATCCCATCATTTGATCTTGTCATGGTTCAGAAAGCAGATCCAGTTGTTGGACAATTTTATGAGTACATCCGGAACCTGCAAGAACATCCTTTGTCAAAAGAGGAGTGTCAAGCTGAAGAACTGAGGATACTCTATGCATCCCGAGAGAAGTTTAAGCTCTATCAGGACCTGCTTATTTAGACGAGTAAGCATGGCATTGAGCAATGGGTTGTGCCTCAGGCATATCATGGCATTATGTTGCAACATGCTCACGATGAACCATGTTCAGGGCATCAAGGTGAAGGCATCACCTATGAGACTTTGAAGCAAGTGGCTTACTGGCCCCACGTGCGTCAAGATGAGCAGTTGTATACTCAAGGTTGTTTGACCATCTTCACCACCACATCGAGCACCACTCAGGAAGAGGGGTATTGCCATGCCCTGGTCAGATATCCAGATTGATTGGATTGGCCTTGTGGTTCGATCCACCCATGGCAATAAGTATATGCTTACTGTCATCTGCCTGTTCACCAAGTGGGTGGAGTGCATACCTGCACCCAATTGCACCACAGGAACCACAGCTACCCTACAACTGAATCATGTGTTCAGCAGGTGGGGTTTGCCCATGCGAGTAGATTCAGACCAAGGATCCCAGTTTACTGCAGAAGTAATCCAACACATGTGGAAAATGCTCAGAGTGAAGAGTAAATTGCACATTGCCTACAGCCTCGGGACAAGTGGAAAGAGCTAATCGCACCATCATTATCATTCTGAAGAAGTATGTGTCATCTTCAGGTAAGGATTGGGACATGAAGTTACCTTTGGTCCTCATGGCGAATTGTGCCACACCCCACCATTCTACAGGAGTGTCACCCTTTGAGATGATGACAGGTAGGGAAATGATGTTACCAATTCATTTGTGAACAGGACTAATGATGTGAACTTGTCCAGTGCTACTACCTCTCATGAGTATTTATATATTTATTGCATTTGTATCCCAAATTTTCCCACCTCTTTGCAGGCTCAATGTGGCTTACAATATATCATGAATAGTGGAGGTAAGAGAGAATAGACATTTGGTATTACAGAAGGATTTTGGGTTACATGATAATGATAAAACATGATAGTAATATAACAAAAACATTATAAGACATTTCTGGATGCATGAGAGGAGTTCACTTGTGTTGTTCTTTTTGGTATGTCTTGTTGAAGAGATGGGTCTTCAGTAGTTTGCGGAAGTTGGTTAATTCATAGATCGTTTTTAGGTTGCGCGGCAGCGCGTTCCAGAATTGTGTGCTCATATAGGAAAAGGTTGATGCATGCGTTAGTTTGTATTTTAGAACTTTACAGTTGGGGAAATGAAGATTGAGGAATGTGCGAGATGATTTCTTGGCATTCCTGAGTGGTAAGTCTATCAGGTCTGACATGTGGGCTGGGGCATCGCCATGAATGATTTTGTGAACTAGGGTACATATTTTGAACGTGATGCGTTTTTCGAGTGGGAGCCAATGTAGCTTTTATCGTAGGGGTCTGGCACTTTCATATTTTGATTTTCCGAATATGAGTCTAGCTGCAGTATTCTTGGCTGTCTGGAGTTTTTTGAGTATTTGCTCTTTGCAGCCAGCGTAGAGTGCATTACAGTAGTCTAGATGACAAAGAGGCGTATTTTCAAAGCACTTAGACTTACAAAGTTCCATAGGAACCTATGGAACTTTGTAAGTCTAAGTGCTTTGAAAATGAGCCTCTAAGTACCAATGATTGTACCAAGTTGTGGAAGACGGTTCTTGGGAAGAATGGTCTTATTCTTTTTAATTTCCACATTGAGTGGAACATCTTTTTGGTTGTGTTTTTTGCGTGACTCTCAAGTGTTAAGTGTCTATCAATGGTGACTCCAAGAATTTTTAGGGTGTCCGATATTGGTAGATTTATTTTTGGTGTGTTGATGGTGGTGAATTTGTTTGTATTGTGTTGGGAGGTGAGTATTAGACATTGGGGGTTTTTTCTGCATTAAGTTTTAGCTGAAATGCATCTGCCCATGTATGCATGATATGTAGACTTTGGTTGATGTCGTTGGAAATTTCCTTTAGATCTTGTTTGAATGGGATATAGATCGTTACGTCATCCGCGTATATATATGGGTTGAGGTTTTGATTTGATAGTAGTTTGGCCAAGGGTATCATCATTAGGTTGAATAAGGTTGGTGAGAGGGGGGATCCCTGTGGAACTCCGCAATTAGGTGTCCATGTGGTTGATGTAATCGAGTCTGATGTCACTTGGTATGATCGTGTGGTTAGGAACCCCTTGAACCAATTGAGAACATTGCCTCTGATTCCAAAATATTCGAGGATATGTAGTAAAATTCCATGATCGACCATGTCAAAGGCGCTTGACATGTCGAATTGTAGAAGTAGTATATTCTTGCCAGTTGCAATCGTTTGTTTGAACTTAGTCATGAGCGTAACTAGTAAGGTTTCAGTCCTGTGGTTAGAGCAAAAGCCTGACTGGGAGTCGTGTAGTATTGAGAACTTGTTTAAATAGTTTGTGAGTTGTTTGGTCACCATCCCTTCCGTTATTTTGGTTATTAAGGGAATGGATGCTACTGGCCTGTAGTTGGTTAATTCACTGGCATTTTTCTTTGCATCTTTGGGTATGGGGGTGAGTAGAATGTTTCCTTTCTCCTTCGGGAAGAGTCCATTTTGTAGCATAAAGTTCAAGTGGTTTGTTAGGTCTGTTATAAATTGTTGAGGGGCCGATGTCATAAGATTGTTTGGGCATATGTCTAGTTTGCAATGAGATTTAGCGAATTTTTTAAGCGTTTGGGAGATGAGATCCTCCGATAATATCTCAAATTTGGTCCAGATTCTGTCTGCTGGGTATGCTCCAGGGTCTGGGTCTAGACAGTCTAGTAGTACGGCGTATTCGATGGGGCTGATAGGTATTTTTAGTCGCAGTTGTATGATTTTCTCCTTAAAGTACTTCGCGAGGTTGTCAGCTCCTGGTGTGTCTTTACTGTTGTTTGTTACTGGTGTGGTGTCTAGTAGTTTATTCACGAGTTCGAAGAGTTTATGTGTATCCTTGTAATTTGGTCCAATTACAGTTTTGTAATATAGTCTTTTGGTTTGTCTTATGGTATATTTATATTTCCTTTGAAGTTGTTTCCAGGCGTTGAGTGTGGGGTCATCTTTCTTTTTGTTCCATGCAGGTTCTAATCTTCTAACTTGGGTTTTGAGTTTTTTCAGTTCATCATTGAACCATGGTATTGAGTTCTTTCTGTGTGATGTTCTGGTTTGAATTGGGGCAATGTTGTCTAGTATTGCTTTGCATCTGTTGTCCCATTCTAAGAGGAATTGGGTTGTTTCTGCTTTTATTGTCCATCCGTTGTGGTAGATCTGTTGCCAAAATGTAACCGGGTCTATCTTTCCTCTCGTGGTGTAGGTTTTCCGTGTTTGTTTGTTGAGTGAGTCTTTCGTACGCCATTGGAGGGAGATGTGTGCTTTGTAGTGGTCTGACCACGGTATAGGTGTCCATTTTGTGTCTGTTAGTATAAGGTTTGAATCGTGATCGAATTTGTGTGTGATGATGTCTAATGTGTGTCCTTTAATATGGGTTGGTTGCGTGTTTTGTCCATGAAGATCCCATAGTTGTAGGAATTCTTTACATTCTTGTGTGCTTGCTGTGGTGAGATCTTCAAGGTGCAGGTTGATATCTCCTATTATGATGAGTTTTGAGGTAGAGACACAAGTGTTCGAGATAAAGTCCATGAAGTGTGTTTGGGAATCTTGCCAGTTGCCTGGTGGTCTATAAAGTATGACTGCATTAAGATGTTCTTGCAGATTTGGGTGATTGATTCTTACCGAGGCAATTTCAAGTTGTGGCAGAATGGATTCAGCTGTTGTTGTGATGGTGAATTCGGATTTGTATATTATGGCTATTCCTCCTCTCCGTTTCTTGTCCAATGGGTAATTTTGTATCCTGGTGGGCATAAGTCTAAGATTATGGGGTCTTTAAGGTCGTGAATCCAGGTTTCAGTGATGAATAGGAAGTCAAGATTTTCTGTAGTGATCCAGTCTGTTATTATCTCTGTTTTATTTACTACTGATCTGGTGTTTACGTATCCCATTTGGATTGAATGGTAAGGTTTGGTTTGGGACGTAGATGTGTTAATTTTTATTAGTTGTCTGTATTCTTGGTGTCTTGTTTTGTTGTGTCCTTTTTTCCCTTTCTGTTGGTTATTTCCGTATGTATTTGTTTTTTCTTTTAGTTGGTTGTTGTTCTTTTGGTCTGGTGGGTTGTTAGTGGGTTGTCTGTAGGATGTGTATGTTATGGGTAGATTGTTATTTATGTTGGGTGTAGTCCATGCATGGTATATTAGGGGAAGGAAGTAGATTATCATGAGCAATTTGTTGGTGTTCATGTTGGCTATTGTTCGTGGTGTTTGGTTGTGTCTGAGGGTGTTAGTAACTAAGATATTATATGAACATCAAGCAGTTTCAGCATTAGGCGGTGTCAGCGTCAGTGGAGTGGGCTTTGAGTAGTGATTAGTGTGGTTTCAATAATGCCCAGATTTAGTTGTGTTAAAATCAGTGGTATCAACATTAAGCAATGTCAACGTCAATCAGTATCCATATTAAGCAGTTTTAACATTAAGCAGTATCCATGTTAAGCAGTCTTAACATCAGGCGGTATCAACGTTAAGCAATGTCAGCATCAGCAGTGTCCATATTAAGCAGTTTTAACATCAAGCGATATCAACACTAAGCATTATCAACAGCAAGCAGTGCTAACAGCAAGTGGTGTCAGCATTAAACTTTAACTGTATCAATATTAAGCAGTCTCTACATCGATCAGTGTCTGCTTCTGGTTTTGTTATATGTATACAGTTCTATCATCCATTATACGTACGTGGGGTTTGATTAATTAGAGTGGACTGGTGTGGAAGTGAGCCTGTCCAGGTCTTTATAAGTAAGGAGCCAAGTTGTTTAGGCTCTGTTTCCCCAGTTCTGTGCTGCCGTCATCCAGTGCACTCAGGAGCAGTGCTTACAGTCTTTAGGCTGGTTTGGTAGGTTATGAGTGGAAGTTAGCCTATTTGGCCCTTTGTAAACAATGAAGCCACACAGCAAACGAGATCGCACCCGGCCTGGTCTCAGCAGTTTTCAGTGGGCTTTCAGTTCAGGGATGTTTGAGTGGGTCCCCGGTTCTCTCAATCTGTCTGGGGACTTGTAGCTCGGTTCCTGGTCCTCAGGCGATCGTGCGGTGTTTCTCTCCTCCTCAGTCCGTCCGTTTCGGTGGTCGGTGTTCCTCCATTTCCCGGGTGTCGCAAGGTCCTGAGCGGTCTGAACTGTCCCAGCAGCACACCGGACCCGGACCAAGGAAGCACCAGTCCTTTCAGCGACTCTCCACGAAAGCCGTCGGTCGACGTGGTCAGCCGATCTCGGTGCGGCTTGTCTAGTCCGGTTAGGGACGTGGCAGGAAAATGGCCCCGGTCAGCCTTGGGACCTCTCACTCGTTCGCCTTGGAGTGCTGCGAGGTCGTCCCAGTCTGGGGAGCCGTCAGTCGGCACCGATTTAACTCCGATCCGATTACAGCTCGGTCCGGATGTTCAGTCTGACCCAAGCAGGCTCACTTAGGCCTAGGTGTGCCTGTCCGGTCGGGGATGAGTCTCGGCCACGAGGCGAACAGTGAACAGACCACCTCGGCCAGTCTCGGGCTTGCTCACCCATCCTGGAGCTTTGCGAGGCCGTCGTGATCCTGCAGCTCCCCAGTCGGCTCCAGATCAGCTCCGGTTTAGTTCCAGTCCATTCCGGTCCGGTTGAGGGTGGCGTTGGATGGTCCAGGTAGGCCTATTTCCTCTGGACCTTGGGAGCTCCTTACCTGAGCTCCTTACCTGTCACTCATTTGCGCCAACATTTGCAAAGTGCATTTGCCTTTGCCCAAAAGAACTTGGAAAGTAGCGCTAGAAGTAGAAAAGCCTACTGTGATCAAGGGACTACCTCCAAAGAATACCAAATTGGCGACAAGGTATTCTATTTCAATTTTGCCAGAAACAAGGCTAAAGAAAAGAAATGTCTGCCCAGTTGGCATGGTCCATTCCCTATAGTGGAAAAAGCTTCACCTGTGGCTTACCAAATTCGCCTCAAGAAAAATTCTCAAGGTGAAGATGCCCTTAAATGGGTCCACATCAATAAGTTAAGACCGTGTCATCCCAGTCATTTTGCCCCAGATGCGTGCATTGTTGAAATGACCCAAACTAACCATGAAGCAGAATAGCTTCTTCTTCTTTTGTATTTTAGCTACAGAAACAATTTTGAAGATTCGGAGCTGTTGCCAACCTGATTGACCCTGTTCCCATACCTTATGTCGTTCTTCAAGATATTCCTGACTCCCTGCTTCCAAATCCATTTGTGGTTTTGAAAATTTCTTCCCTTTTTTCCTCCTGATTTCCATTGTCTAGTCATGAATATTGGATTTTCTTTTCCCAATAATTTTTCTTCTTGTTGGGGGAGTTTTGTTTTTTTTATTTTTATTTTGTCAGATCCAGTTGTTCCTGAAATTGAAGTTCTGGATGTGTTTTGTGGACAATTCTTATGTTTTAAGACTTTCTTCATCATCACCATTACGTGGACCATTTTTTTCCTGTTTGTTGTCTTCTTGGTGCGAGAAGTTGTCCATTTACACCTCATCATTCATCAAGGTCCACCACCATTGACTTTGCTATATTTTGTGGCGGTCAACCAAGATTAACTCTCCACTATGAAACATCTTTGTTTCATTATCAGGTTGTGTACTAATTTTTGCTGATGCTTTTGCCATGCATTATGTAGTATCATGATTTGATGTTGATTATGGTTTCATGTGTTAAGACTATTACCAACACCATATTATTTATTCCACTATTCAGTAATTTGCTGTATTAGCATTTTTAATGTACTTTTGAACATTGTTATATGATTGCATGAAGTCTTTGCTTCTAGTTTTCATTTTTACCGAGTGTTAGTTTTGAGTTGCTGAGATTTACTGTTTATGCTTCTCTCTAGTCTTGACCATGAGTCCTGGTTCTAACCTGTCTAGTTGTATTGTTAGTTAGGTTGGAGAAGGTATTTACTCCATTGTATTAATTTCCATCTCCAAAGGGGGAATCTGTAGGAATATTTACCTGAGATCTCACCTTTGCTGGTCTTGGCCTATACAGCCATTTCTATACCATATGGATTTTACAGCTTGTGGCCTGTATGCATCAGTAACCATCAGAATACAACTTGGTTATAAAAAGGAAAATTACTGCAGAGCATTCCAAGATGACTTCATCTAAGGACATATTCTTTATTGCAAACTAGCCCAGTTATCTCCTAGGAAGATTGGAGGAGAGAGACACACATGACTCCAGGAGTATGGGATCAGACAGAGAGGTTTGCATGCCATCGATAACAGTTTTGTGGCTACAACAAAGGCTTTCTTCATGACCATGAAGCTGGCTGGACATTATTACACCGTATGTGTTTGGTCCACAGGTATCATCTGACCAATGGATGCCAAAGGTTGGACAGAAGAGGAGAAGGAGAGAGGAGACGACCGGAAGACTTGCAGGTGGATAGAAGGCTCGGAATGAGCAAGAGACTGATTTCCTAAACACCAGTGAACTGCATATCTTGTAACAAACTCACAAGGTTAGCTCAGCTACAATACATAAATATGGTGTCATCTGCATCCAGAATACAGATCTCGGACTTATTCCTGGACTGAGAGACTCGCTGAGGTTTCAACTTGAGTCTCAGAGGAGGAATCCGCTTCTTTACCATTGGAAGTCTGCCACAGACAGCAAGGTGAAATAATAGGATATACTACCTATGGTCATGGGGATAATTAGTCCATGGCTTTTGTGTGAGACAGATGGGTTTTATGTCATGACTTATGGTTTGTGAATTTAGCTGCTAACTGTGTATTTTGCATAAGACGTATGGTGTAAGTTCTCATAATAATTGTTAGGATATCAGTATTGTGATTGGTTGTGTAATCACTCATTTAGTTAGTCCATTAAGATAATCATATTTCATTATCTATGTTTTGGTGATAATCTATTTTTATAGCAAGCTATTTTGTATTTTGCTTGGCATCTATGTTTTGGTGATAATCTATTTTTATAGCAAGCTATTTTGTATTTTGCTTGGCATCTTTGCTTCAGAACTATATATATATATATATATATATATATATATATATATATATATATATATATTTCTTTACCTAATAAATAATATATATTCCATCTGTGGCATTGTTCCTTTTTCCAGCACAGCTAGCTAGCCATTGGGCCAAAGAGGTACGCTTCCCCTAGACACGAGTCCAGAATAATTGCTATTTAGTAGTGTTCTGTCAGCTAAGTACCTCTGTATACCTACAGAACGAGTAAAAAATCAATTTACTTCTTCTATTCATTCTACATCACTCAGGATTTTGCAGACCTCAATCATATCTCCCCTCATCCGTCTCTTTTCCAAGCTGAAGAGCCCTAACCTCTTTAGCCTTTCCTCATACGAGACAAGTTCCATCTCCTTTATCATTTTGGTTGCTCTTCTTTGAACGTTTTCTAATTCTGCTCTATTTTTTTTTTTTTTTGAGAAACAGTGACCAGAACTGAACGCAATACTCAAGGTGCAGTCACACCATGGAGCGATACAAAGGCATTATAGTATTTTCGGTCTTATTCACCATCCCTTGCCTAATAATTCCTAGCATCCTGTTTGCTTTTTGGCCGCCGCCGCACACTGAACAGAAGATTTCAGCATATTATCTACAACGACACCTAGATCTTTTTCTTGAGTGCCGACTCCCAAGGTGGACCCTAGCATCAGGTAACTATGATTCGGATTATTCTTTCCAATGTGCATCACCTTGCATTTGTCCACATTAAATTTCATCTGTCATTTGGATGCCCAGTCTTCCAATTTCCTAAGGTCTTCCTGCAATATTTCACAGTCCGCACGTGCTTTAACAACCTTGAATAGTTTTGTATCATCTGCAAATTTAATTACTTCACTCGTTAATCCTATTTCCATATCATTTATAAATATGTTAATTATTTATTTATAGACTTCAAAAAGACACATTCACATAAAATAAATGTAAGAAATCAGGAAAATTAACAAAGAAATTTAACACCATCCATTACATATTCATGGATTTTAGCAATTGTCAAGGTTACTTAGTCCACAAAATAAGGATCAAGATACAAAGAAAAATTATCATTAAGAAAATTTAGAGAATTACTCTTAATCTATCATTGAGAGGACGAGGTCTCAAACTTTACCAGCGGTTTTAGCTCCCTACTGGTGCTCCCAAGATTTGACCGTCCCTACCTTCTATAGCCATTACAAGGTGCTTCAATTTATCTGGGTCAAAAAAATACATAATGAACATTTTCAAATGATATTAAACATCTACATGCAAATTTCAATTTAAAAGTCCCACCCAGGGAGAGTACCCGAGCTCTAAGTCCAAGAAACTCTAGCCTTATTTTCTGCGTCGATTTGCTAATGTCAGGAAAAATCTGTATTTTTGCTCCACAGAATTGAGCTGTCATGAATCTGAAGTAAAGTCTTAATATATTATTCCTGTCGGTTTCGAAGGCAAAAGTCACGAGAAAAGTCGTGCGTTCAGTAATAGTCTCTAAAGATAACTCAAGGAATTGTGTAAGGTTTAAACCCGGAGCAACTCCCAAAATTGGTTTAGCTCCGGTAATATAGTAAGCTTTCACAATCGGGGGAATAGCTTCAGTTGAAATACCCAAAATATCAGAAAAATATTTCCGCAACATTTCCACCGAAGGAAGCAAAGGATTTTTGGGGAAGTTTAAAAATCTTAGGTTGTTACGCCTAAGTTGATTGTCCAAGAATTCAACTTTCCTTTGCATTTTTTCTTTATCCATTATTATATTATCAACAAGAGGGAGGGTCGAGGAAAATCTTCCTCAGCCTCTATTAGGGCTAAGGAATATACGACCATCTCCATGACATTTTCCTTTTGTTTATGCTCCCTCACTATCCTGTTTCTTGTACGCTGCTTCTAAGCTTTTTATTATTTCTTATTTTTTCCTGTTCCTGGATTAGAATAAACTTTACTAATGTAAGAAGCTTCTTTTGTTTATAGTTGTTTTTGGTACTTACCAGGCCGGTGATGCTGGGGAATTTGTATGGGTGAAGTGTTGAGTTTTTTGGTTCTGAGACGCAGCACCAACAGGCCCAAAATGGGTGAAGGGGAGCACCTACATGTGGGTACAGTGGGTTTCTGGTGGGTTTTGAAAGGCTCACATTTACCACCACAAGTGTAAGAGGTGGGGGGATGGGCCAGGGTCCGCCTGCCTGAAGTGCACTGCACCCACTAAAACTGCTCCAGGGACCTGCATACTGCTGTTAGGGAGCTGGGTATGACATTTGAGGCTGGCAAAAAATATTTTAAAAGTTTTTTTTAGGGTGGGAGGGGGTTAGTGACCACTGGGGGAGTAATGGGAGGTCATCCCCGATACCCTCTGGTGGTCATCTGGTAAGTTCGAGCACCTTTATGAGGCTTGGTTGTAAGAAAAAAAGGACCAAGTAAAGTTGCCCAAGTGCTCGTCAGGGACGCCCTTCTTTTTTTCCATTATCGGTCAAGGAGGCCCATGTGTTAGGCACGCCCCAGTCCCGCCTTTGCTATGCTTCCAACATGCCCCTGTGAACGTTGGTCATCCCCACGACAGAAAGCAGTTGAGAATGCCCAAAATCGGCTTTCGATTATGCCGATTTGGGCGACCCTGGGAGAAGGATGCCCATCTCCCGATTTGTGTCGAAAGATGGGCGCCCTTCTCTTTCGAAAATAAGCCTGAAAGTATCTCATGAAAGACTCCAGAGGAAACTGGAGAGTCATGGGATAGGAGGTAGTGTCCTATTGTGGATTAAAAACTGGTTAAAAGATATAAAACAGAAAGTAGGGTTAAATGGTTAGTATTCTCAATGGAGATGGATAGTGGGGTTCCCCAGGGGTCTGTGCTGGGACCACTGCTTTTTAACATATTTATAAATGATCTAGAGATGGGAGTAACTAGTGAGGTAATTAAATTTGCCACCTGCAGAGAATGAGAAAAGATACTAGAGTGCTAATGTATCTATTGTCATAGGCACAGATACATTTCATCAACATTGAAAGAGTTACATCGGCTTCCAGTTTTTTGGCGGATTAAGTTCAAACCATTGACTTTGATATTCAAAGCATTGTGTAATGATGCTCCTTTAGCCTTGGCTTTTTCTTTGAGATTGTATCAGCCGTCTCTTAATCTGTGTTCTATGGACAAACATAAACTTTTATTAGATATTCCCTCAATCAAATATGTTAGACTTGAAGCCAATCATTCCTCGGAGCTCTCACCATGCTCTGCCCCAAGCATGTACTCTTTCGTGGTGCATATATGTAGGTGCCATGGTGCACATGCTTGCTTATTATGCTGATATAGAATTTTGCTTAGCGCTTACCTTGTTTTTAGGTGCCATGGTATTAACGCTGCATGCAAATGTGGTAGTAACGTTTTATAGAATTGCCACTTTTATATTGTTAATGAAAAAATAATGCCTCTGTGAATCAAGTCCTACATTTTTACCAGTAGAATATTTAACAAACCTTCTTCATTCTTCCCCATGCCAGCAAAGTAAAATTCAAGTTTCTTTACCTCCTGTAGCCGATCAATGTGCATCCGACAGGTCTCCAGATCACAGTCCCCTCGCATGACTATAATTCCCAGAGGAATGGCTGAGGAAGCAAGCAGAAATTACTCTTTTTTTTCTAGGTTGTCAATTATGATTAGAATTATCATAATATATAATTTCCTTAAAGAAAATGAAATATGGTTCTTCTACAGAGATATAAAAAATACGATTAATCATGTAGAATCTGCCCTAATAAGCATTTCCACTGAGCACAGATTGGAATACCTTTCCCACCTTTAGTTTAAGTGACATAGAGGGGCATTTTCGAACGGGGCCAGCCATCTCTAAGAGCGCCCATCTCAGAGGACGGCGCCACGAAGGGGTGGGGCCAACCGTATTTTCGAACGAGATGGCCATCTTTCATTTCGATAATACGGTTGGGGCCGGCCAAATGTCAGAGATGGCCGGGTTTGAGATGGCCGGCCTCGGTTCTTGCTGATAATGGAAACCGAGGCCAGCCATCTCAAACCCAGCCAAATCCAAGGCATTTGGTCATGGGAGGAGCCAGCATTTGTAGTGCACTGGTCCCCTTGACATGCCAGGACACCAACCGGGCACCCTAGGGGGCACTTCTAAAAATTAAAAAAAAAAAAAAATTAAAATAGCTTCCAGGTGCTGAGCCCCCCAAATACCCCCCAAAACCCACTCCCCACAACTCTACACCATTACCATAGCCCTTATGGGTGAAGGGGGGCACCTACATGTGGGTACAGTGGGTTTTAGGGGGGGTTGGAGGGCTCCCATTTACCACCACAAGTGTAACAGGTAGGAGGGGGATGGGCCTGGGTCCACCTGCCTGAAGTGCACTGCACCCACTAAAAACTGCTCCAGGGACCTGCATACTGTTGTCAGGGAGCTGGGTATGACATTTGAGGCTGGCATAGAGGCTGGCAAAAAAAGTTTTAAAGTTGTTTTTTTGAGAATAGGAGGGGGTTAGTGACCACTGGGAAAGTCAGGGGAGGTGATCCCCGATTCCCTCCAGTGGTCATCTGGTCAGTTTGGGCACTTTTTTGGGACTTGGACCTAAAATAAAAGGGACAAAGTAAAGTCGGCCAAATGCTCGTCAGGGCTGGCTTTCTTTTTTCCATTATCGGGCGAAGCCAGCCATCTCGTACCACGCCCCCGTCCCGCCCTCTGTACCCTGCCGACAAGCCCCCTTGAAGTTTGGCCGGCTCCACGACGGACTGCAGTTGAGGCCGGCCAAAATCGGCTTTCGATTTTGCCGATTTTGCTGGCCTTGAAAGATGGCTGACCATCTCTCGATTTGTGTCGGAAGATAGCCGGCCTTCTCTTTCGAAAATAAGCTGGATAATATCCATCTCTAAATCAACCAGAAAAAAATGCAAAACTCATTAGAAAATCAAGGTGCCACTAAAAAAAGAAATGCAATGAAACATATGAGTAGATACTGGGTATATAACAAAATTATGTATTCTTCCGTAGCATATATGGTTCTAAAATTGTATCTCCTAATATTGAGCCCAGATGGTCAGGTTTTTTCTTAAATGCCAACCACCATTGGCAAAAACAATCCATATATGGTAAAATTATGTATCTTACCTGATAATTTTCTTTCCATTAATCATAGCTGATCAATCCATAGACTGGTGGGTTGTGTCCATCTACCAGCAGGTGGAGATAGAGAGCAATCCTTTTGCCTCCCTATATGTGGTCATGTGCTGCCGGAAACTCCTCAGTATGTCGATATCCAAGCTCCATCCGCAGGACTCAGCACTTAGAGAATTACACCCACAAAGGGACACTCTGCCCAGCTCACCACCGCCGAAACGGGGGAGGGGAATTAACCCAGCTCATCCCCACACAAGTGGGGGAGGGGAATCCGTCCAGCTCATCCCCGCGGAGCGGGGGAGGGACACCACACCCGCCGATGCGGGGGGATCTGGCTTATCCTGCAACCGCAACCGCGGGAGGAGCTGACTGACCCTAACACCGCCGAAGCGGGAGGGGTACAAAGCTGCCCTACTGCCGCACGAAGCGGGAGGGAGCGCCGGCAGAATTTATGTCTCAATCCAGCCCCGTAAAACGGAGGGGAGAGGAATGCAGCAGCTCACTGTAACACAAATTCGTCTCAACTCTTGAAGAATCCATTGAAAAACTTGAACACGAAGTCCTCCTGAACAGGAACTGAAGACTAAACTTGAACCTGAAATGCAACCAGAATATAAACAATACAGATATCTGGGAGGGGCTATGGATTGATCAGCTATGATTAATGGAAAGAAAATTATCAGGTATGATACATAATTTTACCTTCCATATCATCATGCTGATCAATCCATAGACTGGTGGGATGTACCGAAGCAGTACTCACCCACTGAAGCTCCAAACCGGGCCTCCGCCCGAGCAGCCACAGCCAAGCGGTAATGCCTGGAGAAGGTATGGGCCGATGCCCAAGTTGCCGCCTTGCAAATCTCTTCCAAGGAGACGGACCCGGCCTCTGCCATCGAGGCCGCCTGAGCTCTAGTGGAGTGAGCCTTCAGCTGGATAGGCGGCACCTTCCCCGCGGCCACATAAGCCGCTGCAATGGCTTCCTTGACCCATCTTGCCACTGTAGGCTTAGAAGCCTGCAGACCCTTACGAGGACCTGCAAACAGGACAAACAGATGATCCGATTTCCGGAAATCATTGGTCACTTCCAAGTATCTGATGATGACTCATCTCACATCCAGATATTTGAGAGCAGAGTATTCCTCTGGGTAGTCCTCCCTACGAAAGGAAGGGAGACAGAGCTGCTGATTCACATGGAAGCGAGAAACAATCTTGGGCAGGAAGGAAGGCACTGTGCGAATAGTCACTCCTGCCTCAGTGAACTGCAGAAAAGGCTCTCGACATGAGAGTGCCTGGAGCTCGGAAACTCTTCTGGCTGAAGTGATAGCCACCAAAAAGACTGCTTTCAACGTCAGGTCTTTCAGAGATGCCCTAGACAAGGGTTCAAAAGGCGGCTTCTGCAAGGCTCTTAGCACCAGGTTGAGATTCCACGCAGGCACCACTGAGTGCAGAGGAGGGCGCAGGTGATTAACTCCCTTGAGAAAGCGCACCACATCTGGCTGCGAAGCCAGGGAAGCACCCTTCAGGTGGCCCCTGAAGCAAGCCAGAGCCGCTACCTGGACTTTAAGGGAACTGAGCGACAGGCCTTTCTCCAGACCTTCTTGCAGGAACGCCAACACTGAAGAAATTGGAGCAGTGAAGGGAGAAAGTGAGCCTGCTTCACACCACGCTGCAAAGGTACGCCAAACCCTGGCGTAAGCAGTAGAAGTAGAGCGCTTCCTCGCTCTCAGCCTAGTGGCGATGACCTTGTCTGAGAAGCCCTTCTTCCTCAGATGCTGCCGCTCAATAGCCAGGCCGTAAGACCAAAGGGGGAGGGATCCTCCATCACCACGGGACCCTGATGTAACAGGCCCTGCTCCACTGGCAGCCGCAGAGGATCGTCGACTGAGAGCCTGATCAAGTCCGCATACCAGGGACGTCTGGGCCAGTCCGGACCCACCAGGATTATCCGGCCCAGATGCTTTGCCACCCGGTCTAGCACCCTGCCCAACATGGGCCAGGGCGGGAACACATAGAGAAGCTCTTGTGTCGGCCACTGTTGGAGAAGAGCATCTACTCCCAGGGATCGAGGGTCCCGTCCTCTGCTGAAAAAGCGCGGCACTTGGCAATTGGCCGATGACGCCATCAGATCTAGGCTCGGCTGGCCCCAGCGCTTCGTGATGTCCAAGAACGCCTGAGCAGATAGCTGCCACTCTCCAGGCTCCAAGGTATGGCGACTGAGAAAGTCCGCCTTGACATTCATGACTCCGGCAATGTGGGCCGCTGACAGCTGTTCCAGGTTCGCTTCCGCCCACTGGCATAGATTCATGGCCTCCTTGGCTAGAGGGGCGCTCTTGGTACCTCCCTGGCGGTTGACATAGGCCACAGCCGTGGCATTGTCCGACAGGACCCGTACTGGCTTAAACGCCAGTACCGGGATGAACTCCAAAAGCGCCAATCGAATGGCTCTGAGTTCCAGGAGGTTGATAGACCACTTTGCCTCTGCAGGAGACCAGAGCCCCTGCGCTGTCCTTCCCAAGCAGTGGGCTCCCCAGCCCGACAAAGAGGCGTCCGTCATGACGACAATCCACTCCGGGGTCACCAGAGGCATTCCTGCAGACAACTTGTCTGTCTGCATCCACCAGCTCAGCGCCTTGCGCACTGCTGGGACCAAGGGAAGGCGCACAGCATAATCCTCCGACATCGGAGTCCAGCGCTGCAGCAGAGAGAGTTGTAGTGGTCTCATATGAGCCCTGGCCCAGGGCACTACTTCCATCGTGGCCGTCATAGAGCCCAACAGCTGCACATAGTCCCAAGCCCGAAGAGGAGAGGCTACTAGGAACTGGTCCACCTGAGCCTGAAGTTTGACAATCCGATTGTCTGGCAGGAACACTCTGCCCACTTGGGTGTCGAATCGAACTCCCAGATACTCCAGGGACTGAGTCGGGCGCAGCTGGCTCTTCTCCCAGTTGATGATCCACCCCAGGGAGCTCAAAAGAGCAACCACCCGGTCCACAGCTTTGCCGCACTCTGCATAAGAGGGGGCTCGGATCAACCAGTCGTCCAGATAAGGATGGACTTGTACTCCTTCCTTTCGCAGGAAGGCCGCGATGACCACCATTACTTTGGAGAAGGTCCGCAGAGCAGTAGCCAACCCGAAAGGGAGGGCTCTGAACTGGAAGTGTCGGCCCAGGACTGCAAAACGCAGAAAGCGTTGATGAGGAGGCCAGATGGGAATATGCAGGTACGCTTCCTTGATGTCCAAGGAAGCCAAGAACTCTCCTGCCTTCACTGCCGCTATCACAGAGCGGAGAGTCTCCATGCGAAAGTGCCGCACTTTCAAGGCCCGATTGACCCCTTTGAGGTCGAGGATAGGCTGGACAGAACCTCCTTTCTTTGGTACCACAAAGTAAATGGAGTAACGTCCCTTGCCAATCTGATTTTCTGGCACCGGAACGACCGCACCCAGGCGTATCAGGTTGTCCAAGGTCTGCTGCACTGCCACAGCTTTGACCGGAGACTTGCAGGGAGAGAGTACAAACCCGTCTCTTAAGGGTCGGCAGAACTCTAACTTGTAGCCGTCTCTGATGACTTCCAGCACCCAAGCGTCTGAAGTTACTCTGGTCCACTCGCCCAGAAACGAGGACAGGCGTCCTCCAATCTGCACTGGGCCATGGACCAGAACCCCGTCATTGGGTACGAGACCTTGGGGGAGGACCAGAGGGCGTACCTCCGGGACGGCGGTCTCTGCGAAAGGAATGCTGCTTGGGGGAGAAGTTCCTTTTGAAGGAAGAGGGGGCAGAGGAGCCCAACTTGCCCAGGCGGTACCGACGGGCTTCCTGAAACCGTCCTCTGGAGATACCGGGGCGAGCACTGGCCCGAGCCCTGACCTCTGGTAACCTCTTGCCCTTAGACGTGCCGAGATCGGTCACGATTTTGTCCAGCTCGACCCCAAAGAGCAGCTTGCCTTTAAAAGGCAACTTAGCCAGGCGGGACTTAGAGGCGTGGTCCGCAGACCAATGTTTCAGCCAAAGCCAGCGCCGTGCAGAGATGTCTGAGCCATGCCTTTAGCCGAGGCTCTCAAGACATCATACAGTAAGTCTGCCAAATAAGCCAAGCCCGATTCCAGGGCCGGCCAGTCAGCCCTCAAGGAAGGATCCGAAGGGGAAGCCCGCTGCACCATCGTCAGGCACCCCCTGGCCACATAGGAGCCGCAAACTGAGGCCTGCAAACTTAAGGCAGCCGCTTCGAAGGACGACCTTAAAGCCGCTTCCAATCTTCTGTCTTGGGCGGGGGATGGGCGTTTATGGCGGGAAAAACCGCCGCGCCGGAGGAAGACCCGGGACACTGACCGGCCTCCAAACTGACACCCAACAAGGGCGAATCAGACTTTAAAACCCCCGCATCCCCCGCTAGAAGCGCACACGCGGTCCGGGGAGCGATTCTTCGCGCCCTCGCCCTCCGACGCCATAGGCCACGTGGAGATCAATCGGGGAACCCCTGCCCGCTATAAAAAGGTAAAAATTACCTGCTTCTCGCTCCGAGCTGTAACGACCTGGTGTCCCAGTGTCCCAGTGAGTAGCTGCAATAAACGTTTAAATAAACGTCGAAATAAACGCCCTTAAGGACGTTCAAAATTTTTTTTTTTTTTTTTAACGGAGCCAGCAGGAGGGGGGAGAAAAGGAGGGACCTGGCGCCACCAGGTTTGCACTTGCTCAAGAAGAGCCCTCAACCCCAGGCACTCAACAAAACCTAAAAATTAGGCTTGGAGGCCTAGCCAGAGCTGCTGCTGTGTGTGACCACCACCTGCTGAGATAGAGAACATACTGAGGAGTTTCCGGCAGCACATGACCACATATAGAGAGGCAAAAGGATTGCTCTCTATCTCCACCTGCTGGTAGATGGACACAACCCACCAGTCTATGGATTGATCAGCATGATGATATAGAATCAGTGCTTGTGAATAGATACTGCAGTGAGTGTCCAGCACTATCCAGATAGTGAAGATATTTGTCCACTATTTGAAGTCATTTGTCTACTATTTGGATACACTTACAGAGATTTTTTTGCTGTCCTAAGTTACCTTGGTAATGGTGATAAAAATCACCACCATCTAGATAACTGATAACTACCCTGGATCTGCCTTTGGACTGCCCTGGCACTATCCAGATAGTGTTGTGATGGTCTGTACAGATATTTAGTGATGGTATTCAAATAGTGTCACTGAATATCTGTCTTGGCAAGACTTAATCTAGATTGCAGGTGTTGCTACTTTTAAATATCAATCCCATAATTTAAAAAATGAAACTGACAGTGCTGCTGAGAAACAGCTGGAACAAGAGTCCTGCTGAAAATCTGCACATACTTGCTATTTCCCTGGATGTTTAATGCCTCTTTGTCTCATCTATTTGTACCATTAACCTTGATAGTGGCTTAAGAGCTGCTAGGCAAGTGAGAAGAAGCTTACGGCGAAGGAATGCTCACGAGGAACCAGAGAGACCTGAAAGACCTTCCTCGAACAAGTGTGTCTAAGATGACGGATGGCCAAGCGCCTCAAGCAACGAATGCGTTGCAGCCAGGCAATTGGGCACAAGAAATATCCTGCACAGTTGCAACGGCTTTGGAGTATCAGCTGAATAAAATCCAATCTGCTGTGGACGAAATTAACGAGAAATTTGACTCACACACCTGAAGGATCTCTGAGGTAGGGCAAAGGGTGTCGGCGCAAGAGGATGAAATGCACAGCATGGCAGCCCAGATTGTCGAGTTGCAGAAAGAAATGGCGGCTCTCCAAGACTGATTGGAAGAACAAGAGAATCGCAATTGCCATAACAAACTTAGGGTTGTTGGTTTACCTGAATTGGTCATGATCAAAGCTCTTTACCGGTTCTTCAGTTCATGGTTACCGGAACAATTGGGTCTCGAAGGGAGAGAAAAGACTTTCCAATGCGACCGTGCACACCAAATTGGGGTACATGGAGAGCGCAATAACAAGCTCCATGCTGCCATTACACATTACCTGAATTGGCTGAATTCTATCCTCCACGACTCTCAATCAGGCTTTCGGTCAAACCATAGTACAGAAACAGTACTAACTACTCTCCTAAACAAATTCACCACTTTTGCCTACTCTCTTTAACCTTATGATGACACCCCTGGCCAAATCATTAGCCAACCAAGGCTTCAACTCACATATATACGCAGATGATGTCACGATCTACATCCCATTCAAAAATGATCTAAATGAAATTACTAATGACATCAACCACAGTTTCCAAATCATGAACTCTTGGGCGGATGCTTTCCAACTAAAACTTAATGCTGAAAAAACACAATCTCTCATCCTCTCATCACAATTCAACACGTTTGAATTCCGTTACCGTTTTCATCTCCACCACCTCCCGCAGGAGGGCATTCCAAGTATCCACCACTCTCTCCGTAAAAAAATACTTCCTGACATTTTTCTTGAGTCTGCCCCCCTTCAATCTCAATTCATGCCCTCTAGTTCTACCACCTTCCCATCTCCGGAAAAGGTTCATTTGCGGATTTATACCTTTCCTCCAGGGTATACATGTTCAGGTCCGCACGTCTCTCCTCATACGTCTTGTATCGCAAATCCCATACCATTTTTGTTGCTTTCCTTTGCACCGCTTCAATTTTTTTTACAACCTTCACAAGATACGGCCTCCAAAACTGAACACAATACTCCAGGTGGGGCCTCACCAATGACTTATACAGGGGCATCAACACCTCCTTTCTTCTACTGGTCACACCTCTCTCTATACAGCCTAGTAACCTTTTCGCTACGGCCACCGCCTTGTCACACTGTTTCGTCATCTTCAGATCCTCATATACTATCACCCCCTCTCCCCATACATACATATCAGACTCTCACCGCCTAATGTTACCACCCCTCTCGGCTGGACTGTAGTGATGTGCTCCCAGATACCTGATGGTTGTAGTCGTGGCGAATATCCAGGGAACACATACTCACAGCCGAGGGAGTGGAACAAATAAACTAACCTCGTCCTTTACTCTCAAAGAATAAAGGAGGAAAAGAAGCTAAATTTAGGACTTGTTCCTGAACTGAAAGAACCGCACCTTCAGATATGCAAATTATCTTTTTCTTTATTGAATACAAATGCAAGCAAATTTTCATTCAAATAAACTCAAATTCATAATTAGTGTGTGGCTTAATAGAACTGCAATAACATATTCAACATTCAAATATAGTTTTACATTTATACCCTTAACTTTTTCTGTTTCACCTAAAAAGGCAGAAAAGAACCTTTTCAGATAAGTATTTAAATTGTCTTTTATCAAAATCAGATATTTGTGGTTATTCTCTTTCCTGATGTAAAAATTGGTCTCTTTGTGTGCACTATTGGTGTTTTTGCAGGGATCTCATGGATTTTTAATATCTGATGGTCTGTTCCTTTGTTTTCCCTTAAACTGTTGTGAAAAAAATAATATATTCTGTTCAACACCCTTGGCAATGTCACTTAGCTGTAGTTGATTTACTTAGATGATGTCTTTCTTGCGGTGGAGCTCATCTGGAAATCCTTCAGCGGATGATCTACAGAATTCTTCTTCCTAAAACCTCACTTATAAAGAAAATAAATGGAAGCAAAGCCCTTAAAACTCCCTGCTTGTCCAGGCTCTGGTGACTATTAATCAGTTCTCAATACTGTGGCCAAACTTTCTAATTGAAATAAAATAAGTTAAAGATTTTCTCACTACAAAACCTATTTCTCACTGTTGGTTCCCTAAACTGTTGCAGGAGAAGACTTTTTCACTGCATACAGGGATCTCACACAGCAACCCATTCCATATTCAAATGGTGATTCAACATTCTCCATCTCACAGACTTCACATATAAACATAACATTTCCCTGCACAGCTATCAGATCAATCTGGAGAATACAGCATACTCATACAAAAATAGTCCTGGATTTTCTTTAATCTGCAGTCTGATTCCAAACCCTGTACTGAACTCAGAACTCTCACCAACAACACACCTTTCCCCACAGACACAGCTTAATGGCTTCTTTTTCCAAATATCAACTTCACTTCTCAGTCCTTCCCCTGTGTCATACTTAAAATCCTTACACACTTTTTCCTGACACCCTTATAGGCTTTCTCATGTAGTACAATTCCCACCACAAATCAAAGCCTCTCTCACTCTAAAATGGTAAATCACTTATCTCTGGAAATTCAGTGCTATACTGGAACATTCACACTCACCTCAGCTCACTTTCAATATCAAAGTACCATTTTTCAATGTCCCTGATTTCACTTTAAACTCATAAAATATACTTTACTTTTCTTAGATTTCACACACCAAGCAAACGTTTTATTCTTTCTCACTCTCCATGTTCACAGCCCTGGTTTCTCTGCTCACTGCAGTCTCCCTAGCAACTCACCCCCCCTAGAGGAACACTTGACGTCACTCAACCAATCAGCTTGTCAGCTAAAGACTGTTTTTTTCTCTGATCTGTTTAGAATCTCCCTCCCCCATAGAAGTTACTGCAAAACTTCCTATATAGAGAGTTTTAAAGTCAATTTTAACCTGACTTATACCCAAAACAGAAAGGAACATTTTAAAGTACAATCCCCACCTAATCATGTTTTATTTCTTGAAAAATAAAACCACATTTAAGAAACATCTCACACTTTCTTCAGCTAACTCCATTAACAATTCCCAAACTAAACTTTAAACCTTTTCCAGCCAACAGCATCCACCAAAACCCTGGAACAGCCCCCCCAGAGCCCCAGGAAAAAAAACATTTAATATATGTTACCATATATTACACTAACACATACGTCTCTCGTGGATTTCTACTCCCTAAGTGCATCACTTTGCATTTCTTAGCATTGAATTTAATTGCCAAACCTTAGACCATTCTTCTAGCTTCCGCAGATCCTTTTTCATGTTTTCCACTCCCTCCCGGGTGTCCACTCTGTTACAAATCTTAGTATCATCCTCAAAAAGGCAAACTTTACTTTCTAACCCTTCGGCAATGTCACTCACAAATATATTGAACAGAATCGGCCCCAGCACCGATACCTGAGGCACTCCATTACTCACCTTTCCCTCATTTAAGTGAATTCCATTTACCACCACTCTCTGGCGTCTGTCCGTCAACCAGTTCCTAATCCAGTTCACCACTTCGGGTCCTATCTTCAGCCTGTCTAGTTTATTCAAGAGCCTCCTGTGGGGAACCGTGTCAAAAGCTTTGCTGAAATCTAAGTAGATGACGTCCATAGCACGTCCATGATTCAATTCATCCCGTCAAAGAATTCAATGAGATTCGTTTGGCACGATTTACCTTTGGTAAAACCATGTTGTCTCGGATTTTGCAACTTATTGGCTTCCAGGAAATTCACTATCCTTTCCTTCAGCATTGCTTCCATTACTTTTCCAATAACCGAAGTGAGGCTTATCAGCCTGTAGTTTCCAGCTTCTTCCCTATCACCACTTTTGTGAAGAGGTGTCACGCTCCACGCCTGTCACGAACAGTGAGCCCTTGGGCCAATACCGACAGCCGGCAGTGGCAGGAGAACCCCTCAAGCGCAGGCAGCAAGACACAGACCGGACAGGAACAGCAGGACAGAGGAAGCAGCAGAGGCAACACAAGCCGGACCAGGCAACGCAGGAGCCCTACACTTCACCTGCACTTAGCCATTATTCACCAAAAGTTGAGCTCCTGGCTGCAGGTGGCCGGCAGGACTTACCGGACCGGGCAGCGCTGGGCGGGAACAGAAACACAGGCTGTGAACAGGAGAAACATCCCCGAGTCAAACAAGGTCTTGGCGGGCAGCAGCAGTAGAATAATCCAGTGAGCAGGCCGGGTCCTGGGCAGGCAGCAAGCAGAGGGAAATCCAGTAAACAATCCAGGTGAAGGCAGGCAGCAAGGAGAAGAAAAATAAGTCAGAAAACAAGCAATGTCTAGCTGACACGAGAAGTAGCAAAGTAGCACTGCAACAAAACTCTCACAGACTAAGAATCCACTGAGGACCTCTGTTGCAAGGCAAACTAGAAAGCTACCAGGTGGCTAATAAAGGCAAACAACAAGGGCGGTCACCCGGTACGGGTACTGCTTAGTTCCAAAAAGTTCCAAGACATACTGGAGGGCTGGAAGATCCGGACCGGACTGGAGTAACCTCTGGAGCATGGGAAACAGCCAGCAGTCAGTCCATGGTAGTCACCAGCTCCAGCCACCAGGTAGCCGTATGAATGAGAGCAGGAAGCATGGGCACTATCGTAACAGTACCTCCCCCTCAAGGCCCCCCCCCCCCGGGCCTCACGGGGGTTCGAGGTCTCCACGGATACTTCCACTGGCATCTGCCAGTGAGTTTAGGTGAACACTCCCCGCCCACAGTACTAGGCAAGGATCGAGAGATGGTCGGTTGAGGGCAAGGCTGGGCTTTGTCCCCCACGCCGGATCGAATGCCCAGGCCCCTGGTGGAGCTACAGGCCATAGTGTGCTGGAGGCTATACTGAGAACCCTTAGATCTCCGAATATCAAGACTGTCCTGACCCCTCGGCCCCGGGCCCTGTCTTTTAGGTAGGGTACGAGACACTCTGCCTTGAGGACTTTTCTTCACGTCCTCGTTGGATGGAGTCTGGGGGTTGGACGTGTTGCAGGCTCCCACTTGGAAATGACTGAAATATAGACACAGCGCAGACCCATTGGAGAAGCATCAGAGTCCTGGGACTGTGAGTCGCTAATATCCGTCCAAGCGTCCGGGTCTTGATCTGGCTGTTCGTTGTCAGAGCCACTGGCATCCGGAGAGAGGCAAAGTCTCCTGCAAGACTCACCCCAGTCCAAGATCTATGATGGGATTATATCTCTGCAGCCAGGGTAGACCCAACACAATGGGTTGCACTGCTGACTGGAGGACATACAGGGAAATGTCTTCCCTGTGATCACGAATACATAAGCTCACCGGGGTCGTCTGGGTGTTGACATATCCTTGAATGCATCCATAAACTGAAAAGAGCGGAATGGTCTTAGATAATGTTTGTATAGGGATGTTGAATTGATGAACCAGGGACTCCGCTATAAAGTTCCCACCAGCCCCCGAGTCCAGAAAAACCTCAGTATGCTGCTCTCCATGACCCAGATCATGCACGGCTGTCACTAGGAGTTGGGTACGAAGAATGCCAGAAGACAGGCTTACGATGGTGCCGGCCGTCAGCCCCTGACCCAAGGGCGCAGGTTTAAGTGGACACCAGGCCGCATAGTGTCCCGTATCACCACAATATAGATAAAGGTTGAGGGTCCGACGCCTCTGTTTCTCTTGCATCGTGAGGGAGGTATGCCCTACTTGCATTGGTTCTGCAGGTGGTAGGAGAACAGCCTCCTGGCCACTAGCAGATGGTGGCACCCACCGATGGCTAGAAGTTTTATTCCCCATCTTTTCTGAGGCATGCCGTTATTGGTTACGCTCCTGGAACCGAATATCAATCGTAGTGCAGAGTCTAATTAGCTCATCCAACCCGGTAGGGAGTTCACGTCCGGCCAACTCATCCTTAATGTGGGGCACCAACCCCTGCCAGAAAGTCGCAACCAGGTTCTCATTATTCCAGGTTAACTCAGACGCCAGGGTGCGGAACCTAATGGCATAGTCGCCTAGAGTCCGCGTACCCTGCTTTAACCTCAAGAGTGCCGAAGTAGCGGAGGTCACTTTCCCGGGCTCCTCAAACACTCGTTTAAACTGGTCCAGGAAACTGCAGAGATCCTGAAGCACCGGGTCATTCCTCTCCCACAGAGGAGACGCCCATGCTAGAGCTTGCCCGGACAGCAATGACATAATGTAAGCTATCCGGGTTCTATCGGAAGGAAAGTCCCGGGACTAGAGTTCAAAAATTATCTCACACTGATTGAGGAAACCCCTACAGTCCTTGCGATTACCGTCATACCTCAGGGGTGACTTGAGCCGGATCCCTGACGTGCCCGGCACCGCACTTGGAGAGGAAGGCGCCACAACTTGAGGCACCTCCGGGTCCAGGCGTCGTGGCTGTATCACTCCCTGTAGATAATTCATCCAGGCATGCAAATCTTTAGAGAGTCCCTCCATATGCGCAAATATTTCTTTAGCAAGCCCTTCCAGACGGGGGTTTAATTCATTATAGAGGGAGAAAAGCTGCTTCAACAGCCCAACTGGGTCCTCCGAGCTCATGGCCTTGCAAACTGTCACGCTCCACGCCTGTCACGAACAGTGAGCCCTTGGGCCAATACCGACAGCCGGCAGTGGCAGGAGAACCCCTTAAGCAGGCAGCAAGACACAGATCGGACAGGAACAGCAGGAAGCAGCAGAGGCAACACAAGCCGGACCAGGCAACGCAGGAGCCCTACACTTCACCTGCACTTAGCCACTATTCACCAAAAGTTGAGCTCCTGGCTGCAGGTGGCCGGCAGGACTTACCGGACCGGGCAGCGCTGGGCGGGAACAGAAACACAGGCTGTGAACAGGAAAAACGTCCCCGAGTCAAACAAGGTCTTGGCGGGCAGCAGCAGTAGAATAATCCAGTGAGCAGGCCGGGTCCTGGGCGGGCAGCAAGCAGAGGGAAATCCAGTAAACAATCTAGGTTGAGGCAGGCAGCAAGGAGAAGAAAAATAAGTCAGAAAACAAGCAATGTCTAGCTACCAGGTGGCTAATAAAGGCAAACAACAAGGGCGGTCACCCGGTACGGGTACTGCTTAGTTCCAAAAAGTTCCAAAACATACTGGAGGGCTGGAAGATCCGGACCGGACTGGAGTAACCTCTGGAGCATGGGAAACAGCCAGCAGTCAGTCCATGGCAGTCACCAGCTCCAGCCACCAGGTGGCCGTATGAATGAGAGCAGGAAGCATAGGCACTATCGTAACAAGAGGAACCACATCCGCCATTCTCCACTCCCATGGAACCTCTCCTGTCTCTAAAGATTTATTAAACAAATCTTTAAGAGGGCCCGCCAGAACCTCTCTGAGCTCCCTCAATATCCTGGGGTAGATCCTGTCCAGTCCCATGGGTTTGTCCACCTTTAGATTTTGAAGTTGTTCATACACACTCTCTTCTGTGAACTACGCTATATCCACTCCATTTTCATATGCACTTTTGTCAGTCAATCGCGGTCCTTCTCCAGGTTACGACAACACTCACCTAATATCAGCTGGACCACTAATGATATCGGCAGTTGGGATTCCCAATGGTTTTCTACTTATCTAACGCTAGTGGTTCCTTCTCCAAGGACTATTACTGCCTCCCCAGGGCTCTTGCTCCCCTGTGATGCTTCCCTTCCTGTGGAATCTCGTGATTTCCAAGATGTCTTCAATGCTCAGGAGGCTGATTCCCTTCCTCTGTATCGTCCTTTTGACTGCCCCATTGAATAGACTCCTGGCAAGACTCCACCTCGGGGCCAGCTGTATACCCTCTCCTGGGAAGGAAAAGAGCAAGTGTATATGTGATAAAGTTGCTGAATGGCAGTACTAAGTTGCACTTGCATACTCTTATTAAATTCAACCAGACAATAGGGATGAAATTCCAGTACCAGAAGTTTATCATTACCCTCACTTAAGTCCTATAACCTACCAACTCCCACATTTTTACCCAGATGCCAAGATCCTACTTTTACTAGGCAGACATGCACTAGTGTTACTCAGAGTTCATCAGCTACACATCAGCCTACACGGAACTCCTTATGCTCATCAACTCAATGTAGGATGGGTGATAATAGGCGACATCTGTCTCAAAAGAACATAAAAGCCGAGTGTCAATGTATATGTCATAAGAATCCTAAAAAATTGGAATGCCTCTTTATTCAAGTCATGTCCTAACCATCTATGGGCCAAGGAGGCTCTCAGTTGTAAGAAACCAAACCCTGACCTAACAACCAACCAGACCACATCCCTATCAGACTTAGAACATCTAGGAAGCTCAGTATTCCAGGTTATATTAGATGATGACAAACCCACCCTCTCCATTGAAGACAAAAATTCCTGAGAATCATAAGAAAATAATTCTTTAAAGATGAATCTAACAGCTGGTTGGCATTTTTCCCATTCTGCATACCTAGACCTCAATTCCCTAACATCAGAAACTATGTCCTCTCATGGCTTGCCTCACTATAAAGAACTTTGAAAAGGAAGCCAGAATGAAGACAGCACTTCAGAACCTTCATGAAGGACATGCTCTCCAATGGCCATCCAGAGCCAGCCCACCTTTGAAGAACAAAGAATGCTGGTACTTAACCACCTTTGGTGGTCTATCACCTGCTCAAACCAAGGCAAATTCAAATAATTGGATTCCTGTACTCAATTCCAAGGAACCTCACTGAACAATATGCTTCTCACTGGGCCTGACCTGTCCAACAGCCTCTTGTGAGTTTTAATCCACTTCAGAAAGGAGCCCATTGACATACCATCTGGCATTCAGCAAATGTTTTACTATTTTTGTCATCCTTGAAGACTTCCAAATTATTTGAGGCTCCTGTGGTTCCATGAAGCCCACTTCAAAAAAAGAAATTATCAAATACAGGAAGTGAGTCCCTGTGTAGAGTCCATCACTGGCAATGGTTACTTATAGGTTCAAACTGTACCAGAAGAAGGAAAGGAGTACGGTGCAGATAGCAGATGTGGAAAAGACTTTTATGTAGATGATGGACTGAAATTGCTGCCTATTGAAGTAGAAGCCAAGAGAAACTATGCACTTGTTGAGGCGCCTTGTTTACAGTAAACAGCCTGTTTGGCCCATCAGGGTTCATGGCCCCAGTCATCATACAATGAAGATTCTTAACAGGAATTTCACTAAGCAAGAGCAAATGGTAAGCCTCATTACTGCAAGAGAAGATACATGAATGGGGAATGTGAAACATTCTCTATAAGTGCTTGAACAGCTCCACGAACCACATACATATGCTATTATATCTCTCAATGCAAAAAAACTATGAAACAATTTATTAAATAATAAAATGGTCGGTGATCAAGACAGCACAGCTGTGTTTCGACCTATCTGGCCTGCATCAGGAGTCTATTGAAAAACACACATAAAAAAGCTATGGAACATATAATAAATAACATATAACACAATCAAATGACAATATCAAAATATTAAACAACACAATAAAAATTACTACTACTACTACTATTTAGCATTTCTATAGCGCTACAAGGCTTACGCAGCGCTACACAAACATAGAAGAAAGAGAGTCCCTGCTCAAAGAGCTTATAATCTAATAGACAAAAATAAATAAATAAATAAATAAATAAATAAATAAATAAATAAAGTAAGCAAATCAAATCAATTAATGTGAACGGGAAGGAGGAGAGGAGGGTAGGTGGAGGCGAGTGGTTACAAGTGGTTACGAGTCAAAAGCAATGTTAAAGAGGTGGGCTTTCAGTCTAGATTTAAAGGTGGCCAAGGATGGGGCAAGACGTAGGGGCTCAGGAAGTTTATTCCAGGCGTAGGGTGCAGCGAGACAGAAGGCGCGAAGTCTGGAGTTGGCAGTAATGGAGAAGGGAACAGATAAGAAGGATTTATCCATGGAGCGGAGTGCACGGGAAGGGGTGTAGGGAAGGACGAGTGTGGAGAGATACTGGGGAGCAGCAGAGTGAGTACATTTATAGGTTAGTAGAAGAAGTTTGAGCAGGATGCGAAAACGGATAGGGAGCCAGTGAAGGGTCTTGAGGAGAGGGGTAGTATGAGTAAAGCGACCCTGGCGGAAGACGAGATGGGCAGCAGAGTTTTGAACCGATTGCAGGGGGGAGAGGTGGGAGGCCAGCAAAAAGCAGATTGCAGTAGTCTAAACGAGAGGTGACAAGGGTGTGGATGAGGGTTTTGGTAGAGTGCTCGGAAAGAAAGGGGCGGATTTTACGGATGTTGTAAAGAAAGAAACGACAGGTCTTGGCAATCTGCTGGATATGAGCAGAGAAGGAGAGAGAAGAGTCAAAGATGACCCCAAGGTTTCGAGCTGAGGAGACAAGGAGAATGAGAGAGCCATCAACAGAAATAGAAAACGGAGGGAGCGGGGAGGTGGGTTTGGGGGGGAAAATGAGAAGCTCGGTTTTGGTCATATTTAATTTCAGGTGGCATTGAGACATCCAGACAGCAATGTCAGACAAGCACGCTGAAACTTTGGTTTGGATGCAAGGTGAGATATCAGGGGTAGAAAGGTAGATTTGGGAGTCATCAGCATAGAGATGGTAGGAAAAGCCATGGGATGAGATTAATGAACCAAGGGAAGAAGTGTAGATAGAAAAGAGGAGGGGACCAAGAACAGAACCCTGAGGTACGCCGACAGGCAGAGGGATAGAAATAATGGTGACAGTAAGTGAACTCTATAAATGTGGGAATAATTAATTTAAGTAAATGAATTCAATGTATGTAGGGATGATAAATCTGAATGTACACAGTGCGAAACCTTATACACAATGATATGGTTAAAAAAGGCATGAATAAAAATTCAAATCATAATCACATCGAAATCGCTATGTGATTATGATTTGAATTTTTATTCATGCTGTGTCAAGTCTTGATCACCGACCATTTTATTATTTAATAAATTGTTTCATTTTTTTGCACTGAAATGTCATTTGTTGGTCATCTTCGCTGTTTTTGCTTATTGTTGATGATCTTGCGAAGATTGTTTTCTTCTGTTTTTTGGCATTGTATCTCTCAAGACACCTTACTACAAAGAGATTTGCATTTTCTCAGATGAAACTAAAAGAACAACAGCTGTATTATCCTACCTAAAGGTAATAGAAAAAGAAGACAGAATTCCACATGGGATTCATTTTTGACAAGGCCACCACCTAGCCATACCACTCCATTACTGGAATTATGTGGAGCAGTATTGGCAGTGGAGGTAGCAAAGCTGAATATGAGTTAGATGGACATTCAACCCAGTTCAGTCTACACTGACAGCAAGGTAATGCTGGTCTACATGTACAATCAGAGCAGAAGGTTCTAAACATATGTAAGCAATACAGTAGAATGCATCTGGAAAGCAACCCAACTGTGTTGTACTCATTTTACTTTCTCTGCATTGCAGAAATTGGATTGCCCATCCAAGATGCTCCTGTATCTTTCTGGCCTCACTCATACTTCCACCTTAGATCACAACATGCTAGAAGTGTCACATTGGATTGCCTGTCCCAGTTGCTTTGGTATCATTCTTGCCTTGCTCATAGCTCCACTCCTGGGAACAATGGATAACTGGTCTCCTTTAAACTCCAGCTTCAGTGGTGTTCTCGTTTCCTGCTTGCTCTTTTATTTTAACTGTGCTGTACTCACTGTTACTCTCATTGTACTGTAGGAATTGTATTGTCTACCCCAATTGCTCCAGTAGCCCCACCCCTGGTCACAACATGCCAGGAGAGATATCAGTTGGTCTCCTTTTAACTTCAGTTTACAATGGTGAACCCATAGGCCAAGCCTAAGGAGCAGGTGTTCTTTGGGTGAGCTCCTTTGATATCCAGGGCAACAATAGATTTTGGCTCTTATATTCCATGTTGGTCAATGATTTGCTATGTTTTTTTTTCCATCACTTTCCATAATAATTTCCATCTTCTTTTTTGTTGACCAATACTACTCAGTTCATTCTAGCACATTGGGATCATTGGCTTGTCTTGCAGTCCTATGATGACCATCCTGAGATAATACACTTTAGGGGGCTCATTTTCGAAACAGTAAAATGTCCAAAAAGTGACACAAAGCAGCAAATGGACGTTTTTTTGTCCAAAATGACCAAATCACTATTTTCAAAACACATTTTTAAGACATTTTTCTATGCAGTTCATCTGCAGTGCATCCAAATCACAAGGGGGCATGTTGGGGCAGGATTTGGGCATTCCCAAAACTTTGATGTTTTTGTTCCATAATGGAACAAAGCAAAAACGTCCAGGGCTAAAAGTTAGACATTTTGGTCTAGACCTGTTTCAATCATGACTAAAAACCACAAGAGTGAGAAACTCCCAATTAGAAATTCAAAAAAGTAAAACTAGTTTGTTCACATAAACTAAGCAGTAACAATCTGTCCAGTGGCGTATCAAGGTGGGGGCGGTCCGCCCCGGGTGCACGCTGCTGGGGGGGGGGGGGGGGGGTGCCGCGCGCCAGTCAGCGTCGTTCGTTTCTATGCTCCCTCTGCTCCGGAACAGTTTATGTGCATTGTTATGGAATATGCTTCGATTTTCATGTGGAAATCTTGATGCAATATATAGAATCTGGGGGACAGTGTTAGAATCCCTTTCTCATTCCCTTCTTCTTCTCCAGGGACACAATGAGGGGCATAATCGAACGGGGACGACCATCTCTAAGGGCACCCATCTCTAAGGACGGCACAGCGAAGGGCCGGGGAAACCCGTATTATCGAAACAAGATGGATGTCCATCTTTCGTTTCGATAATACGGTCATGGACGCCCAAATCTCAACATTTAGGTCAACCTTAGAGATGGTCGACCTAAATGCTGAGATCGCCGACCTTAGAGTTGGGCGACCTCGGTTTTTCGCCGATAATGGAAACCGAGGATGCCCATCTCAAAAACGACCAAATCCAAGGCATTTGGTCGTGGGAGGAGCCAGCATTCATAGTGCACTGGTCCCCCTCACATGCCAGGACACCAACCACGCACCCTAGGGGGCACTGCAGTGGACTTCCTAAATTGCTCCCAAGTCCATAGCTCCCTTCCCTTCTGTGCTGAGCCCCCTCCCCCCAAACCCACTCCCCACAACTGTACACCACTACCATAGCCCTTATGGGTGAAGGAGGGCACCTACATGTGGGTACAGTGGGTTTTGGAGGGCTCATCATTTACCACTACAAGTGTAAGAGGTGAGGGGGGGGGTGGAATGGGCCTGGGTCCGCCTGCCTGAAGTGGACTGCACCCACTAAAAACTGCTCCAGCATACTGCTGTGATGGAGTTGGGTATGACATTTGAGGCTGGCATAGAGGCTGGAAAAAAATCTTTTTTTAGGGTGGGAGGGGGTTGGTGACCACTGGGGGAGTAAGGGGAGGTCATCCCCAATTCCCTCCGGTGGTCATCTGGTCAGTTCAGGCACCTTTTCGAGGCTTGGTCATGAAAAAAAGGGACTAAGTCAGCCAAATGCTTGTCAGGGATGCCCTTCTTTTTTCCATTATCGGCCGAGAACGCCCATCTCTTAATCATGCCCCAGTCCCACCTTCGGTACGGTGCCGACACGCCCCCGTGAACTTTGGTCGTCCCTGCGACGGAAAGCAGTTGAGGATGCCCAAAATCGGCTTTCGATTATGCCGATTTGGGCGACCCCGAGAGAAGGATGCCCATCTCCCGATTTGTGTCAGAAGATGGGCGCCCTTCTCCTTAGAAAATTCACCTGAATGTGTTGGGCAGGCTTTTTAGATGCAGATGGGAAACCCTTCAGTTGACTCCAGTTCCACAATCTTTTCTCTGTCTTGGTAATCTTTAAATTTTGCTACTTGCTCATTTCTCACAAAATTGATTTCACCATATGGGTAATTACTCGCCTTTTAGTCCCCATCCTATCTACAGCGTTTCAGATTCCTTAGCATGGTTTGATACTGCTGACTGTGTTTCTTATAAACAACATCCTAGCTATTGGACAGTTCCCTATTTCTTGGAAACACACACTTCTACACCTGATATTAAAAAAAAAACTCTACTGATCCTCTAGATGATCATCTGGTGAACCTCCTCTTACCATTTGCCAGGTGGTCCATAAAGTAAAATGCAATCTAAATTTCCCATAAAAGAACTATCTAAAATTTCACATGTTAAGATTTCCAGACCTACATTTTTAAATGTATTTTAAAAAATGAAAATGAATAAAAACCTTGACAAATTATTGCTAATCCTCCACCTTTTTGACCTTCAAAGAGGAGATGGATAATTTTACAGGCTAAAGGGCAAATATTAACTAATATTGGTTCATCCATCATCTGCAACCAGGATTTTGTAATAAAAAACACCCAGTTTGATTCACCCCTATCCGATCTCTTATTAATTCCACCCTATTACAAATACATATAGCATTAATACTCATGCATGGAATATGGACAGAAGGGAAAAAAGGTAAGCTTGAGAAATCATTTTTTTCTTTTTATTTGAATATAAAATTTTTGAACTAGTTTGCCTTTACTTTTCAGATATCTAAATTTAGCAACATTAAGGGGAAGTTACCAAGCTTCGCTAGGCTCTAAGTCATGTTATTTGCCGCTTAATGGGTTTTATCTTATGACCTATCTGTCTGTCCTACCCTTATCCCTTATTTGTCCTGTCTGTCCTGACTTAGATTGTAAGGTCTTTTGAGCAGGGACTGTCTTTTCTTCATGTTAAATTGTGAAGCGCTGCGTACGACTGGTAGCGCTATAGAAATGATTTATAGTAGTAGTAGTAGTAGTAGTATTAAGGGCTCTAACATGACTTAAATTACTGCACCTTGATGTAAGTCAACGTAGGGAATATAATAATGAGATGCAAAACATGCAAAGGCATTTAAAGCAGCTTATTGCTATGTAAATAATATACCATTGCTTGCAGAGTGCAGTGGGTGCACACCACAAGTCATAGTATAGACTAAAAAATAACCCTAGCTTTAACTAGGTTATTTTACCACCGGACGCATCAGGCCTCAAAATCATGGCCGGATGCTCTGGTCGCCGCTTAAAAGGACATTCAGAGTTGGTAACCCCTCAATCCTCAATTCCCCAAACCCAATGATCACCCGACCCCCTGATTCTCAATAAAGATAAGCCAATTCATCTAATTTTCTCACTTTTAAACCTTTGGCAACATAAAAACAACATATAACACCACTAGTTAATACCTGTAGCTCAAAGAATCAATCTAGCACTCATGAGACTATATAAGGGTGTTCCCTGGTGCTGCCAAGGTGCGCATAAAGAGGCTCACAAAGGAGGGTGTCCTTCCTCTTTTGCACACCCTTTTGGTGCAATATTTTTAAAAGGTTTCCGTGGGTGGTGCCTTCATTTTATAGCTGCATTCAATTTAGTAGATCACTATTTATTCTTATCCAGAATGGTGGATATAAGCATCACTGGCACTGTATTATAGTGGTTTTCCTCATTCTTTATTGACCTAACCTTTACTTTTGCCTTGCTATCTTCTACTTCTGTTCCACAACATTTTTTTTTTACAGTATGCACAGGGTTCAGTGCTGGTCCCATTATTGTTCAATATTTTTCGTAGTCCATTTGCCAAGGAGATACAAGCCAATGGTACATATGCACATAAGTAATGCCACACTGGGAAAAGACCAAGGGTCCATTGAGCCCAGCATCCTGTCCACGACAGCGGCCAATCCAGGCCAAGGGCACCTGGCGAGCTTCCCAAACATTCAAACATTCTATACATTTTATTCTTGGAATTGTGTATTTTTCCCAAGTCAATTTAGTAGTGGTTTATGGACTTGCTCTTTAGGAAACTGTCTAACCCCTTTTTAAACTCTGTTAACCGCCTTCACCACGTTCTCCGGCAACAAATTCCAGAGTTTAATTATGCGTTGGGTGAAGAAAACTTTTCTCTGATTTGTTTTAAATTTACTACACTGTAGTTTCATCGCATGCCCCCTAGTCCTAGTATTTTTGGAAAGCGTGAACAGACACTTCACATCCACCTGTTCCACTCCACTCACTATTTTATATACCTCTATCATGTCTCCCCTCAGCCGTCTCTTCTCCAAGCTGAAAAGCCCTAGCCTCCTTAGTCTTTCTTGGAAGTCATCCCATCCCCGCTATCATTTTAGTCGCCCTTCGCTGCACCTTTTCCAATTCTACTATATCTTTCTTGAGATGTGGCGACCAGAATTGAACACAATACTCAAGGTGTGGTCGCACCATGGAGCGATACAAGGGCATTATAACATCCTCACACCTGTTTTCCATACCTTTCCTAATAATACCCAACATTCTATTCGCTTTCCTAGCCAAAGCAGCACAATGAGCAGAAGGTTTCAGTGTATTATTGACGACGACACCCAGATCCCTTTCTTGGTCCGTAACTCCTAATGTGGAACCTTGCATGACGTAGCTATAATTCGGGTTCTTTTTTCCCACATGCATCAACTTGCACTTGCTCACATTAAACATCATCTGCCATTTAGCCGCCCAGTCTCCCAGTCTCGTAAGGTCCTTCTGTAATTTTTCACAATCCTGTCGCGAGTTAACGACTTTGAATAACTTTGTGTTATCAGCAAATTTAATTACCTCGCTAGTTACTCCCATCTCTAAATCATTTATAAATATATTAAAAAGCAGTGGTCCTAGCACAGACCCCTGCATGTACTACTATGCAGATGATAATTTTTGATCCTCCATATTGATTCTTTCTGTCTAGATTTAGCTTAACTCCAAAAGTGTTTGGATATGGTCTCTACTTGCTTGTGTGTGCATTGTCTTGTTTTAGATCCTTCTAAAACTGTGGTCTTGGGTAAAAGGTATAACATTATGTCTCTCACCTGCTCTGATATTGTGTGATCTGCCAACTACCCTGGTTACTCACATTAAGTATTTAACCCCCCTGTTTACAAAACCGTGCAACAATGCCAACACATCCCATTCAAAGTGAATAGTGCATAGGCAGCCGCTAGCATGGCACTTTCATATTTTGTTTTACCGAATATGAGTCTAGCTGCAGTGTTCTGGGCTGTCTGAAGTTTCTTGATTATTTGCTCTTTGCATCCGGCGTAGAGTGCATTGCAGTAGTCTAGATGACTGAGCACCATTGATTGTACCAGGTTATGGAAAACAGTCCTTGGGAAGAAAGGTCTTACTCTTTTTAATTTCCACATTGAGTGGAACATAGTAACATAGTAGATGACGGCAGATAAAGACCTGCACGGTCCATCCAGTCTGCCCAACAAGACAAACATATGTGTATACCTTACCTTGATTTGTACCTGCCTTATTCAGGGCCTAGACCGTACAAGTCTGCCCAGCAGTACTTCCCGCCTCCCAACCACCAGTCCCACCTCCCATCACCAGCTCTGGCCCAGACCATATAAGTCTGCCCTCCACTATCCTCGCCTCCCAACCACCAACCCCTCTTCCCCCCACCTGCTCTGCCACCCAATTTCGGCTAAGCTTCTGAGGATCCATTCCTTCTGCACATTCCTGTATAAATTAATTACAAGGAATTAATTTATTCTTGAGGATAGCTAGAGCACTCACTAATGTTTATAATTTTTAATATATATATGTATATTCTCCACCAGTTGCTGATTAAAGCAACAATAATCACAATTGCAATGAATTAAATATTATCTCTGTTGAAATGCAGTGTCCTGCATTTCCAGATTTAAAGTTATGCACCCAGGACACAAAGAGATTATATTTTTAGCTTCAAAAAGGTTTATTAAGTTACAATATGATTAATGCAATCATATAAATAAGGTTACAAACGAGAGATAGTTCTTTAAAGAGATCTTTACAGATAATCTGTACTTAAGTAAGGCAGCAAATCTAGATCAAAAGTTATAACTTACAGAACAGTCTTTGTTGTAGGATTGTTGAGCTGAGAGAAAGTCTTTTGGAAAAGTTCTATTGTTCAGCAGATTGATGAGCCATATGATCACAGGAGCAGGGAGCATCTTCTTGGTTGTGTTTTTCGCTTGGTTCTCGAGTGTTAGGTGTTGATTGATGGTAACTCCAAGAATTTTTAGGGTGTCCGAAATTGGAAGGTTCAGATTTGGTGTGTTAATGGTGGTGAATTTGTTCTTGTTGTGTTGAGAGGTGAGTATTAGGCACTGGGTTTTTTCTGCATTAAGTTTCAGCCGAAATGCATCCGCCCATGAATGCATGATCTGGAGACTTTGGTTGATGTCACTGGAAATTTCCTTTAGATCTTGTTTAAATGGGATGTAAATTGTTATGTCGTCTGCGTATATGTATGGGTTGAGTTTTTGCTTTGATAATAGTTTGGCTAAGGGTATCATCATTAAGTTGAATAGAGTTGGTGATAGGGTGGATCCCTGTGGGACTCCGCATTCAGGTATCCATGTGGCTGAAGTAGTCGAGTTAGATGTTGCTTGATATGATCGTGTGGTTAGGAACCTCTTGAACCAATTGAGAACATTCCCTCCAATTCCGAAGTACTCAAGTATATGTAGTAGTATTCCATGATCCACCATGTCGAAAGCGCTTGACGTCAAATTGTAGAAGTAGTATATTCTTTCCAGTCGCGATCATTTGTTTAAATTTGGTCATGAGAGTAACTAGTACTGTTTCAGTACTGTGGTTAGTCCGAAATCCTGACTGGGAGTCGTGGAGTATTGAGAATTTATTTAAATAGTTTGTGAGTTGTTTGGTCACTAACCCTTCCGTTAGTCATGTCATGCTAAGAAATTTGATCATATTTTATTTTTGTATTTATTTATTTTAAATTATAGCCCGTGCTATCTAGCATTCTAGGCAGCTTACAATAAAACATACATAAAATGCATAAATATAAAAACTGTAAGCCTAAACAAAAACAAATAAAACATGCAGCATTAATTATTAAAACAAATCTTGTTAATGATTACCCTGGCATTTTGATGTTTAGGTGTAACTATGTATGCCTTTTCTTTTTCTGTATCAAGATTATTCTTGGATTTAGTTAACCAATTAGCGCTACGCATGCCTACTCTCTGTCCCCAGAGCTAAAAAACATTTTCTATATTTCAGCATGTGGGTGGCATGCACCAAACACAAAACTACTGCACATTACCTGAGTGCACCGCAAAGTCGTGGTTTTTAACCTGTGGAAAGCACGTGTTAGTGCTTACTGCAGCTTAGTAAAAGGGCCCCTGTATGAGATGTGATGAAAATGTTTATTTATTAGGATTTATTTACCGCCATTTTGAAGGAATTCACTCAAGGCGGTGTACAGTAAGAATAGACCAAACATGAGCAGTAGGCAATTAGAGCAGTAAAAATATTCGAACAACAATACAAAGTATGACATGGTATACTGCTTGCAATGACAACACAATTGTACTAGAACATTATAATTGGTAGCGAGAGGTAAGGCAAAGTTGTAACATATAGATGAGTAAGAAAGTAGGAAGAATTAGAAAGTAAGGTGATTGATTTGAAGAAAGTTGCACATGAGGTCAGAGAGATTGTTAAATATTTTCTCAGCTAGAGTAGGAGTGGATAAACATGTCCCGCTGCAGTGTGTACAGCCCGAGTCAATCCTTGTGTTTGTGAGTGAGACTAACAAGTTAGTTACTGTACTTCTTCCATTAAAGGCTTGATTGAAGAGCCAAGCTTTCACCTGCTTCCTGAAGTAGAGGTAGTCTTGTTGTAAGTGAAGCCTTTCAGGCAATGCATTCCAGAGTGTGGGGGCTACTTCGGAGAAGGCTCGCTTGCAGGTATCACATCGTGTAATGTCTTTTGGTGTAGTTAGTGAAAGTCCTTGGGAGGACCTTAGTGTCCTTGGCGGTGTGTGGAGGATCATCCTATTCTTCAGATACTCGGGGCCATTTCCTTTCAGGGCCTTGAAGATCAGACATAGAGTTTTAAATTTAGCCCTGTATTGTACTGGTAGCCAATGAAGTTTTAGCAAAAATGGTGTGATGTGTTCACGTCACTTGCAACCTTCTATGAGTCTTGCTGCTGCATTCTGAATCAACTGGAGCTGGTGCAGGCCCTTTGTAGTCAGACCATTGTATAGTGCATTGCAGTAATCCAGTCTTGATGTTACCATGGCATACACAACTGGGATAAGATTTACCTTCTCGATGTAAGGAGAGAGGCAGCGTAGCTGTCGCAAATAGTAAGCAGCTCTTGAAGGTTGCTTGGATTTGGGGAATCAGAGTAAGTGCTGAATCTAACTGTATTCCAAGGTTCCTGACTTGTGATTTGAGGGGGAGTTCATATATCCTAAAAGGGAATTTGATGTCAGGTATGTATCCATTTGTGTTAGGGACCCAGAGAAGCTCGGTTTTACTTGGGTTCAGGCAAAGTTTGTTGTGTTTAGCCCATTCTTGAATTGATGTTAGACAAGTGATCAGTTTGAAATTCATTATATATATATATATATATATATATATATATATATATATATATATATATATATATATTGTAATAAGTATGAGACTGTCCTAGCCGGGGTAGGCCACTAGAGGGCACTAGTAGGAGAATAGGTGGAGGTCGCTAGGACCGGGGAGAGCCCTGGGATGTCCACAGGTGTAGGAGGTTATGGGCTGGGTCCTGTGTAGCTAATTAACCACTTTATACCCCATCTGAGCTTGAAGGAAGGGAAGTGAGCTGGCAGCAGAAGAAGAGAGATCCCCTGGAAGCTACTGGCTAACCCTATGGACTTGTGGTGGACTGTGTGTTCAAAGAAGGAAAGCAGGCTGAAAATCCTGGGGTAAGAAGTCCCTAAAGCATTAGTGTAAGAACTGTGTGTTCAAAGGAGGGAGGACTGTGTGTCCTAAGTACTTGTAAGAACTGTGTGTTCAAAAGAGGAAGGACTGTGTGTACCAAGTACTTGTAAGAACTGTGTGTTCAAAGGAGGAAGGACTGTGTGTCCCAAGTACTGAGAAAAGCAGGCTGCAAAGCCTGGGGTAAGAAGTCCCCAAAGTATTGATGTAATACTGAGCCCAGGTATCTGTGTGGGAGAGGCTCAGTGTGAAGATATGTGAAAGTATTTAAGCTGGAAGAAGTGTGCCCAGGGGCTGGAATAAAGAGCTACTTGAGGAATATGTGATTGGTGGGAACTATTTAATTTGCTTATTGATGACCAGCACACTAATCTGAATATGATTTGCATATTGAGAACCAGGTCACCCTGAGTGAAGAGGGGGGTATCAGCAGTCTCTTTTCCATCAATGGTGAAGGCCCAGAATTTGTCCTTAGTGGGCTAGGCAGAACCAGTGGTTTCAGTGCACAGTGAAACATCTGCTATGAATTTAACAGACTTTTTGAAGTCTTTGTTGGAAGTTATATCTCAAAGAACAACAATATTGGTAACTTTCACACTAGAGATGGACCATAATGTGGTTATTAGATTATATTTTCATTTAATGGATGACTTGTTTTTAGGTTCAAAAGTTAAAAGAAGCTGGTAGAGTAGTCAGGAAAGCAAAGATGCAAATGGAAAAAAAATCAGCCAATACATAATAATATAGAGGAGCATTTTTGAAAGAAACGTCTAAATCAGAATTTGGACGTTTTACAAAGATGTCCAAATTCTGAACAGGAAAGAAGGTCATTTTCGAAAAAGATGGACGTCTATATTTTGTGTTCAAAAATACTATGGACGTCCTGTGATTTGGACATTTTGTGATTTGGACGTCTTTGTTTTTCAACCATTTTTTGAAAAAAAAAAAAAAAAAAAAAAACGTCCAAGTGTAAAACATCCAAAATCAAGCCATTAGGACGTAGGAGGAACCAGCATTTTTAGTAGACTGGTCCCCCTGACATCCCAGGACAGCAATAGGGCACCCTAGGGGGCACTACAGTGGACTTCATAAAATGCTCCCGGGTTCACATCTCACCATTGCTCCCTTACCTTGTGTGCTGAGCCCCCCCAAACCCACTACCCCCAACTGTACACCACTACCATAGCCCTTACGGGTTAAAGGGGCACCTATATGTGGGTACAGTGGGTTTCTGGTGAGTTCTGGAGGCCGCACAGTTTCCTCCACAAGTGAACAGGTAGTGGGGGTATGGGCCTGGGTCCACCTGTCTGAAGTGCACTGCACCTACTATTATTATTATTAACATTTGTATAGCGCTACCAGACGCACGCAGCACTGAACATCCAACAAAGAGAGACAATCCCTGCTCAGAAGAGCTTACAATCTAAAAAAAACTACTACCAAACTACTCCAGGGACCTGCATGCTGCTGTAATGGACCTGAGTATGACATCTGAGGCTCACATAGAGGCTGGAAAGTAATGATCTTCAACACACTTTTGGGGGGTGGGAGGGGGTTAGTGACCACTGGGGGAGTAAGGGGAGGTCATCCATGATTCCCTCCAGTGGTCATCTGGTTATTTGGGGCACCTTTTTGTGCCTTATTCATAATAGAAACAGGTGTAGCTCAAAACGTCTAAGTTTTAGTCCTGGACGTTTTTGCTTTGTTCCATTATGGCTGAAAAACGTCCAAGTCTTAGGAACGCCCAAGTCTCGCCTTCAACACACCCTCTTGAGATTTGGATGTCCTTCTGATGGACTTCAGAGAAAGACATCCAAAAAGAGCTTTTGATAATACTGATTTGGACGTTTCTGTGAGATAAACATCCAAATGCTGACATGTCACTTTTTGGACGTATATCTCTTTTGAAAATGAGCCTGATAGTAACATAGTAGATTATTGTACAGTCCATCCAGTCTGCCCAACAAGATAAACTCATTGTATGTGCTACTTTATATATATATACCTGACCTTGATTTGTCCTTGCCATTTTCAAGGCACAGACCATAGATGTCTGCCCAGCACTAGCTTTGCTTCCCAATTACTGGTGTTGCCACCTAATCTCCACTAAGTTTCTGTGGATCTATTCCTTCTGAACAAGATTCATTTGTTTTTATCTCACGCATTTTTAAATTCCCTTACTGTTTTCATCTCCACTGCCTCCCATGGGTGGGCATTCCAAGTATCCACCACCCTCTCCATGAAAAAATACTCCCTGACATTTTTCCTGAGTCTGCCCCCCTTCAACCTCAATTAATGTCCTCTAATTCTACTGCCTTTCTGTCTCTGAAAAAGGTTTGTTTGTGGAATAATTAATTAATTTATTTATTGTGAACATTTATATCCCACATAATCCCACCAAGGCAGGCTCTATGTGGCTTACAACGTTAAAGGAAGAGTACAATACAATAAGTCATATGTAAGATGGAGTAGTGAGTAGAGGAGGGGGAGAGAGGGGGTCAACAGGGGAGAGGAATGAGGGAATGCAGGGGATCAAGCAGGAGTGGAGTAAGAACGATTACACAGGTAAGTCTTTAGAGATTTCTTGAATAGGCTGTCTCTTTTAACGGTGATGGTAGAGCGTTCCAAAAACGGGGGCATGTGTAGCTGAACGACAAGGCGAAGAGCAGCTTATATCTCAAGTTCCTGCAGTTAGGAAAGTGGAGAGTCAAATAGGTGCGGGAGGACTTCACGGAATTCCTGGGCGGGAGGTCGATGAGGCTAAATATACAGGTTGGGTCCTCCCCGTAGACAATCTTGTGAACGAGAATACAAACTTTGAATTCAATCCTTTCTTTGATTGGAAGCCAGTAGAGCTTTTCATGGAGGGGCCTCGCTGCCTCAAACCGCGATTTGCCAAATAGCAGTCGCGCCGCTGTGTTCTGTGCAGTCTGTAGCTTCTTAAGGATGTGCTCCTTGCAACCAGTATAAATTCCATTGCAGTAGTCAAAGTGGCTTAAGACGAGTGAGTGGATTAGCATCCTGTGCAGGTCAAAAGGAAGATACTGCTTAATACGCTTAAGGGACCTCATGGAAAGGAGCATGCGCTTCGTAACGGACAAGACTTGGCGCTCAAGGGTCAGGTGGGGGTCCAGAATGACCCCAAGAAGTCTCATACTGGCAGCGACAGGAATGGAGATGTTCTGCACAGTGACCGAGGCCGGGAGTGACTTGTTAAACTGGAAGGAGAGGATGAGGCACTGCGTTTTTTCCTGGTTGAGTTTAAACTTAAATGTGCTAGCCCAGTTAGACATGATGGCGAGACTGGTCTGAATCTTAGCTGTGATTTTGGCAATGGTAGAGCAAATATTTGAATGTCTGTATCATATCATCACTGTTTCTCCTTTCCTCCAGGGTATACATGTTCAGGTCAGTAAGTCTCTCCTCGTATGTCTTGTAACACAAATCCCATACCATTTGTGTAGCTTTTCTTTACACTGCTTCAAGTCTTTTTACATCCTTAGCAAGATACAGCCTCCAAAACTGAACAGAAAACTCCAGGTGGGGCCTCACCAACAACTTGTACAGGGGCATCAACACCTCCTTTCTTCTGCTGGTTACACCTCTATACAGCCTAGCATCCTTCTGGCTACGGCCACCACCTTGTCACACTGTTTTGTCGCCTTCAGATCCTCAGATACTATCACCCCAAGATCTCTCTCTCTCTGCCTGTCCATATCAGAATCTCACCGTCTAACACATACGTCTCCCATGGATTTCTAGTCTCTAAGTGCATCACTTTGCACTTCTTTGCATTGAATTTTAATTGTCAAACACTAGACCATTCTACTAGCTTCTGCAGATTCATGTTTTCCACTGTACTCTGTTACAAATCAACAAATACAATAGAATTGGGGGACAAGACTTTTTTTTAAAATATGTTAGTGATAGGAGGAAGTGCAAAAGTGGCATTGTGAGACTCAAAGGTAAAGGGGAGAAGCATGTAGAAGCTGATAAAGAAAAGCTGGAATTGCTTAACAGCATTAATTCTGTTCTGTGTTCACAGCTGAAGGCCGGGAACAGGACTGCAGAAGACAAAACACAAATAGGAACAGAGGGGTGGCAGTCCCTGAACAATTTTCAGAGGACTGTGTTCATGAGGAGCTGTCTAAACCAAAGGTGGACAAAGTTATGGGGCCAGATTGCATACATCCGAGAGTACTGAAAGAAATTAGGGAAGTTTTAGTTTCTCTACTGGCTGACCTTTTCAATGCTTTTCTAGAGTGGGGAGTGATCCCGGAGGACTGGAGAAGAACAGATGTGGTCCCTTTTACAAAAGTAAAAGTAAGGAAGATGTTGGGATCTATAGGCCTGTAAGTCAGACTTCTGTGGTAAGTAAATTAATGGAAACGCTTATAAAACAGAGGATAATTTTTGAAATCCAATAGATTACAGGATCCGAGACAACATAGTTTCACAAGAGGCAGGTCTTGTTAGTCAAATCTGATTAATTTCTTTTATTGGGTTACCAGAGAGTTGGATTGAGGGAGAGCACTAGATGTGGTGTATTTAGATTTTAGTAAAGCCTTTGACACGGTTCCACACAGAAGACTAATAAATAAATTGAGTACCTTTGGTATGGGCCCTAAAGTGACTGACTGGGTTAGACACTGGTTGAGTGGAAGGCAACAGAGGGTAGTGATAAATGGAGATCATTCTGAGGAAAAGGATGTTACCAGTGGTATGCCACAAGGTTTGGTTCTTGGTTTGGTACTTTTTAACATTTTTGTAAGTGATATTGCTGAAGGGCTGTCTGGTAAGGTTTGCCTCTTTGTGGATGACACAAAATACTGCAAGACACCCCTGATAGAGTGAAGAATATGAGGAAGGACTTGGTGAAGATAGAGGAATGGTCTGAAATTTGGCAGCATAGATTTAGTTATAAAAAAATGCAGGGTCATGCATTTCGACTGCAAAAACCTGAGGGAACAGTAAAGTTTAGGGGGTGAAGAACTTTTGTGCATGAAAGAGGAGTGAGTGTGATTGTATGTGATTATTTTCAGGTAGCCAAACAGGTGGAAAAGGTGATGGTGAAAGATAGAAGGATGCTTGGGTGCACAGAGAGAGGAATGGCTACTTGGAAAAAGGAGGTGATGATATCCCTGTATAAGACTCTGGTAAGACCTCATTTAGCATATTGGGTACAATTCTGGAGATCGCACCTTGAAAAAGATATAAAGAGGATGAAGTCAGTCCAGAGGGCAGCTACTAAGATAGTCAGTGGTCTTTGTCATAAAGCGTATAGGGGCAGACTTAAAGATCTCAATATGTAAACTTTGGAAGAACGGCAGGAGAGGGGAGATGTGATTGAGACAGTTAAATAATTATGTGGCATAAATGCACAAGAGGCAAGTCTTTTTCAATTGAAAGGAAACTCTGGAACGAGGGAGCATAGGATGAAGGTGAAAGGGGATAGACTCAAAAGTAACCTGAGGAAATGTCTTCACAGAAAGGGTGGTGAATCTGTGGAATGGCATCCTGGTGGAAGTAGTGGAGACAAAAGGGAGGGCTTTCTTTGAAGAAAGCGAAGATACTTACCTGTAGCAGGTATTCTCCGAGGACAGCAGGCTGATTGTTCTCACATGTGGGTCGGCATCCATGGCGGCCCCAGGAATGGAGATTTTCCAGCAAAATCTTCAAGAACTTTGCGACAGCCAGTAGAGGGTGGGACGGACGCACCACGCATGAGCGGCCATCTTCCCACCCGCGCGCATCCGTTCCCGCCTCAGTTAAATTAAAAGCAAATAAAGCATAACACAACAACTCCAAAGGGGAGAACAATCAGCCTGCTGTCCTTGGAGAATACCTGCTACAGGTAAGTATCTTCGCTTTCTCCAAGGACAAGCAGGCTGCTTGTTCTCACATGTGGGGTATCCCTAGCCCCCAGGCTCACTCAAAACAAGAAAGAAGGTCAATTGGACCTTGCAATGGTGAGGACATAACAGAGATTGACCTACGAAGAAACAGCCAACTGAGAGTGCAGCCTGGAACAGAATAAAAATGGGCCTAGGGGGGTGGAGTTGGATTCTAGACCCCAAACAGATTCTGCAGCACCGACTGCCCGAACCGATTGTCGCGTTGGGAATCCTGCTGAAGGCAGTAATGAGAGGTGAATGTGTGGACAGATGACCACGTCACAGCCTTGAAAATCTCTTCAATAGTGGCTGCCTTCAAGTGGGCCACTGACGCTGCCATGGCTCTAACACTATGAGCCATGACATGACCCTCAAGAGTCAGCCCAGCCTGGACGTAAGTGGAGGAAATGCAATCTGCTAGCCAATTAGAAATGGTGTGTTTCCCGACAGCAACTCCCCTTCTGTTGGGATCAAAAGAAACAAACATTTGGGTGGACTGTCTGAAGGGGCTTGTCCGCTCCACATAGAAGGCCAATGCTCTCTTGCAGTCCAATATATGCAACGGATGTACAGCAGGGCGGGTATGAGGACGGGGAAAGAATGTTTGCAAGACAACTGACTGGTTCAGATGGAACTCCGACACCACTTTGGGCAAGAACTTAGGGTGCGTAACATAGTAGATGACGGCAGAAAAAGACCTGCATCCAGTCTGCCCAACAAGATAAACTCATATGTGCTACTTTTTGTGTATAACTTACCTTGATTTGTACCTGTCCTTTTCAGGGCACAGACTGTATAAGTCTGCCCAGCACCATCCCCACCTCCCAACCACCAGTCCCACCTCCCACCACCGGCTCTGGCACAAACCGTATAAGTCTGCCCAGCACCATCCCGGCCTCCCGCCACCGGCTCTGCCACCCAATCTCGGCTAAGCTCTTTAGGATCCATTCCTTCTGAACAGGATTCCTTTATGTTTATCCCACGCATGTCTGAATTCCGTTACCGTTTTCATTTCCACCACCTCCCGCGGGAGGGCATTCCAAGCATCCACTACTCTGATATGATGAAATTTAGTATAAGGAGCATGGGCTACCAAGACTTGAAGCTCACTGACTCTATGAGCTGAAGTAACAGCCACCAAGAAAATGACCTTCCAGGTCAAGTACTTCAGACGGCAAGAATCCAGTGGCTCAAAAGGAGGTTTCATCAGCTGGATGAGGACGACGTTGAGATCCCATGACACTGTAGGAGGTTTGACAGGGGGCTTTGATAAAAGCAAACCTCTCATGAAGCGAACAACTAAAGGCTGTCCAGAGATAGGCTTACCATCTACACGATGATGGAAAGCACTAATTGCACTAAGATGAACCCTTACGGAGTTGGTCTTGAGACCAGACTCTGACAAGTGTAGAAGGTATTCAAGCAGGGTCTGTGTATGACAAGAGCGAGGATCTAGGGCCTTGCTGTCACACCAGACGGCAAACCTCCTCCATTTAAAAGAATAACACCTCTTCGTGGAATTTTTCCTGGAAGCAAGCAAGACTCGGGAGACACCCTCAGATAGACCTAAGGAGGCGAAGTCTATGCTCTCAACATCCAGGCCGTGAGAGCCAGAGACTGGAGGTTGGGATGCAGAAGCGCCCCTTTGTTCTGAGTGATGAGGGTTGGAAAACACTCCAATCTCCACGGTTCTTCGGTGGACAACTCCAGAAGAAGAGGGAACCAAATCTGACGAGGTCAAAAGGGTGCAATCAGAATCATGGTTCCACAGTCTTGCTGCAGTTTCAGCAAAGTCTTCCCCACCAGAGGTATGGGAGGATATGCATACAGAAGGCCCTTCCCCCAATGAAGGAGAAAAGCATCTGATGCTAGTCTGTCATGGGCCTGAAGTCTGGAACAGAACTGAGGGACCTTGTGATTGATCTGAGTGACAAAAAGATCCACTGAGGGGGTGCCCCACGCTCGGAAGATCTTGCGTACCACGCCCGAGTTGAGCGAACGCTCATGAGGGTGCATAATTCTGCTCAACCTGTCGGCCAGACTGTTGTTTACGCCTGCCAGATAGGTGGCTTGGAGAAACATGCCATGACGACGAGCCCAAAGCCACATCTGGATGGCTTCCTGACACAGGTGGCGAGATCTGGTGCCCCCCCTGCTTGTTGATGTAGTACATGGCAACCTGGTTGTCTGTCTGAATATGAATAATTTGATTTGACAGCCAATCTCTGAAAGCCTTTAGCACATTTTAGCGCATTCCAGATCGCTCGCAACTCCAGGAGATTATTCTGAAGACCTGATTCCTGGAGGGACCAAACTCCCTGAGTGTGGAGCCCATCTACATGAGCTCTCCACCCCAGGAGAAATGCATCCATGGTCAGCACTTTTTGAGGCTGGGGAATTTGGAAGGGACGTCCCAAGGTCAAATTGGATCGAATTGTCCACCAGTGAAGGGAATTGTGAAATGCGGTCCATTGAGCAGATCTCATGTGAAGGCGTGCCATGGGTATCACATGAACTGTGGAGGCCATGTGGCCCAGAAGTCTCAACATCTGCCGAGCTGTGATCTGCTGAGACACTCTGGCTCAGGAAACCAGGGACAGAAGATTGTCCACCCTCACCTTGGGAAGATAGGCCCGAGCTGTCTGAGAGTCCAGCAGAGCTCCTATGAATTTAAATTGTTGAACTGGAAGGATATGGGGCTTTGGGTAATTTACAACAAACCCAAGTAGCTCCAGGAGTTTGAGAGTCATCTCCATGGACTGTAGAGCTCCTGCCTCTGAGGTGTTCTGCAACAACTGCCAGGCATTTTGTAAAAACCCTGGGCGCAGACGCGAGACCAAAGGGTAGCACACAATACTGAAAGTGCTGTGTTCCCAGACGGAATCGAAGATACTGCCTGTGAGCTGGAAGTATTGGGATATGTGTATAAGCATCCTTTAAGTCCAGAGAGCATAGTCAATCATTTTTCTGAATCATGGGAAGAAAGGTGCCAGGGAAACCATCCTGAACTTTTCTCGGACCAGATATTTGTTCAGGGCCCTTAGGTCTAGGATGGGACGCATCCCCCCTGTTTTCTTTTGCACAAGGAAGTACCTGGAATAGATTCCCAGCCCTTCTTGCCCTGGTGGTACGGGCTCAACCGCATTGGCGCTGAGAAGGGCGGAGAGTTCCTCTGCAAGTACCTGCCTGTGCTGGAAGCTGAAGGACTGAGCTCCCGGTGGACAATTTGGAGGTCTGGAAATCAAATTCAGGGAGTACCCTAACCGGACTATTTGAAGAACCCATCGGTCGGAGGTTATGAGAGGCCACCTTTGGTGAAAAAATTTAAACCTCCCTCCAACCGGTAGATCGTCCAGCATGGACACTTTGATAGCGGCTATGCTCAGCTGGAGCCAGTCAAAAGCCCGTCCCTTGCTTTTGCTGGGGAGCTGCAGGGGCCTGTCTGGGCGCATGCTGTTGACGCGAATGAGCACGCTGGGGTTGAGCCTGAGAAGGCTGTCAGGAAGGTGGATTGTACCTATGCTTACTGCATAGGGAGCATTCCTCCTTCCCCTGAAAAAACGTCTACCTGTTGAGGTAGATGGTGATGGCTCCCGGTGGGAGAGTTTGTCGAGGGCGGTTTCCCACTGGTGGAGCTGCTCTACCACCTGCTCGACCTTCTCGCCAAAAATATTATTCCCCCCCCCAGCAAGGAACATCCGCAAGCCGCTACTGGGTCCGATTGTCCAGGTCAAAGGCATGCAGCCATGAGAGTCTGCGCATCACTATACCTTGAGCAGCGGATCTGGATGCAACATCAAAAGAGTCGTAAGCACCCCTGGACAGGAATTTACGACATGCCTTCAGCTGCCTGACCACCTCCTGAAAAGGCCTGGCGTGCTCCGGAGGGAGCTTATCCACCAAGTCCGCCAGTTGCTTAACATTGTTCCGCATGTGAATTCTCGTGTAGAGCTGGTAGGACTGAATTTTGGACACGAGCATAGAGGACTGGTAGGCTTTCCTCCTAAAAGAGTCTAAAGTCCTAGCTTCTCGCCCCGGGGGCACCGAGGCGAAATCTCTAGTACTTCTGGCTCTCTTGAGAGCAGAATCCACAACCACAGAGTCGTGATGTAACTGCGACCTCATCAACTCAGGTTCTCCATGGATCCGATACTGGGACTCCACTTTCTTGGGGATGGTGGGATTAGATAACGGTTTCATCCAGTTCCTCAGCAATGTCTCCTTAAGGACATTATGCAGAGGAGCAGTGGATGACTCCTTAGGTTGTGAAGGATAGTCAAGGACCTCGAGCATCTCAGTCCTGGGCTCATCCTCAGTTACCACAGGGAAGGGAATGCCCACAGACATTTCCTGGACAAATGACGAGAAGGAGAGACTCTCTGGCAGAGAAAGCTTCCTTTCAGGTGAAGAAGTAGGATCAGAAGGAAGACCACAAGACTCCTTGGAAGAGAAATATCTGGGGTCTTCCCCTTCATCCCAGGAGGCATCCTCCTCGGTATCGGATAAGAGTTTCCGAACTACAGTCGGAAACCGGGCCCGTCTCGACGCTGAGGAACCATGTCCCCTATGGCGATGACAAGAAGTCGACTCCCATGCCGGCGGCGATGAAGCTCCCTCCAACGACGTTGATGGGGAGTCGACCTGGGTGGCAGCTGAGGCCAATGCCGCAAGCGGTACCGGCGTCAGGGACCTCACCACAGGCACGGAGTCAGCTGCTGCTTCCATTGACGGTACTGAGGGCGCAAGCACCCCTGGTACCGGAACAGCAGCCCTTCCAAAAGACCTGGAAGAATGGCTCAAATGCTCTCCTCCAGAGTTGCTGTCGAGGAAGGCTGTGGGGCTGGTACCAGAGTCGAAGTCAGAATCTGTGAAAGCCGGGGAGGCAGTACCGGGCTGTCCGAAGAACAATGCACCAACACCTCCTGTATGAAGGGTGAGCGCTCCTCCTGGCATCGATGCTTTCCGGGTGCCGAATCCTTTGATGCCCCAGAGCTCCGATACCGTGTCTTGAAGGAGACCGGTGCCGATGCTTCTTCACCTTCGCTCAAAGCACGTCACCGATACTCCTCAGTACCGACAAGGAAATTGTGTAATCCACATGCCTCCGCGAGGTCGGGTCCGACATTGGTAGGTCCCGGTGGTCCTGCACAGCAGGAGCCTTTGAGATAGGTGGAGACCCGCTCGATGGCCCACTATTCCCAGCTAAAGGTGAAGTTCAGACAGCCATTACCTGCACTCCCGATGTCGATGCCATCCCCGGTGCCAATATCGACGACGCCGACCTCGGTACCGCTGTTGACATCGATGCCGAGGAATCAGTTGGAGCTCCGAAAAGACGGTACCGAACAGCTCTTCTCGACGCCTGTGTCCGCTTTTTCAAGCTCAGACACAACTTGCGTCTGGGCAATGGTCGGGCTCAAGGCACTGGATGCACCAGGAGTGCGGGTCAGTGCCCGAGATCGACCGCTGGCACCGAGCACACTTCTTGAAGCCGCTGGGAGGCTTCAATGACATCAGTGGAAAAATCACGGCGGCGAAATCAAATGGCTCGATTGTGCCAACTAAGGGCACAAAAAAAAAAGAGTACCGCGGATGTGCGGCCCAAGAAGGCCGCAACGGAAATGAAAGGAAACTTACCAAGGGACAAAAACTAGGAAAAAGAGGGTTTCCTTTTTTTTTTAACTGGAAAAAGAAAAAACAACAAAAAAGGCAACGTGAAACAAAAAGAAAGCGATAAGCAACACGCAAAAGGCGCCTATTTTTCCTGGGACCTGAGGGAGAGAGACCGACAGGCAGCCACTCTCCACCACAGAAAAGAAAAAACTGAGGTGGGAACGGACGCGCACGGGTGGGAAGATGGCCGCGCATGCGCGGTGCTTCCGTCCCGCGCTCTACTGTCTGTCGCAAAGTTTTTGAAGATTTTGCTGGAAAATCTCCATTCCTGGGGCCGCCGTGGATGCCGACCCACATGTGAGAACAAGCAGCCTTCTTGTCTCAGAGAAATTTAAATCCCTGCTTAAAACCTAGCTTTTTAATCAAGCCTTTCCTGCTCCTTAGAGTTAGATTCTCTGAATTTAATTCTGCACTCGATTAACCTCAGTCCTATCCCTAAATGTCTTCCTCTCCTTCTCCTTCCCAACCTAGGCATTTATCTGATCTCTCCCAGTTGTATGCTTGTCTGTATTTCACTTTCCTATCCATTATTGTAGTTCCTTTTGCTTACTTTGAATGTATGTTTTTTGATTATGATTACTGTACACTGTTTTGAACTGCTTGTTAGCAAAGGCGGTATAGAAAGTTTGAATAAATACATAAATAAATAAATAAATAAATAGATAAATAAATAAATACACAGAGCTGTATGTCCTTATATAACAAAGTATGTAGGATTATAATAACCTGGCACTATTCAGCATTTCCAACCTGACAAATACAGACTATGGCTAACCTCATCTTTCAGTGCTAAGGACTGTGCTTGTTAGCAAAGGCGGTATAGAAAGTTTGAATACAGCACTGTATGTCCTTATATAACAAAGTATGTAGGATTATAATAACCTAGCACTATTCAACATTTCCAACCTGACAAGTACAGACTTTGGCTAACCTCGTCTGTCAGTGCTAAGGACTGTGTGTGGGTGTGGACACAGTCAGCAAGGACATTGCAAACTTCATCAAAACTGCAGGCCAGCCAAGGACCACTGGAAATTCCCTTGGTGACCTAGCTGACATAATGGCTGGAAAGACAGAATATCACAACATGCTGTTTCCTGGGACAATGCACTCTATGGTAGGAGTGGCTCTAGTATATTGCGAGTGTGATGTAGTGGTTGAATCTGTAAACCACAATGATGGAAAATTCCAGGTCTGTTGTCCCACACACAGTGGCTGACTTTGTGTTTAAAGTGCCCTTCATTGTGGACCTTAAGTCATAACAATCTGAAACAAACAAGGTTGTTTCACAGAACATGTGGGGTCCGGGCCAAGCCAGGAATGACATCACCACATCTGCTGCAGCTGGCTTTTCCTTCTGTAAGAAGGACTGAAAATGAGGACAAGGGAACATTCCATCTGAGCAGCCCCTGCTTCCCATCTGACCGAACATCTGAGGAACACTCTGCCATCTGCGGGATGTCTGCACCAGGTTGTATGGTTGCCATGTATAAGTGTTGTAGGTAGAGTAACTGACTGAATTATAAGTCTGTCTAGGGTAATGTGCATTTACTCTGAGCTGTTTCTATGATAAGAACTGCATTGTATTAGGAGTCAAGTGATGGCTGCAACCGGAACGGACACCTTGCGGCTTCTCTCCTCTCCCCTGCCACAATAAGTCAGTTTTAACGCCTGCTATTCTCTCTGTATCGGACTCCAGTGAGTCATACTAAGCGGCTTAAGAGTTTGTGCAGCTGTGGCAATTTTGGAGAAGCGCTGATTTAGGTATGCCCGCCAAGACCCAGAGGCCTGCCAGACAGTGCGGAGGTATTCCCACGTCCAAGATGGCATCAGAGAATGAAACACCGAAGGGGTCTCGAGATCTGCCCATAATCATATTGCAAGAGGCAATGGTTAAAGAAATAATGCAGAGCCTGGCAGATATTCTGGATGATAAATTATCTAAGCTACACGCCGCGATGGATGAGCTCAAGGAGAGTATGGTAATGCAAGCTGCCCATATCCAGAAGGCAGAAGACAGAATATTGCATCAAGAAGATCTTATCACCACCATGTCCTCTCAAGAAGCAAATCTGGAGAAACGCTGCAAACATCTAGAGGAGCGGGTAGACGACCAAGAGAACAGGAGCTGCCACAACAACATTCGGCTTGTTGGCTTACCTGAAGGAGTGAAAGATAAAGAACTGTGGGGCTTAACAGAATCCTGGCTTCCTCGGGAGTTAGGTCTAGAAGGAGAAGGGACGCGGCTGCGGATTGAGCGAGTGCACCGCGTGGGCGTGCTCCATGATCAGGATACTAGGCCCTGCCCAGTAGTTGACCGCATTCTCAATTATGCTGAAAAGGTTCAACTTATGGCCAAGTTTCATCAATGAAAAGAGGTGGCATACCAAGGTTTGAAAATTTTGATGTTCTAGGATTTCTCGTCACAGGTATCAGATTTGCGCAAGTGTCTATCACCATATTGCTCCCAGCTGTTTAATAAAAGGATCAAGTTTTCTCTTCAATATTCTGCACGAGTGCGCATCGTGCACAACAGTAATACAATGTTCATGGACACACCAGGGGAGCTGAAAGCCTTTTTGGAACAGCTGTCGTGAGTTATCAGTCTGTTATTGAGACGGGTTGCTCTGCTTATGCAGCTATATTTGGGTCTACCACTGATGTTAAAGAAAGGAAGCCAAAGAGGAGTAGGTTGTTGGATCATCTGCCACTGTGATCTGGGCTGTGGACAATAACTGATTAAACGCCAGACAGACTTTGTTATTGCCTTATTTCTGCCCAATAGTACTATGTTCTAGCTACTAGATCTTGTTGCGATGGTCCGCATGTTCTGTGTACTGTATGCCTCTGGGTGCTATGGAGGGGGTTTTTTTGTTTGTTTTGTTTTGGGGTTCGGTTTTTTTACCGCCTGACGTTGAGATCCACTGAGGAACCAATGAGGACTGCTCATAGCTGATGACTATTCATAGCCAATGGCCCAGTGTGTATTACCTGTGGTCTTCAGAGTTTTATGGGGGATCTTGCTTATATTTTGTTTGATGTACTCCTCCTTGTATTGAGACTGTATAACTGTGCTGCATGTCACACTGGGATGATGATGTGGGGGGGAGGGGACTGGAAGGGGAGGGGAGCCTATAATGTGGGGAAGCTGTAACACTGAGTGTTCTTGGGGTGGGATGTAGGGTAATTCAAGGGGTCGTACTTGGTATGAGTGAGATAGGGAAGGGGGCAGATGCTGCTGTATGGCCTGTGTTTGTGGTTTGAAATACTTGGATGTTTGTGTGAATCGGGGGTAAACTGGGTTAGGGGGAGTGGGACAGGCTAGGGGAAGGGCTAGATGTGGAGTTACTGGATACCTGGGGCTTCCTTTGGTGTTTCTTTGGTTGCCTTATTCTTGCAAGGAGCGAAGAAGAGGGGGCAGCGAGGCTGGGACATTGCCCCCTATGCTCTTTTCTTTAATTTCTTCATCTGCATGTGTGCCCGGATTATACTGTACGAGTAATCTGAGATATACCTCCTTAAATGTAGATGGTATACATTCCCCTATTAAGCGCAATAAAGTTTTATCATATTGCTCCAAGATGAAGGTAGATGTTATGTTCTTACAGGAGACTCACTTATCAAATGTGGAACATTTAAAACTGAGACACAATTGGGTGGGTGAGTTAGCCTATTCTTCCTTTAGTGGCAGACAGAGGGGAGTGGCTATCTTAATCAATAAAAAACATCATGTTGAATTGCATAGGTTGGTTCAAGACCCGGATGGCCGTTATGTGTTGTGGGTGGGAGAGTTAGCGGGGGTTAGGGTTGCCTTATGCTTAGTTTACGCTCCTAATGTCTATTCACACTGTTTCTTTTCTCGCTCGCTAGCACAGCTTGCATCAATTAATGGGTATCAGCTTATTGTGGGGGTGGGGGGACTTCAACATTGGACTCTCCCATAGATTTTCATCCGGCAAAACCCCGAGCTTCTGCATGGGGGATAAAGGTGTAAATCTCCTCATGTGCGAGCTGGGTCTGTTAGATATCTGGCGTGTGTTCCACCCAGAGAATCATGATTATACTTTTTTCTCTCAGGTGCATGGGGTGCATGCGCACCTTGATTATTTGCTTCTGGTCCCTTCTTTCCTTTCTAAGGTGGCGGCTGCTGACATTGCCGACGGGGCGGTTTTGGATCATGTTTAGTATGGATGGACATTCGATGACACCAAGGAGAGGGGTCGAGGCTATGGCGTATGAATCCTACCTTATATTTGGACCCCCAATTTAGAGTCTTCCTGCACCAGGCCTGGGACCAGTACCTCCTCAATAATGACCCTGAATCAATTGACCCTTTCACCTGTTGGGAGGCGGGTACAGCAGTGTTGAGAGGGAAAATTCTGGCCTATATGACGCAAACTCGTTACAAAAAACTCCAGTCATAAGTATGGATACCAACTATATCTTTTATTGCTTCCATATGGAATCATACAGTATATAATAAAATCTAACCTTCAACTCATTCATACCTCGCTCACTCAATCACCTACCCCTTCAAATCCACCATCATATGCATTTACAAATCCCATATTACCATCTCAAATGTTCATATGGTTTCATGCAATAGTATATTCCTAGAACACAAACTAAAGATCCTAATGATCTATCATAAGTATTTATACACTTAGCAGTTATTTAATCCAACTGTTCCACCGATTACAGATAACAATATCTGTTCCAAGTTCCTCTTGTTTTTTAGCGCCGTGCAGCAACTCTGTGCTGAGTTCACATAAGCGCTTAAACTGGAAACAGTTGCCGCTATCAAAACCACATCAGTGGATCAAGTCCTTTATATCCAAGTGTAGGTGATGAATGAACAGGTAACCAAAAAACTCCTTCAGCTCAGATATACTGCTCCTACTACCAGTTCCCCTATATAACCCATATGGAACGGGAGAAGCATCTGCTAGCACTAACTGCCCAGTTGCAGAGAATCCGGGGCACACATATTCTTACCATGGATGAGGCAGTGAGACGGAAATATAACGCCATTTGGAAACAAATTAATAACCTCTTAAATGCCAGGGCTACTGAAGATATTCTTAGGTATAAGTATAATCTTTATCGATGGGGGAATAAGGCTGGGAAATTGCTATCCACATTAGTGAAATACAGGAGGGGCAAAACAGGTAATTACTAAGATGCGTACACAGGAAGGGAGAGTAGTAACTGCATTGGAAGATGTGCAGGACGCCTTTGTGAAGTTCTACAAGGCTCTTTATGATAAAATGGATAGTGATCGGGGCCAGAGACAGTCATTCTTTCAGGACCTTGAATTGCCTCAATTATCGAAGGACCACAGAGCTGCCTTAAATACTTCTGTTGAGGCATTGGAGATTTTGCCACGCTATTTGGTATCTTAAAACTGGCGAAAGCTCCAGGCCCTGATGGATTGGGACCCGAGTTTTATAAAATTCTCGGTGGAAAGATTGGGCCTCCCTTCCAAGATTTGTGCCATCACCTTTGCACGACTGGAGAGGCAGGGGGAAGATTGGCCCATGCTCATGTTGTGGTGCTTCCCAAGCCGGGGAGGGATGCAGAGCTGCTTAGCTCATATCGCCCTATCTTGCTCCTCAACCAGGAAATTAAGCTACTCACTAACATAATGGCATGAAGACTGGGGAGGGTGTTACCTGAGTTAATACATGTAGATCAGGCCGGCTTCGTGCCCGGCAGGTATGCTTCCACCAATATCTTGTGTGCTTTGTCAGCTTTGCAGACTCTGGGGGGTACGCCAGGAGATGCTATCATAACAAGCCTTGATGCAGGGAAAGCATTTGATAAGATATTATGGAACTATCTGTTCTGGGTTCTTCCCCAATTTGGTATTATGGGGGAATTTTGAGGGGGAGTACAGTCCCTATACAGTCATCCAATGGCACAAATCTTGATTAATGGCACTTTAACCCCAGAATTTGTTCTGGAACGGGGTACGCGACAGGGCTACCTTTTATCTCCTATGTTATTTGTGCTATCGCTGGAACCCCTAGCCACTAAAATTAGGCATTCTTCTGAGATTAGGGGTCTTTGTGTTGGGTGTCAGGAATACAGGATTAACCTGTTTGCTGACAAAATGCTCATATAGCTACATCAGGCCACAGATACAGTCCATAAATTGGCGTCCCTCATTTTGCAGTTTGGATCTTTTTCAGAGATAAAAATTAACGTTGAAAAATCTGAGGCCTTGCCTGTCTCCTCCCCGTGTGGGTGTCAGTGGCTGCCTACCTTTCCCCCTGCATGGTCCTCGGGTACTCTGAAATATTTGGGGGTGTATCTTCACAGAGATTTAGATATGGTGTACCATAGAAACATTCTGGATGAACTGGAAACAATGGTCGCTATGCCGTTGCTGGCAAGGCTTACCAATTTATTTATTAGGCAGAGTAGCACTGGTTAAAATGGTCATGCTCCCCAAAATACTGTACCCTTTACAGATGCTGCCCCTTTAGATTGCTAGTCTACATGAGATGCAATTCAAGTTATTGCATGGAGCTAATATTACTAGATCTAGAGGGAAGCAGATGGGTCTTTGGGCAGATTATACATCTGCAAAATGCCACTGTGCGGTGGGCAATCTTAACCAGCACTTTCTTGAATGCATGAAGATGTGGGACTTTTGGGTCGGTGTGCTTGATTCATTGAAGTGAGTGACTAATTTATCCATTGAATGGTCTTACCGAGTGTTACTTTTGGGGGATGCATCTGCTATGCGTAGACAGGGAATATCTGCCTCTCTGGGTCGTTTTATTAGCGTGGCCTTAATGTTGGCCAGGAAGACCATATTAGTACACTGAGTTGCTAAGAATCTGCCATCCCTGCAACACTGGAATGCAAAGATGCTTCAGAAGGCTCGCTGGGAACAGGAACGGATTGTCCACCCATAGACCAGTGTGCCAGACATATAGTTCTCTCTGGCAACTTTATATTGTGTTATTTCCAGGACCTGCAGGTAATCCAGGAATGGGGGGGGGGGGGGGGGGGGGGGGGGCTGGGGTGGGCAGTCTGTCTGCTAGGTAATTAAAAATTGGGCAGGATGTTCCTATAGTGTTCAGCTGGGGGTACTGTTTTTGATGTTCCTGCTGTTGTTTATATTCCATTCTACTCATTTGCTGTGAATTGTGGTTTACTCTCACTTTGAGCGTCTTTTACTAAGGTGAGCTCACGTTTTTAGCGCATGCTAAAATTGTGGGCACACTAAATGTTAGAAATGCCAATGCATTCCTATGGGCATCTCTAACGTTTAGCATGCCCACAATTTTAGCGCGCGCTAAAAACATGAGCGTGCCTTAGTAAAAGATGCTCTTTGTTTTTTGAATGTGAATGTCCTGTACCTCAATAAAGGTATTAAAAAAAAAAGAACGACATTGTATTCATTCCTGCAACTTTCATATTCTTTTGCTGCTTTTGTAAATAAATAAGCACTCTATATTTTTATAATACCCTTGGAGTGGAGTTAGTTCTGTCTAATATTTGGGTGTAGTGTGTAGAAGTCGGTAGAAAGAAAAGGGACACATTTGCTTCCTACACTACCTTGCCTAATAGTAGAATGGAGCTGAGTGATGTTCTTCTGTAATCCTTACTGAGTATCGTGTCCCCAATAACACCCCAAAAGCTTGTTATCTGTATTCGCCCCACACCCCAATTTGTTATATGATAATTAGCATAATTCAAAGGGAATGCCAGAAGGAGATAGTGAGTCTCCCCCTACTTAAGTCAGGTTTCTGTTACAATAAGCAAATCCAACCTATGTTCCATAAAAAGATCATATACCAAAGGGTATTTAGATTTCAATGACTGAACATTCAGTAATTGGTATGGAGTAGCTTTATCTAGAGTGCATAGCTAAAGAAAATTTAAACAAAAAAGAAAGTACATAAGAACATAAGTGTTGCCATACTGGGATGGACTGAATGTCCATCAAGCCCAGTATCTTGGCCAATCCAGTTCACAAAATCCCAAAAGAGTAAAACAGATGCTATGCTGCTTATCCTAGAAATACAAAACAAAAAATGGATGGAGACACTACTCAGAGTGATACCTGTTGTTGTATTGTGCAATAGTTTTTACAACGTTTTTACTTGTGGGGAAGGAGTCTCATACTTTACACAGCAAGCTTCATTTCATCCTTCACGGTGAATCTGAGCACATGTGTACATTTATAATCACTGACTCACAATCCCCCTCCTTTCACTATTTCTGTACAATACAAACTTATTTGACTAACAGCGGTGGGTGCGCTTTACTTATCTCAATAGGCCGGCGTGCCCCGTTACCCCGACAGGTTCCTGTTTCACAAACAATGCTTTGTCAAGGGGAATGTTGGCACCGGACCTACAAAAACAATATCATCAATGTAAAGCGGTATGATGGTGTCAGCAAGGTGAAGCGGTAAGACTTGAGCATTTTTACACAGAGATACAGGTTGTAGTCTAACAAGCGGGTTAATATGCTTTACATTGATGATATTGTTTTTGTAGGTCCGGTGCCAGCATTCCCCTTGACAAAGCGTTGTTTGCGAAACAGGAACCTGTCGGGGTAACAGGGCACGCCGGCCTATTGAGATAAGTAAAGCGCACCCACCGCTGTTAGTCAAATAAGTTTGTATTGTGCAGAAATAGTGAAAGATTCACCGTGAAGGATGACATGAAGCTTGCTGTGTAAAGTATGAGACTCCTTCCCCACGAGTAAAAACGTTGTAAAAACTATTGCACAATACAACAACAGGTATCACTCTGAGTAGTGTCTCCATACATTTTTTGTTTTGTAATTTGTAATTTATGTGGTGGAGTCTGCCACATCATTTTGACAGTGTATCCTAGAAATAAGCAGCGGATTTTCCCAAATCCACTGTAATAATAGCTTATGGACTTTTCTTTCAGGAGCACACTAAGGAGCATATTTTGTTCCTTTTGTGCATTCCTTTGGCATGTGCACGCTGCTGGAGAGTGAGAATTTAAAATCAGCATCAATGCCAATGTCAGGGAAGAAGGGGCAGAATCACAGCAATATAAAAAGACAAAGGAGACAGCTGAATATTGACCTCACAGTTTATAATCAAAATTCCTAATTACACCATAGACCAGTGCTTATGAGCAATTTACTTATCAAATATAGGAATACCAGAGACTCTCATGTTCCCATAATTGTGAATCACTTCTTTTAAATCATAGTGTATATCATACACTGATAATTGATTATTATTGCCCAATTATCAGCACTGATTTGTTCATTAATCAATTAAGTTGCGCACAAATTGAATGCATGTCCAAATTTATGCATGCAACTCAAAGCGATATATACAGTGGGGGAAATAAGTATTTGATCCCTTGCTGATTTTGTAAGTTTGCCCACTGACAAAGACATGAGCAGCCCATAATTGAAGGGTAGGTTATTGGTAACAGTGAGAGACAGCACATCACAAATTAAATCCGGAAAATCACATTGTGGAAAGTATATGAATTTATTTGCATTCTGCAGAGGGAAATAAGTATTTGATCCCTCTGGCAAACAAGACCTAATACTTGGTGGCAAAACCCTTGTTGGCAAGCACAGCGGTCAGACGTCTTCTGTAGTTGATGATGAGGTTTGCACATATGTCAGGAGGAATTTTGGTCCACTCCTCTTTGCAGATCATCTCTAAATCATTAAGAGTTCTGGGCTGTCGCTTGGCAACTCGCAGCTTCAGCTCCCTCCATAAGTTTTCAATGGGATTAAGGTCTGGTGACTGGCTAGGCCACTCCATGACCCTAATGTGCTTCTTCCTGAGCCACTCCTTTGTTGCCTTGGCTGTATGTTTTGGGTCATTGTCGTGCTGGAAGACCCAGCCACGACCCATTTTTAAGGCCCTGGCGGAGGGAAGGAGGTTGTCACTCAGAATTGTACGGTACATGGCCCCATCCATTCTCCCATTGATGCGGTGAAGTAGTCCTGTGCCCTTAGCAGAGAAACACCCCCAAAACATAACATTTCCACCTCCATGCTTGACAGTGGGGACGGTGTTCTTTGGGTCATAGGCAGCATTTCTCTTCCTCCAAACACGGCGAGTTGAGTTCATGCCAAAGAGCTCAATTTTTGTCTCATCTGACCACAGCACCTTCTCCCAATCACTCTTGGCATCATCCAGGTGTTCACTGGCAAACTTCAGACGGGCCGTCACATGTGCCTTCCGGAGCAGGGGGACCTTGCGGGCACTGCAGGATTGCAATCCGTTATGTCGTAATGTGTTACCAATGGTTTTCGTGGTGACAGTGGTCCCAGCTGCCTTGAGATCATTGACAAGTTCCCCCCTTGTAGTTGTAGGCTGATTTCTAACCTTCCTCATGATCAAGGATACCCCACGAGGTGAGATTTTGCGTGGAGCCCCAGATCTTTGTCGATTGACAGTCATTTTGTACTTCTTCCATTTTCTTACTATGGCACCAACAGTTGTCTCCTTCTCGCCCAGCGTCTTACTGATGGTTTTGTAGCCCATTCCAGCCTTGTGCAGGTGTATGATCTTGTCCCTGACATCCTTAGACAGCTCCTTGCTCTTGGCCATTTTGTAGAGGTTAGAGTCTGACTGATTCACTGAGTCTGTGGACAGGTGTCTTTCATACAGGTGACCATTGTCGACAGCTGTCTGTCATGCAGGTAACGAGTTGATTTGGAGCATCTACCTGGTCTGTAGGGGCCAGATCTCTTACTGGTTGGTGGGGGATCAAATACTTATTTCCCTCTGCAGAATGCAAATAAATTCATATACTTTCCACAATGTGATTTTCCGGATTTAATTTGTGATGTGCTATCTCTCACTGTTACCAATAACCTACCCTTCAATTATGGGCTGCTCATGTCTTTGTCAGTGGGCAAACTTACAAAATCAGCAAGGGATCAAATACTTATTTCCCCCACTGTATATAGTATCCAGGGGATATTATTACTCCACTATTATATCAATTGCACTGGCTACCAATGGAAGCAAGGTTAAAATTTAAAGTTTTGACACTAACACACAAAGCTTTTTATTCACTTAGTCCATCATATTTGTCTAACCTTATTAACCCCTATATCTCAACTCGGACACTTCGGTCGTTGACAGATAATAGACTTGTAATTCCTTCTCCATCTAAAGCTAGATGGGAATCAACGTGGACATCAGCATTTTTCTTTCTAGCTCCGCCTCTTTGGAATTGTCTTCCTAAAGAACTTAGGCTTGAGGATTCTTATACTCATTTTCATAAAATTTTAAAAACATATCTTTTTCGAGAGTCAGTTGAAACAAACATTTAAAATAAAAATAAAGGATAAACTAAGAAAAAAAAATTCATTAGCTTTGTGTTTTTACTAATGTTTTTATTACTACAGTCTGTGAAATCTGCATGTGTGTTGTCTTTTTGTAGTGCTTTCCTATCACAAATGGATTTCAGAGTATGTTTATCTACTGTTTTAATATTATTTTAATGTTATTTTATATTGTAAACTGTTCTGATTTACCTTTGTAATAAGTGACAGTCTAGTAAATGAATAAACGATAAAAGCAGGTGGACACTTTCCATGAACACATATGGAGGGGCATAATGGAACAGAAACGCCTATCTCCATGGGCGTTAATCTCCGAGAACGGGTCCGTGAAGGGGCGGACCGAACCGTATTTTCGATAAAAAATAGACGCCCATGTTTTATTCGCCAATGTGTGAGCTGGGCGTTTTTGCTTTTCAGCGATAATGGAAAATGAAAGCGCCCAGCTCAAAAACGAATAAATCCAAGGCATTTGTTCGTGGGAGGGGCCAGGATTCGTAGTGCACTGGTCTCCCTCACATGCCAGGACACCAACCGGGCACCCTAGGGGGCACTTTTACAAAAACAAAAAAACAGGTAAAAGAGCTCCCAGGTGCATAGCACCCTTCCATTGTGTGTTGAGCCCCCCAAATCCCCCTCAAAACCCACTGCCCACAAGTCTACACCATTACTATAGCCCTAAGGGGTAAAGGGGGGCACCTACATGTGGGTACAGTGGGTTTGGGGGGGTTGGACGACTAATAAGCATTAAGCAGCACAATTGTAACAGGTAGGGGGGATGGGCCTGGGTCCACCTGCCTGACGTCCACTGCACCCCCTAACAACTGCTCCAGGGACCTGCATACTGCTGCCTGGGAGGAGGGTATGACATTTGAGGGTGAAAATAAAAAGTTGTGAAACATCATTTTTTTGTGGTGGGAGGGGGTTAGTGACCACTGGGGGAGTCAGGGGAGGTCATCCCCGATTCCCTCTGGGGGTAATCTGGTCATTTAGGGCACTTTTTGGGGCCTTATTCGTGAAAAAACAGGGTCCAGGAAAAGTGCCCTAAATTCTAGCTACAAACGCATCCATTATCGGCGAAGGGCGCCCATCTCTGTTCGGGTGATAACCACGCCCCAGTTCCGCCTTCGACACGCCTTCGACACGCCCCCGTCCACTTTGTCCGCATCCGCGACGGAGTGCAGTTGAAAGCGTCCCAAATTCGGCTTTTGATTATACCACGTTATTCGGTTTTGTGAGATAAACGCCCATCTCCCGATTTAGGTCGGAACTTGGGCGTTTTTCTCGTTCGATTATAAGCTGGATGGTCATGCAATTTTATAGATCCTTTTATGCATGTAAAATAGGCTTCATAAGTGGAAAACACCTTATAAAATTAACATAAAGAAATAAAGAGAATGGAACTAGATACATTGTATGCAAAATTACATACTTACATGCTTCTCGGAGCTTTCCCTTGTCATAATTTAGTGCATAATAGTCATGTAAACTTATCCTGTTTACTCTAACACGCAAGCGATCCAGTACTGAGTTAGGGCTGCAAAGCAAAAAAAAAATTTTCAACTGTTTGGATTTGAAACCAGGTGATATAGGATAGAGTTTCCCTGTATTGTAAAATAACTATATTCATAGGGATATTAGTACTGAAACCATTTAAGTCAATATCTCAATGCTGCTTAATTGCAATGGGGGTTTTCATAAACAGCAGGATTTTAAAAAATACATGTTGGTAATGTCATTCATTGGCAATGATAAGGAAAGCTCTTTCAGACCTCAGAAAAACCTAACAGCCACCATTGCATGAAGCCTCTCAGAATAGAACAAGGCTGGTGCCAGGCAGATTTCTAAGGTCTGTGGACTGAAAACGGGAAGGAAAAATCAGGATCAAGTATACATATCATACCTTATACTAAGAGTTTATCTTGTTGGGTAGACTGATTGTACCATACAGGTCTTTATCTGCCATAAAGCGAATGCTACATACCTGTAGAAGGTATTCTCCGAGGACAGCAGGCTGATTGTTCTCACTGATGGGGGTGACGTCCACGGCAGCCCCTCCAATCGGAATCTTCACTAGCAAAGGCCTTTGCTAGCCCTCGCGCACCGCGCATGCGCGGCCGTCTTCCCGCCCGAAACCGGCTTGTGCCGGCCAGTCTCATGTGTAGCAAGACAAAGACAAGGGAAGACACAACTCCAAAGGGGAGGCGGGCGGGTTTGTGAGAACAATCAGCCTGCTGTCCTCGGAGAATACCTTCTACAGGTATGTAGCATTCGCTTTCTCCGAGGACAAGCAGGCTGCTTGTTCTCACTGATGAGGTATCCCTAGCCCCCAGGCTCACTCAAAACAACAACCATGGTCAATTGGGCCTCGCAACGGCGAGGACATAACTGAGATTGACCTAAAAAATTACCAACTAACTGAGAGTGGAGCCTGGAACAGAACAAACAGGGCCCTCGGGGGGTGGAGTTGGATCCTAAAGCCCAAACAGGTTCTGAAGAACAGACTGCCCGAACCGACTGTCGCGTCGGGTATCCTGCTGCAGGCAGTAATGAGATGTGAATGTGTGGACAGATGACCACGTCGCAGCTTTGCAAATTTCTTCAATAGAGGCTGACTTCAAGTGGGCTACCGACGCAGCCATGGCTCTAACATTATGAGCCGTGACATGACCCTCAAGAGCCAGCCCCGCCTGGGCGTAAGTGAAGGAAATGCAATCTGCTAGCCAATTGGATATGGTGCGTTTCCCCACAGCCACTCCCCTCCTATTGGGATCAAAAGAAACAAACAATTGGGCGGACTGTCTGTTGGGCTGTGTCCGCTCCAGATAGAAGGCCAATGCTCTCTTGCAGTCCAATGTGTGCAGCTGACGTTCAGCAGGGCAGGAATGAGGACGGGGAAAGAATGTTGGCAAGACAATTGACTGGTTCAGATGGAACTCCGACACAACCTTTGGCAGGAACTTAGGGTGAGTGCGGAGGACTACTCTGTTATGATGAAATTTGGTGTAAGGGGCCTGGGCTACCAGGGCCTGAAGCTCACTGACTCTACGAGCTGAAGTAACTGCCACCAAGAAAATGACCTTCCAGGTCAAGTACTTCAGATGGCAGGAGTTCAGTGGCTCAAAAGGAGGTTTCATCAGCTGGGTGAGAACGACATTGAGATCCCATGACACTGTAGGAGGCTTGACAGGGGGCTTTGACAAAAGCAAACCTCTCATGAAGCGAACAACTAAAGGCTGTCCTGAGATCGGCTTACCTTCCACACGGTAATGGTATGCACTGATTGCACTAAGGTGAACCCTTACAGAGTTGGTCTTGAGACCAGACTCAGACAAGTGCAGAAGGTATTCAAGCAGGGTCTGTGTAGGACAAGAGCGAGGATCTAGGGCCTTGCTGTCACACCAGACGGCAAACCTCCTCCATAGAAAGAAGTAACTCCTCTTAGTGGAATCTTTCCTGGAAGCAAGCAAGATACGGGAGACACCCTCTGACAGACCCAAAGAGGCAAAGTCTACGCTCTCAACATCCAGGCCGTGAGAGCCAGGGACCGGAGGTTGGGATGCAGAAGAGCCCCTTCGTCCTGCATGATGAGAGTCGGAAAACACTCCTATCTCCACGGTTCTTCGGAGGACAACTCCAGAAGAAGAGGGAACCAGATCTGACGCGGCCAAAAAGGAGCAATCAGAATCATGGTGCCTCGGTCTTGCTTGAGTTTCAACAAAGTCTTCCCCACCAGAGGTATGGGAGGATAAGCATACAGCAGACCCTCCCCCCAGTCCAGGAGGAAGGCATCCGACGCCAGTCTGCCGTGGGCCTGCAGCCTGGAACAGAACTGAGGGACTTTGTGGTTGGCTCGAGATGCGAAGAGATCTACCAAGGGGGTGCCCCACACCTGGAAGATCTGTCGCACTACATGGGAATTGAGCGACCACTTGTGAGGTTGCATAATCCTGCTCAACCTGTCGGCCAGACTGTTGTTTACGCCTGCCAGATATGTGGCTTGGAGCACCATGCCGTGACGGCGAGCCCAGAGCCACATGCTGACGGCTTCCTGACACAGGGGGCGAGATCCGGTGCCCCCCTGCTTGTTGACGTAGTACATGGCAACCTGGTTGTCTTGTCTGAATTTGGATAATTTGGTGGGACAGCCGATCTCTGAAAGCCTTCAGAGCGTTCCAGATCGCTCGTAACTCCAGAAGATTGATCTGCAGATCTCGTTCCTGGAGGGACCAGCTTCCTTGGGTGTGAAGCCCCTCGACATGAGCTCCCCACCCCAGGAGAGACGCATCCGTGGTCAGCACTTTTTGTGGCTGAGGAATTTGGAAAGGACGTCCCAGAGTCAGATTGGACCAAATCGTCCACCAATACAGGGATTCGAGAAAACTCGTGGACAGGTGGATTACGTCTTCTAGATCCCCAGCAGCCTGAAACCACTGGGAAGCTAGGGTCCATTGGGCAGATCTCATGTGAAGGCGGGCCATGGGAGTCACATGGACTGTGGAGGCCATGTGGCCTAGCAATCTCAACATCTGCCGAGCTGTGATCTGCTGGGACGCTCGCACCCGCGAGACGAGGGACAACAAGTTGCTGGCTCTCGTCTCTGGGAGATAGGCGCGAGCTGTCCGAGAATCCAGCAGAGCTCCTATGAATTCTAGTCTCTGCACTGGGAGAAGATGGGACTTTGGATAATTTATCACAAACCCCAGTAGCTCCAGGAGGCGAATAGTCATCTGCATGGACTGCAGGGCTCCTGCCTCGGATGTGTTCTTCACCAGCCAATCGTCGAGATATGGGAACACGTGCACCCCCAGCCTGCGAAGTGCTGCTGCTACTACAGCCAAGCACTTTGTGAACACCCTGGGCGCAGAGGCGAGCCCAAAGGGTAGCACACAGTACTGGAAGTGACGTGTGCCCAGCTGAAATCGCAGATACTGTCTGTGAGCTGGCAGTATCGGGATGTGCGTATAGGCATTCTTCAAGTCCAGAGAGCATAGCCAATCGTTTTCCTGAATCATGGGAAGAAGGGTGCCCAGGGAAAGCATCCTGAACTTTTCTTTGACCAGATATTTGTTCAGGGCCCTTAGGTCTAGGATGGGACGCATCCCCCCTGTTTTCTTTTCCACAAGGAAGTACCTGGAATAGAATCCCAGCCCTTCTTGCCCAGATGGCACGGGCTCGACCGCATTGGCGCTGAGAAGGGCGGAGAGTTCCTCTGCAAGTACCTGCTTGTGCTGGAAGCTGTAGGACTGAGCTCCCGGTGGACAATTTGGAGGTTTTGAGGCCAAATTGAGGGTGTATCCTTGCCGGACTATTTGGAGAACCCACTGATCGGAGGTTATGAGAGGCCACCTTTGGTGAAAAGCTTTCAACCTCCCTCCGACCGGCAGGTCGCCCGGCACTGACACTTGGATGTCGGCTATGCTCTGGTGGAGCCAGTCAAAAGCTCGCCCCTTGCTTTTGCTGGGGAGCCGAGGGGCCTTGCTGAGGCGCACGCTGCTGACGAGAGCGAGCGCGCTGGGGCTTAGCCTGGGCCGCAGGCTGTCGAGAAGGAGGATTGTACCTACGCTTTCCAGAAGAGTAGGGAACAGTCTTCCTTCCCCAAAAAAATCTTCTACCTGTAGAGGTAGAGGCTGAAGGCTGCCGGCGGGAGAACTTGTCGAATGCGGTGTCCCGCTGGTGGAGCTGCTCTACCACCTGTTCGACTTTCTCTCCAAAAATGTTATCCGCACAGCAAGGCGAGTCCGCAATCCGCTGCTGGATTCTATTCTCCAGGTCGGAGGCACGCAGCCATGAGAGCCTGCGCATCACCACACCTTGAGCAGCGGCCCTGGACGCAACATCAAAGGTGTCATACACCCCTCTGGCCAGGAATTTTCTGCACGCCTTCAGCTGCCTGACCACCTCCTGAAAAGGCTTGGCTTGCTCAGGGGGGAGCGCATCAACCAAGCCCGCCAACTGCCGCACATTGTTCCGCATGTGTATGCTCGTGTAGAGCTGGTAGGACTGAATTTTGGCCACGAGCATAGAGGAATGATAAGCCTTCCTCCCAAAGGAGTCTAAGGTTCTAGAGTCCTTGCCCGGGGGCGCCGAAGCATGCTCCCTAGAACTCTTAAGCCTTCTTTAGGGCCAGATCCACAACTCCAGAATCATGAGGCAACTGAGTGCGCATCAGATCTGGGTCCCCATGGATCCGGTACTGGGACTCGATCTTCTTGGGGATGTGGGGGTTAGTTAAAGGCTTGGTCCAGTTCGCCAGCAATGTCTTTTTTAGGACATGGTGCATGGGTACAGTGGACGCTTCCTTAGGTGGAGAAGGATAGTCCAGGAGCTCAAACATTTCAGCCCTGGGCTCGTCCTCCACAACCACCGGGAAGGGGATGGCCGTAGACATCTCCCGGACAAAGGAAGCAAAAGACAGACTCTCGGGAGGAGAAAGCTGTCTTTCAGGAGAGGGAGTGGGATCGGAAGGAAGACCCTCAGACTCCTCGTCAGAGAAATATCTGGGGTCTTCTTCCTCTTCCCACGAGGCCTCACCCTCGGTGTCAGACACAAGTTCACGGACCTGTGTCTGCAACCGTGCCCGACTCGACTCCGTGGAGCCACGTCCACGATGGGGGCGTCGAGAGGTAGACTCCCTCGCCCGCATCGGCGAAGCTCCCTCCGCCGACGTAGTCGGGGAGCCTTCCTGGGAGGCGACGGCAGCCGGTACCGCACGCGGCACCGACGCCGGAGACCTCACCTCGGGCGATGGGCCAGCCGGCGCCACGCTCGACGGTACCGGTGGCGCAAGCACCGCCGGTACCGGAGGGGTAGGGCGCAACAGCTCTCCCAGAATCTCTGGGAGAACGGCCCGGAGGCTCTCGTTCAGAGCGGCTGCAGAGAAAGGCATGGAGGTCGATGCAGGCGTCGACGTCAGAACCTGTTCCGGGCGTGGAGGCTGTTCCGGGCTGTCCAGAGTGGAGCGCATCGACACCTCCTGAACAGAGGGTGAGCGGTCCTCTCGGCGCCGATGCCTGCTGGGTGCCGACTCCTTCGGCGACCCAGAGCTCTCGGTACCGACATGGGAAGGGGACCGGTGACAATGCTTCTTCGACTTCTTGGGACGAAGCATGTCACCGGAGCTTCCCGGCACCGACGAGGAGGACGTAGAATCCAGCCGTCGCTTCCTCGGGGCCGAGACCGAAGAAGGTCGGTCTCGGGGGGGCTGTACTGCAGGAGCCCTCAGGGTAGGGGGAGACCCACCCGAAGGCTCACCGCCACCAGTAGGGGAATGGACAGCCCTCACCTGCACTCCAGACGAAGCACCACCGTCCGACGACATCAGCAGACGAGGTCCCGGTACCACCGACGTCGATACAGCTGTCCGATGTCTCAGCGCCGATGCAGAGGGCCGATGCCTCGATGCACTGGCCGCCGAGGATGAAGGTCTGGACGCTGAAGACGTCGATGCACTCGATACCCCCGGTGCCGATGCCGACGAAGAGCCCGAGAACAAAATGTTCCACTGGGCTAACCTCACTACCTGAGTCCGCCTTTGCAAAAGGGAACACAGACTACAGGCCTGAGGGCGGTGCCCAGCCCCCAGACACTGAAGACACGACGCATGCCTGTCAGTGAGCAAGATTACCCGGGCGCACTGGGTGCACTTCTTGAAGCCGCTGGAAGGCTTCGATGTCATGGGCGGAAAAATCATGCCGGCGAAATCGAAAGACGAAATGGCGAAATTTGGCTCCAGAAAAATAGGAAATTTCGACCGGGGCCTAAGTAAGGCCTACCCCGACGACGAAAGAAAACTTAACGGGGCGAAAAAACTCGAAGTAGAGGAAGGAAAAAACCCAAAGAGGTTAATCCAAACAATTTTTGGAGTTTCTCACAGAAACGAGTCGAAAACAACGAGCGAGGTCGACTTTTCGGGGCACGAACGGTAAAACACAACCGTACCGAGCGCGGAGAAAAGAAGACTGGCCGGCACAAGCCGGTTTCGGGCGGGAAGACGGCCGCGCATGCGCGGTGCGCATCGGCGCGCGAGGGCTAGCAAAGGCCTTTGCTAGTGAAGATTCCGATTGGAGGGGCTGCCGTGGACGTCACCCCCATCAGTGAGAACAAGCAGCCTGCTTGTCCTCGGAGAATCTACTATGTTACTATCAAGGGCATTTTCAAAAGAGAAGGGCGCCCATCTTTCGACACAAATTGGGAGATGAGCATCCTTTTCTCAGGGTTGCCCAAATCGGCATAATAAAAAGCCGATTTTGGGTGTCCCCAACTGCTTCCCGTCGCGGAGATGACCAAAGTTCCCAGGGGCTTGTTGGAGGCGTAGCGAAGGCGGGACTGGGGCGTGCCTAACAGATGGGTGTCCTCAAGTGATAATGGAAAAAAGAAGGGCGTCCCTGACGAACACTTGGCTGACTTTATTGGTCCTTTTGTTTTTACGACTAAGCCACAAAAATGTGCCTTAAATGACCAGATGACCACCAGAGGGAATCAGGGATGACCTCCCCTGACTTCCCCAGTGGTCACTAACCACCTCCCACCCTGAAAAAAACAACTTTAAAAACTTTTGTCTTTTTTTTTTTTTTTAGAGTATGGGTGAAGGATGTCCTTCGCTATGCCTATACAGGTCCCTGAGGGGGGGGAGGTATGTGTGTGTCAACGGAGGCATAACGAAGGCATGGACGTCCTTCTTTCAAACATTTTGCACGTCCTGAACTGCCTCCCCCTCCCCCCCAGGGACGGCCAAATTGCAAAGGAGTGTAGGAGTGGCCTAGTGGTTAGAGCACTGGTCTTGCAATCCAGAGGTGGTCAGTTCAAATCCCACTGCTGCTACTTGTGATCCAAAATCCAAATAAATAAAGGGGGTGTCAGAGGCATAGCAAAGGCGTGGACATCCTTCTCACAGAAACATCCACATTTTGGATGTCCTCAACTGCTGTCACAGGGACGGAGGCATAGCAAAGGACGTCCTTCTACTCTTAAAAAAAAAAAAAAAAAGACATCCCTGATGAGCACTTGGACGTTTTCACCTGGACTTGTGTTTTTCTAAGGTTGTAGATGGCTATTATACATGCAGCTTGTCTGCATGTATGAAGCCGTCTTTGGCATGTACAGAGCAGCCACGCATAACGCTTGGCTGCTCTGCACTGGCTTCCCCTCCTTAGGAAGGAAATTGTGTGCAAATGAGCTAACAGCGAGCAGCTCATTTGCATGTGATTTCCTTCATGCATGTCCGTTCCTTTCCGAATTGCTAAGGGATAAGGTAAGGGAAGGGCTTTTTCCGTTCAGTTAGTGGGACCAGTGCACTACGAATGCTGGCTCCTCCCAAGACCAAATGGCTTGGATTTGGTCATATCTGAGATAGGCGTCCTCGCTTTCCATTATCGCTGAAAATCAGAAACGACCAAGTCCTGGGGACGACCATCTCTAAGGTCGACCTAAATTTGCAGATTTGGGTGTCCCCGACTGTATTATCGAAATGAAAGATTGCTGCCCATCTTGTTTCGATAACACAGGTTTCCCCGCCCCTTGCTGGAGCCGTCCTGCGAGGACAACCCCAGGAAAACTTGGGCGTCCCTTTCTATTATGCCCCTCCACATAATACTCAGAGCTTAGGTGTCAACTCCCTTGGATGGCAGATTTTTCCTGCTGTTTATGGAGAACTCTCAATACAACTAGGCAAGTTTATTTTATTTATTTATTTGTTGCATTTGTATCCCACATTTTCCCACCTATTTGCAGGCTCAATGTGGCTTACAATTTCAGTCATGACATATGCCATTTTTTCCATTGATAAGCAAGTTGAATCAGATCACACCCAATACCTGAGGGTTGTCCTTGGTTGTTTTAGTATTTAAGGAGTAATTCTATAACAGTGTGCCTATATATAGGTACCCAGAGAGCACCTATGTGATTCCTATTCTATAAAAGAAAGTAGGCACTTTCCTTTATAGATACTAGCTTAACACCAACCATAGAGGTGGGGTAAATGCTCACAACTAAATGCTAGAGATAGTATACACATGTACCTTATGATATTCTTTATGTGTAAGTCCTGCCCACACCACCTGTGTGTATGGTTATCAGTTAAAAATGTGCAATGCAAAATATACATATATTCACAGCATAATGCTTAGGTGGAAGTTTGAAATTTACATGTGTATGTGCACAGGTACAAGCTTATATGACTTTAATTTAATCATTTATGCATCAATTTAGTACATAAATGTTGACACCTCCTCTTTAGACTTGTACCTTCACTCATAGCATATGATATGAATGTGGTATAAAATACACATACTTGATCCTTATTTGTCTTTGTCGTTTTCTGGAAATAGATCATAGAAGTCTGCCCGGCATTGGTCCTACTTTTCAACTACTGGAGTTGCAGTCAAAGCCCAGTAATGCCCATCCTGATCTGTCTTGCCATATATAGGATACGGACTGTAGAAATTTATGTTTGTTTATGTTAATAGCAGGAGACCAAAGAAGGAGAAAATGCTCCACAGATGGAATCAACAAGGACGAAACAAAAGTAGAACACATGATCTACTGGTGGAACCAGAGAAAACTTTATTACTCTACTGCCTTTACTGACTTGCAGGACAAGTCGGTGTACAGACCAAAGGAGCAATGGAAAAGAACAATAAAATTCAAATAGAGAGACAGAAATAAATTCAGCAGATCAATCAAACCAAAACTAGGGAGGCTAAGGGTATTGACAGTTTGGATTAGGGGAAATGGAAAAGCTAGGGGAGGGAGGAAACACTGGGGAACAGACGCAGCAAAGCCCTCAATGGTTGTCATAAACTTGTTGGAAAAACCAGGTTTTCACTACAACCTTGAAACAGTTAAATGATAGATCACTGGTGTAGCCAGGTTTTGATCTCAGGGGGAGCAGACGTTTATAAAATAGGCGCCCGTTGGTGTCAGCTAGACAGTAGTGTCTGTGTTGTTGCTCAGGGGCTGTGGTGGGCAATGATTAATACAGGCTGTCTCTGTTGCGTCCTGCCTATAAGGAAACAGTAAGTTACATCAGTAGGCAGGACGCAGAAGAGGTTCCTGGACTGGCCAGAGCAGGCAACCTGTCTTCTTAACTTCAAATAAAAATATTCAAATCGTGACCATCACCTCAGGAATAGCACACCCAGTCCTTCCACTGCTAGACACCTTGCTTAAATCAGATGGGCTTTTGTTTGTGTGGCGACTCTACAGGATGTGAAGAACACTAGTCTTGAGCATTTTTATTTTGGGTGACCTTTGGTGGCCCTTGCCCCAGAGCCTACTTTCAAATAGGGCTAGACACTTTGTGAAATAACACAAACCCCTGCAAAAAGACACCCACAACCTATACTGAAAACTTACCACACCAAAACAACCCTAACCCACCTATGAAAAGACAATGCTATAAATATTACAGTGGGACTTAGAGAAGTGTTTCCCTAGGTGGTCCTGGAGTACCCCTTGCCATTCAGGTTTTCAGGCTGTCCACAATGAATCTGCATACGCTTTGTAGCGCTATATAAATGCTAAATAGTAGTAGTAGTAATCTGCATGAAAAAGATTTGCATGTAATGGAGGCAGTATATGCAAATCAATGTCATGCATATTTATTGTGGATATCCTGAAAACCTGACTGGCAAGGGGGTACTCCAGGACTGCCCTAGAACACAAAACTTACCACACCATAACAGCCCTAAACCACCTATCAGAAGACAGTGCTATATATATATATTACACTAGGCTCTAAAACACCAATATACCTACTATTGGGAAACTGGAACAAGCTGCACTATTACACATTCCTTCACAGATACTACATGCTGGCAGAATCCTTCACCTCAGTCACACATGCAGAACATGGACAGACCCTCATCTATATAACATAAGAGTAGCCATACTGGGTCAGACCAATGGTCCATCTAGCCCAGTATCCTGTTTCCAATGTGGCCAACCCAGGTCACAAGCACCTGGCAGAAACACAAATTGTGACAACATTCCATGCTACCAATCTAATGCAGAATAGGGAGCCACAAAACCCCCCCAAAAAAACAACAACAAAAATTGAAATAGAGACCCCCTGCCCAAGGAAGCCAGACTCTAAACAGTGCAATACTGGTAAAAAAAAAGACAGAAATGCATTTTCTCCCATCTCAGTGCTTACAAAGTATTAAATAAAAATATTTTTCTACCTTTGTTGTCTGGGAATAGTCTTTTTTTCCATGTTCCATGAGTCAGCCTTACAAATTCTTTTCCAGGTTGACCTTTCTATTTCTTCTCTCGTCTCTTGTCTTCTTCCTTTCGTTCTCTACATTTGTTTGGCACTGATCTTTCATTTTATGTCCCCACTATCAAATAGCTGTGTATAGAGCTGCCAAGTGATCCAGTTCCAGAAGGGAGATTTTTCAACCAGTCCTAGTGTGAACTCACATCCCAAATTCATGTGGGATTTGCAGTCCCTGATTCTACCCATCAAAATCTGTGCTGCAGTACGTCCAAAATGACTTAAGAAAATGCATTCGGACCCCTCTACTGTTTTCTCATTTGCTTTGGTCCCACGGTCTCTTTTCTGTTTTTCTCTGTTTCTTCTGCCTTTACAGGGTCTCTTGCCCATCTGACATTTCTTCTGTCTCCAAGTGCACCATCCTTTTTTCCTCTGTACCACTATTTATCCTATCCAGCATCTCCCTTCTGTGTTCCTTGTCCCTATCCTACCCCAAAGTTCAGCATCTGCCCTGTGTCCCCATGTTCCCCCTTTTTCAGCACAAGCCTACCTGGTCTCCTAATCTCCCACTTTCTAGCATCTGCCGTCCTGGTGTCCCTCACCTCTCCCTTTTTCTAACATTGTCCTGTGTCCCTATCTTCCTGCTTTTTCCAGCATTACCCCTGTTACTATCTTCCCCCTTTTCCAGCATTACCTCTTTGTCCCCATCTCACCCATTTTTCATCATTGTCTCCATATCCCCATTCCCCCTTCCAGTGGTGTCCCCCTCTGTCCCTATCTCCTCCTCCCCATTCCAGTAGTGCCCTCTTTGTGTCCCTATCTCCTTCGCCTCCCATGTGATAATCTTTGAATAACTGTCTATACTTATGGCTAAGATTTCTGAACATGTGGTATCAATAAAGGACAAAGTTTTAAATGCCCAGTTGGGTATATATGCTAATCTCAACTTTGTTAAATGTTTCAGACACATCCATCTATTTATTCCCATGATATAACTAAATTCTATTATTCTGTCTCACTGTATTTTAAAATGTAAGCCACACTGAATTCAACTTTGCTTGGGATAATGTGTGAGATAAACATATATTTAAAAAAATCCTTTATCCTCCACGTTTCAAGACATTGCCTATCCTGCTGGATAGTGATGGCACAAGGAAAGTAAGTTTGGCTCCCTTGTTAAAGTAGACTAGATTGAGCAGAGTGGAAGTGAGCCTATTACATAGTAACATAGTAGATGACGGCAGAAAAAGACCTGCACGGTCCATCCAGTCTTCCCAACAAGATAAATTCATATGTGCTACTTTTTATTTGTACTTGTCCTCTTCAGGGCACAGACCGTATAAGTCTGGCCAGCACTATCCCCGTCTCCCAACCACCAGCCCCGCCTCCCACCACCAGCTCTGGCAAAGACCGTATAAGTCTGGCCAGCACTATCCCCGTCTCCCAACCACCAGCCCCGCCTCCCACCACCAGCTCTGGCACAGACCGCATAAGTCTGCCCAGCACTATCTCCAACTCCCAACCAGCCCTGCCTCCCTCCACCGGCTCTGGCACAGACCGTATAAGTCTGCCCAGCACTATCCCCGCCTCCCAACCACTAGCCCCGCCTCCCACCACCGGCTCTGCCATCTAAACTTGGCTAAGCTCCCAAGGATACATTCCTTCTGAACAGGATTCCTTTATGTTTATCCCACGCATGTTTGAATTCTGTTACCGTTTTCATCTCCACCACCTCCCGCGGGAGGGCATTCCAAGTATCCACCACTCTCTCCGTGAAAAAGTACTTCCTGACATTTTTCCTGAGCCTGCCCCCCTTCAATCTCATTTCATGTCCTCTCGTTGTACCACCTTCGCATCTCCGGAAAAGATTCGTTTGCGGATTAATACCTTTCAAATATTTGAACGTCTGTATCATATCACCCCTGTTTCTCCTTTCCTCCAGAGTATACATGTTCAGGTCTGCAAGTCTCCCCTCATACGTCTTGTAACGCAAATCCCATACCATTCTCGTGGCTTTCCTTTGCACCACTTCAATTCTTTTTACATCCTTCGCAAGATACGGCCTCCAAAACTGAACACAATACTCCAGGTGGGGCCTCACCAATGACTTGTACAGGGGCATCAACACCTCCTTTCTTCTGCTGTTCTTTCTTTCTCTCATAAAAATAATCCTTAGCATAAATGCAGAAAGCATTCATACACGTGCCTAATAATAATTTTCTAAAGTTAATTATATATGTGGTGTAGGTAGGTGGGAGAGGTACAAGGCTGAATGTTCACCTAGGATACCTAACACACTTGCACTGGATCTGGGTTTGACTAACTTCCCATCTATGCTCAACACCAATGCTTCTTATCCAAAGAACTGTCCCTTTTTCTAACAGATTACTATCTCCAGTATCAAAAGTAGTTTTCCAGGCTACCCTTCAGGACTTTTTTCTGCTTTAGAAAGCTTTATTTCTGCCTTTGATTAATCCTTTTTGCCCCCCCCCCCCCCCCCACACCAAGTGTAGATTAATGGTAGGCAGAGATGACAGGCCTTTATCTTGAAAGGAAGAAAAACCATTCTAGGCAAAATAAAATTTGTAGACTAGGATGTTTTGGACTAGATGAATATTCATAATTTTAAGGAAAAATCTTTGGATATAAAGGAAGTTTAAAAAAAACTCCAATATGACAGTCATAGTTAAGAACTACTCCAACTATTTTATTCCATATTAAAAAGGTGTCTAAATTAGCTTAAAGTTTAAATGCAACTCAAGACCATCTGTAAAGGTTATGAGAAGTGTGATACAAGGACAGGATTCTAGCTCCACAAACCCCAAACCAGTGACAGCAATACGCAATCTGTGCTTGGTTAAAACAGCAATGTAGCTACAGAATCATGCTCCCACCCTCAGTCTGGGTGAAATTACGTTTTACAGTATGTACTATTCGGAGTCATTTCTGCAGTTGGTGGTAGGTCACCTGAGGAAAAAGAAATGCACAGAGTCTGGCATTTCAAAGGCTATGAGCATTGATTTACTCAGGAAAAGAACCCACAGAAAGAGTAGGTGCAAATCTTTGGGTACCATTTCCTAGGGCAGTGATGGGCAACCTTTTGAGCTTGCTGTGTCAAAATTCGCCAAAAAACCGAGCATAACTCGGGTGGTGTGTCACTTCGAGAAAAATCACTGCTACTAGGACCGCCCCCGGGCCCCCCCTACCCGAGATCGCTGCCCACCCGAGGTCGCCGGGGCCCCCCTCCACCCGCTACCGGGCCCGGAACTAAGTCTCCTTTCACGTCGCAGCAAGCAGCAGCAGGGCAGACCTCTCCTCCTTCCTTCTGTGCTCCGCCCTCGCGGACGTTAAATCAGGCGAGGGCGGGACACGGAAGGAAGGAGTGGCCTGCCCTGCTGCTGCGACGTGAAAGGAGGCTTTAAGGTTAGTTTCCGGGAGCGAGGAGGGAGGGCGGACCACACTGCGGCGGCGCCGCGTGTCATCGAAAATGGCTACGTGTGTCAGTGCTGACACGCGTGTCATAGGTTCGCCATCAGGGTCCTAGGGCAATAATCAAAGCAAAACTAAATACATCACTTTCATTTTGATTTGATTACTGGTGCAAAGCTTGCATGTACAAACTGTGTACTATGTGGGTAGCTTATTATCCTCAGTATCATCCCTTTGCATGTTTATCCCTCTACAATGTTTCAATATAAAGAATGAATTTACAGATGTAATAACTTACCTGTGTTGTACACTTCATATTCATTTATATTTGCTGGACTCTGGTCTTTTTGCTTGACCTCACTATACTTCCATTTGTATCTGAGGATCCTGTTCTATTTTTTTGCTTTTCTGGTGGCACACTTACTTATGAGTCAGGTATGAACACCATTGGCTAAAACTAAGTACAGTACCATCAATGTACTAGCTTCCCCAAAGAGTCTACCAGTGCATTTTATAGTCTAGTTTAGCACTGAAGACACTGTCAGCCATGACAAATTTTATTTCTTTTTCTAAGAACAATATGCAATGACTAGGGGTTACTACATGAAAGTCAGAAAAATTAAGTATCAGCAAGTAGTTCAATTTCATAATGCTACATTCAGAGCACAACATTCATGCCACTTCAGAATACAGCTAGGTGCAGATTCAGGTCTTCTGGTGGACAAGGGAACTTTCACCCATCATCTACATAGATAGCCAATGAAAAAGTAACAGTCCAAAGAGCAGCAGGTTAATAATTAAAAAAAAAAGTGAAACATCTTATACCCCCTCTAATTTAGGAAATCTACCTGCAAATGAGGTCTAATTTTGTACACTGGAGTAAATATGACACTTAAAATGATCACATCCTTCACCACCCCAGACTCCTAATTAATGAAGCTCATCTTTTAATAGTAACACAAATATCAGTCACAGGCAACTACAAACCTTGAATATCATACAACAATTTGATTGCAGGGGCATATATTTATTTTTTTAAAGGGAAGCTAATTAGTAGTTTAAATTAAATAGTGCCAAAATTGCCAAATATCTAAGATACTGGTAGGTTAGCTGAATATGTAACTATAAATTCTGACCTCAACAGGCTGACTTTTTTGGTCCTGGCTAGTCCCCATATTGAACTTGCTCTACTCTCACTCATGATAATTTATGATAAAAGGGATAAGTAGAGCACCAGATAGTAATTCTCCTAAAACCTCAGGAAACCTGTGGCCTGTAGTAGCTACTACATGATTTTTTTGAACTCTCTTCCCTAGAGCTGTGACTGCCATTTCCACGGCAATTCAAGGTCTTGACAGTTCTTCTAACTGGCACAATTTGAACTGAAACTGAATCCACTGCACTTTAAAAGAAGCACACTTGCTTTCTTTCTCCTTTTCTTTTTAAAAGAATGTTTTTAAACCACACAAATTCAGAGAAAAAAAACTGCACACAAAAAGAGCACACTTATTTCTTAACCTACCTGCCATTATTAACATTACCTACACATAAAGTCCATACTTACTGTTCATTAATGCATCATACATCCACTTCTGAACTCTCATTCCCGTAATATCACATCACCCATACCTTTACTCACAGAAAGATATATACCATATGTCTTCATGCCTTATTATCGCCCTCTAAGCTCCCACTGTCTCCTTCCAACATTTCAATGTTTGTGTTCCATTGTTACATTCCTTAACGACACCTCGATTGTCTCGCATAACTCTGCACAATGTAATCCATAACCAATCTGTAACAAATTGTATTTCCATCATTTAACTCATATTGTAAGCCACACTGAACCCGCAAAAAGGTGGGAAATGTGGGATACAAATGCAATAAATAAATAAAATAAAATAAATTATGTCATCAAGGGTGTCTGTAAGTGTCTGTGCTGGAGTTGCAACCATTAATCAATCTGGTGCTTGAACTAACAGCCCCTGCCCATGTCCAGCAATTTGTTGCTGTTCTACAATTGGCTGATTACCCAATACTTTCTCCAGTTCAACAGAAATGGCTGCTGTACACCCTAAGTTACTGGAGAGATTAGGAAGGGGAGCTGGTAAAGTTTGGGCAGGTGCACAGCTCATTTGTTCTGTGGGTGCTTGTAGTTGCTGTTGACTATCTTTAGGCAAGACAGTGTCTACCTGAGGCAACTTTGAAAAGTTCTCCTCTGGTGGACATTCTTCCGCTTCCACTTTTGGGGAAACACCTCTATGTGGACACTGCTGCTGCAAAAGTCATGGAACATCCTTCTGACCTTTGGTCTCCAAATATTCTTTGGTAAACTGCTGCTGAGTTTTCATCTGTAACTGCCTCTCCACCTTCTGCAGCTCTTTCAATATTTTCTTTTTCTTTTGGACTTGCTCCTCTCTGTTTTTTTTCAGTTCTTCAGTCTTATCTTTGTTTAAGGGTTCACCTTGAATCAACTCCAATGACTTAAGTTGCGCTTTCTCAATGGCACTTATTCTCTGCCCAAGTTCATTAAGCTTGCCCTCTGTCTCCTACTATGCATTCCAAAGGCTGGTATGGGTGAAATGGTGAAATGATCTGGTACCTGCTGGGAACTTGGCTTCTGCTTGGATGTATTAAACCTTCCCCGCCCGCTTTCTCCCTTCTCCAGCACCCCCCCGAGCATTGCATCTTTCAATTTCACCTTCTCCTCTGCCCTACTGCGCAGCACTGGCGATTCAGAGTGAGCCTTTCTTCTGCCGGCATCGGGGCCTCTTCTCAGGTGTGTCCCACCTCTGTGGAAAACAGGAAGTTGCAATAGAGTAGGCAGGATGCGCCTGAAAAGAGGCCCCGACGCTGGCAGAAGCAAGGCTCACTCTGAATCGCCGGTGCTGCGCAGGAGGGAGAAGACGGGCAGAAGAGATAGGACTCAGGAGGGAGCAGAAAAAAAATTATTGGCACAGGGCGCATAGGCGCATTTTTTTTGGAACAGCTGTTTGGGGAGCGACTGCTCCCCCTGCGCCCCACCTGGCTACGCTTCTGAGATCACTATAGATACATAAAGGAAGGTTCCTCCACATAAATGGGTCAGTAAAGGCACAGTGTTGTGTAGTTTCAAATTGGAAGAACTAAAGGTAGAAACATAGAAATATGACAGCAGATATGGGCCAAATGGACCATACAATCTGCCCATCCTCAGCAACCACTATTTTTCCTTTTCCTAAGAGATCTCACGAGCCTATCCCATGTTTTATTAAATTAAGACACAATCTTTGTCTCCACCATCTCTACCAGGAGGCTATTCCACATGTCCAACACCCTTTCCATGAAAAAGTATTTCCTTAGATTACTCCTGAGCCTATAACCTCTTATCTTCAGCCTATGCCCTCTCACTCCAGAGTTTTCCTTCATTTGTAAAAGGATCACCTCCTGTACATTAATGCTACAGAGGTATTTAATCTCTATCATATCCCCTCTCTCCTGTCTTTCTTCCAGAGTATACATATTGAAGTCTATAAGTCTGACCCCATACACTTTACAACAGACCAGTTTTGTAGCTGCCCTCTGGACCATCTTCATCCTGTTTATATCTTTTTGTTGGTGTGGTCTCCAGAATTGCACACAATATTCTAAATGGGGCCTCACCAGAGACTTATACAAGGGCATTATCACCACTTTTTTTCCTGCTGGCCATTCCTCTCCTTATGCACCAGAGCATCCTCCTGGCTTTCACCAATGCCTTTTCTACCTGTTTGGCCTCCTTAAGATCATCAGATACGATCACCCTCAAGTCCCATTCTTCTTTCGTACACAGAAGTACTTCATCCCATTTACTATACCATTTCCTTGGATTTTTATAACCCAAGTGCATGAACCTGCATTTTTTAGCAATAAATCTTAACTGTCAATTATTGAACCACTCTTTAAGATTCGCTACATCTCTCCACATGCTATCCAAACCCTCCAGCATCTCTACCCTATTACAGAGTTTGGTATCATCTGTAAAGCGACAAACCTTACCAGACAGTCCTTCTGAAATATCACTCACAAAGATGTTAAAAAGAGCCAGTCCAAGGACCAATCCCTGAAGTACACCACTGATATCATCCTTTTCCTCTGAGCAAACTCCATTTACCACTACTCTCTGTCTCCTTCCATTTAACCAGTTTTTAAACCAGTAAGTCACTTTAGAGTCCATACTCAGTTTATTTATTAGTCACTTGTGAGGAACCATGTCAAAGGCTTTGCTAAAATCCATGTACACCACATCTAGCACCTGTTGAGAATTCCTGTGTCTAATTTGAGTTTACTGCTCACTGCAAGCATTGGATATTATGGTGACTGAAAATAGGGCTATACATCAGACCAAAACTGTAAGTTTTTATATTAATACTTCATGCTGGTGTAATTAGTCTTCATAGAATTAATACTTCAGGAGAGGAAAAGGAGGAAAAGAAGGTTATTACTTTATCTGTTTCCAGAGGTACGGTTCTCAATAAAAAGGAAATTGGCAATTGTAGCTAGTCTTATCTGAACATAGCTCTGAAATAATAGCAACCTGAATTTCTTTAGTTCGGATTTACCAGTTAGTTATGTTATGCAAGGGTTAATCTCTAAACCCTATTGAGAACCAGAAATGCTGGAACTCTATACAATAATATATCTTAAAACTATAAATCTTTAAGAGGCAGGGAAGGAAGTTTGAAAGTACTAGATAAGACGTGAAAAGAAAAATTAAAACAGTTAATTCATTCTTACGGAACACATCCCCAATAGAGAGCCAGGTAGTGAACATCAGCACTAGTTATTTTAAACAACGTCACAAATAAACAGTGTTTTAGATGGCATATAATATAGAACCTTTTATAGTAAATATCTGGAATAATTATGCAATTTTCAAAGAACACATACACATACACATACAAATTAAAACTAAAAAGTGCTTGCATTTCTAGTGAAAGCAATTTACCAGAAGTCAAAAACAATCAGGTATTTAACATCACGTCACAAATCAAACAAACATTGCTTAAATGAAATAATATACAATCCTGAAAAAAAACACTCCTTTGAGATTTACTACCACTGCAGTTGATAGGCAATCTCTCAGAGTAACCTTAAAGCACTAATTTAAAACTAAAGAAATGATTCCTTAATAACTAGCTGGTTTAATATATGCCATTTACCACAGGACACACAGCAACATATAGACATAAAATTAAAACAGTAACCTAATCCTGATAAGTAGAAAACTTAAAGTTCAGAAGAGGAAGCAAGATATTTCTAAATGTAGTTCAAAACCAATCATTGGAATTGTGCACGGTTAAGGAATTGTTTAGGGTTTCAAAACAAAAAACATAAAAATAAATATTCCAGTAGCCAATCACAAGTCACAGCACACAGACAGAAAAGGAAAACCACACTCATACACAGACACAGTTATTGTCCCACATACAGAGGTGTCCTTGTGTATTGAGGACAAAATCTTAATCATAAATTTGGTAAAATAAAACATTTAAATTAGAGCTAATCCAACATGCCATGAAAGTATACAACGGCAAGCAATAAATGAAAATATACTCACGATTCGTGCAATGTACTCTCCAGCGCAAAAAAATCAATTGAGAAAGAGAACAGTTGGCGAGATCACTACGCCCTTCCGAACTCTCGGTGGCATAGGGAGGTGAACCGCAAAATAGAAAGGTTTGTTTCAGACGGAAAGTCCTTACTAGAGATCTGAATAAATGTCAGATCACCAGTATCTGGTGTTGGGTGCGGAGAGGAAGATATGATATAATGGGTAGTGAGCAACATCACCCAATATGTATAATAACGGGACCTAGTGAGCAAGTGGTCTACAAATAAGCTTTAGACCTGTAACCTGCTATAGAAAAATGAACTAGATTAGTAATATATATATTGACCAGATCTAGAACCTGGTACAAGGTCAGTGGTTCAAAAGGCAGCTTCAGGGATAACAAGGAGACCTAGAAATGATAATGTGCTAACAGTTTACAAAAACATGCAATGATTATCCTGATAGTAAAACATACAGAGACATAACACAATCATACTCACGCATCTATTAATGTACTCCAACATAGGGACCCAAAATAAAAATTACTAATTGGCGGAAAGCTCCACGCTTTGACCGCAGGTGACATTAGGAGAAAGCAAGACAAAAACTGCAAATAGAAATGCAACTAAAGAGTGGGTGTATAAGTGAATAAATACCTAGTGTCAGCTATTATATATTTATACTACTCTATCCCAGATTAATAAATACTACTCTCCAGAGTGTGCTTCTAAAAGCATAAAGAAACCCGGTTTCCCTGCCTGCCAAGAACTTTCCCAGATACTTGGCCATGAGCTCCAGCCCATGATAGAGCCCCCAAAAAGGGACATTGCCACAATTCCCAAGAAGAACTCAAAAGACCAGCGAATAAGGTCTCCTGAGTTGGAGAGCAGCGGTCCAAAGGGTTTCCGCTGATTAGGGAAATTCTCGTATACGACTAACCCCCCAAGGGACCTGCAGTGGTTTGAGAACTTCTCGTGTACAACAACCCACTCAAAAATTTGTGGTTAGGAAACTTCTCGTTTAAAACTAACCATTCTAGAACGTTGAAAAGTTAGGAAACTTCTCGTTTAAAACTAACCATCCAAAAATATTAAATGCCCGAGTCAACCTGTACACAATCGCAACCAATGTCTTAGACGTCTCTTTATTGCCACGGCGGTCATATATACAAGTAACTCCTATGTAGGCAATAATCCCGAATAGTGGAAGCAGGCCACTCCGAAAATGGAATGGAATTCTGCTCAAAATCTAATAATTGAGATACCGTCATCCACTGAAGGGTAAATGACCCTCAGATGGGTGTAAGCCCCAGGCATCGATATCAAAGCCAATAATTATAGCGTAACACTAGTACATAAGAAAATAATAAAGGTATAGCATGTCCCAGGGAAGAGCCCCTAAAACCTACTTCAGAGGTGGTAAAAAGAGGATTAAAAAAAGGAAATATTTTAAAGCAAAACAAAACACATGTAAGCGCATCGGGGAAGGTACAACCATAAAAAGAGCCATTAGTTGGAACACCTTAGCCAGGACAAAAAAAATGTGAAAAATTCCACGTTCATCATTCACTAGACAATATATTTTCCACTCAACAAACCACGAGAAGGAAACTCAAGAGCATTAAAGAGGAGCAGTGACAAAAAAAAATGAGCAAGGCCGGGGCGAACAATAAAAATAAATTCATTCATACAGTTATACCTGTAGGAAAAGAAGAAAACTATTTAGGAAAGATAAGGAAAGGAAAAAACTAGCATTGAAGTCTCAAAGAAAAATGACAGACTGCCAATAGATTCTGAGTCAGTGAAACAGGAAACAAGCAGCGGAAACTGTTGCCAAGCAATAATGAACATCTTAGAAACAGTTTCTACAGAGAAAAGGGAAGTGAAAAAAAATGTCGCAGCAAGTTTAATATACCCAAATAATGTTTAGACAAAAAAGAAACATAACTGGCAGTACGGGAAAGTATAATAAGTGAATGTTGGAAGCAGCTTTGTAAAAAAAAAGTTTAAAAGTAAAGTTAGTACTGAAAACAGAGAAACTTACAGTCTCCAACAGGAGGGGAGGGGGTATAGAGAGTGGAGGGAGAGGAAAATTCACATATGCTGCCACAGAGGGAGTGCTCTGAGGAAGTATCAAAAAAAACTACGCAGGAGAAATAGAGATAAGATTTAGTATCGAGAACTACTGTATTAAGGGAAAAGAAGCAAACTTTTAAAACTTTATAACCACATTGTGGAACACGATAAGATCTATCAGGCTGTCTCTTGCAGCATAAAAACAAAAAAAACCTGTCTCTGAGTTTTAACGAAACCGGGCAACAGATTAGATAGCAAAATATAGCATCCTAATTCTGAAAGTCTCAGAACAGTTTTAGAAAGAGACTAAAAAAACAAAAATAAAACAGCAGTTTATAAATTCAGCCAAAAATTATGCTATGCAATGAAAATTAAACTCGGAAGTGCAGCTAAAATGGCTACGGGGAACAGAGACGGAATACAGACCGGGACTTCTCAAGTGGAGATTTATAATATCATGAAAGTTTCAGACGGGGGTTTCCAAAACAGGCAGGCATAGAAATAAGTGTGGTTTATCAAGTATAAAGCTGTATGACAGGAAGGAAAAAGGGGGGGGGGGGGGGAAGAGTGCCCATAGAGCCTGGCAGTAAGAGAAAAATAAGGAAGCAAGACTTACTACGCAGTTTTAAATGTGAAGCCAACGTACAGCTAAGAAGCTGGCAAAGAATTGTAAGATTTAAACTATAAAGCTTTCACAAAGACACATCAGGACAGTTTCTAACAGGGATGGGGAGAAATCAATATTGGCCAGAAACAGAATCAGAGAGCATGAAAGGTAGAGGTTAAGTACCTCTCGGAGGTTTAAGTACAGCACAGAGGAAATGAGCCCAGATCTCTATGAGGGACAGTAATCAATTGGAAGATAAAACAACAGAATTTTAGTCAAGAGCTATAAGTAACCCCCACTTTGACAAAAATTCTGGTAGCGTGTTTAAATCGAACGCTATGGGTCACCAATGTTGAGAATTTAGGGGTCCCGAGCCCCCCCCAAGAAGGCTAGAGTGACCTTAATCTGACTCCATCTCTAAATAGCACTAGTACTGGGGTAATCAGGGAGTTGTAAAGTTCTAAGAGGAATTGCCACTGAGAGAGACGTTAGGTCTAAGGGACCCGCATTAGTCCGCCTCTCAGCACTGGCAAGGAATAGATACCAGCCTTATGACAAACTGGATTTAGGTTACAAGTTATACAATGCCGCGAAAAATAGCCTGATATAGCAAAAGCATTTATACTTACAGCCTTTCATCATTAAGTGAAGCCCACAAATCATCATTTGGAATGAGGAGTTTATTTGCTAAGGTATAAGTCAAATCAGTGATTGACAACAGGCATGTACAATCAATTAATTATAGGAATATAATAAGCTGCAAACAGGTGTTAATTATTTGCTAATGTTTTATAATTTCTTTCACCAATTAGAGGTTTTACAAGGGAAAGCAATTAGGTAATTTGTCAATTCTGATGGACACATTGGTTTCCCTTGGAGAGAGAGTGCCAACCCTTTTCTCTCTAACTCAAACCAGGAAATACCCGGATTTTTATAGGTGCCCTCAGGATATGGGTAATATGACAGTAGATATACCTGATTGGATCTATGCTAATGTCATGGTTGTCACTGATTGGCTCATGCTAATGAGTAGCTTCTATCTTGCTAACATGGTTTTGTCTTTAGCTCGCTTCTTAAGCAAGACCCTGCTCACAGGAAAGTCTCCCTCCTCTCTTGGACAGCTAGTTCCCTATTTTCTATGCACCTGGCATGACTCACTCATTGCTCAACTTGTTTTTCTAACTTACATTAGAGAAAATTCCACTTTGTAACAGATACGGGCTTCCATTTTGTGTTGAAATCCTCCATTTTGTTTCCATATCTATTTACCTAACTTTTAGGCCTCAATCCGGGCTACAAACTAGGCCATACTTTTCCAGTAAGCTCCCAGTTATGTCAGCCATCAGATTTCTGACTCAGCCAAGGTCTGTAATGGCCTGAGCTCTATGACTAGGCCCACCACCATTCCAGTGGGGTAATCTCTGGCTGTACCATAATTATACACACCGCTCCCATGTCTGTTTGGTCACCCAGTCAAATAAATCAATCAGATTTGTCTGACAAGACCTGCCTCTAGTGAAACTATGCTGCCTCGGGTCCTGCAGTCCTAGAAACCTCACAATCCTCTGCATTTCCATTAGCTTACTCACCACTGAGGTGAGACTAACAGGTCTGTAATTCTCAACTTCCTCCTTCTGCTCCTGTGCAGAGGCATCACATCCATTCTTCTACAATCCTTTGGGACCACTCCAGACTCTAAGGAAGCATTGAAGAGGTAAGACAACAGAGCTACCAGAAGTCTGAGTTTGATCAGGCCCCATCGCTTTGTCTATTTTAAGTTTAGCTAGCTCCCACGAACACAGTCTTCTGAGAATCAGTCCTGATCTACCATACCTCCATTCCCATTAAAATTTGTTTTCTGCGGTCCTACCTCAAGCCTTTCATCCGTGAACACAGAACAGAAATAATTGTTAAGCAGTTCAGTTTTATCCTTATGAACTTCTACATATTCCACCCCATCACCCTTGAGCCTGACAATGCCATTTTGGCACTTCTTCCTATTACTTACATATCTAAAAAATGTTTTGTTCCACAATTTTACCATATCTTTTCTTCCATTTACATCTCTGCTTTCCTGACAACTTTTCCAGGTACTCTTAGCTTTTCTAGGTATTTTTGCCTGTCTTCCTCTTTCTGTGTCATCTTGTAATTTATAAAGGCTAACCTTTTATCCTTTATCTTTTCAGCTACTACATTTGAAAACCAAAGTGGCCTTCTTTTCCTCTTGCTTTAATATACTTTTCTAACATAAAGGTTTGTTGCCTTTAAAATAGCTCCTTTCAGTTTTGCCCACTGACGTTCTACTTCCTTCAGCTGTTCCCCTCCAACTAACTCTTCCTTGAGATTTTCCCCTATCTTGGCAAAGTTAGTTCTTTTGAAGTCTAGAACTTTCAATCTTGAATAAGCCCTTTCCTCCTGTGCCATAATATTGAACCATTCAATGATCACTAGATGCCAAATGATTCCAGAGATGGGAAGGCGGTAGAACTAGAGGGCATGAAATGAGATTGAAGGGGGGCAGACTCAAGAAAAATGTCAGGAAGTATTTTTTCACAAGAGAGTGATAGATACTTGGAATGCCCTCCCGCGGGAGGCGGCGGAGATAAAAACAGTAACGGAATTCAAAAATGTGTGGGATAAACATAAAAGAATCCTGTTCAGAAGCAATGGATCCACAGAAGCTTAGCGGAGATTGGGTGGCAGAGCAGGTGGTGGGAGGCGGGGCTAGTGGTTAGGAGGCGGGGCTAGTGCTGGGCAGACTTCTACGGTCTGTGCCCTGAAAATGGCAGATAATGGCAGATACAAATCAAAGTCAGGTATACACTGATTGGTTGTTAAGTAATTAAGATGTTTGTGGAAATATAGAATATAACCAGATTTGCGTGCGCAATTTCGGCCATTCTATGGAATCCAGGGGTTGATGACTTTGGGGCTTTTCTCACCTATCTCCAGCGAATTTAGTTTAAATCCCTCTTTCGTACATTAGCAATCTGTTATGGAAGACACTTTGTCCCTTCTTTCATAGATGGACACCACTCTAATCAGTAGCACTTGGATAGCAAAAAACAGAGAGAGGGTTGAAAGCACAAAATAAACTCCAAACAGCAAAAAAAAAGTACCAGGAGCCTTCACAAACGGGGCAAAAAACATTAATTGTACATCATATATCATTGACCTGACATGGGCTGTGTTTTGGCGCAAAGTGCTTGCGTCAGGGGTCGGTTGCTCTAAATTGACTAAGATGAAGATAACTGCTGAAAGCTGAGTTCGCATCAAACATGACTAAAATTCTCAGCCAGATCTCATCACTTCAGTCATCTCAATTCACCCACTTCTTTCCCTTAGGTTCTCTCTCTCTCTCTCTCTCTCTCCAAAGGTCTCTGTATAAGGACCTTGGCCCCATCAGGAGAGAGCCAAGGTCCTGATACAGGGACCTTTGGAGAGAGGGAGAGAGAGAGAGAGAGAGAAAGAGAGAGAGAGAGAGAACTAACCTAACGGAAAGAAGTGGGTGAATTGAGATGACTGAAGTGATGAGATCTCACTGAGGATTTTAGTTACGTTTGATGCAAACTCAGTTTTCAGCTGTTATCTTCATCTTAGTCAATTCAGAGCAAATGACCCCTGATGCAGGCGCTTTGCACCGAAACACGGCCCATATCGGGTCAATGATATATGATGACAATTAAAGTTTTTTGCCCCGCTTGTGAAGGCTCCTGGTACTTTTTTTGCTGTTTTAAGTAGCACTTGGATAATCATCCCATGGTCTGGTAAACAGAAGCACTCACGCTGGCACCAACCATGCAGCCACACATTCAGCTCCAGGATAACAACACAAAAGTAGCTATACTGGGTCAGACCAATGGTCCATCTAGCCCAGTATCCTGTTTTCCAAACAGTGGCCAAGTCACAAGTACCTGGCAGAAACCCAAATCATTTACCCTCTGAAACTTGTCAGTCAGCCAGTTTCCTATCCAGTTTACCACTTTTGATCCTAAGTTCAGCCCTTTCAGCTTATTCACCAGCCTTCTGTGGGGGACCGAATCAAAGGCTTTGCTGAAATCCAAGTAGATTACATCTAGCGCACGTCCTTCATCCAGTTCTTTGGTCACCCAGTCAAGAAGTCAATCAGATTAATTTGGCAGGATTTTCCTTTAGTAAACCATGTTGCCTCGGGTCCTGTAACCTGTTGGCTTCTATAAAGTTAACTATCCTTTCTTTCAGCAGCAACTCCATTTTTTTTCCTACCACCAACGTGAGACTTACTGGTCTGTAGTTTCCCACTTCTTCTCTGTCTCCACTTTTGTGAAGAGGGACCACATCCGCTTGTTTTCAATCTCATGAAACATCTTCCATCTCTAAAGAGGTCCCATGAGGACCTCTCTGAGCTCCCTCTGAATCCTGGGATGTATCCCACCCGGCCCCATAGCTTTGTCCACCTTCAGATTCTCCAGTTGTTTACAAACTCTTTCTTCTGTAAAAAGCACAGTATCCACTTCATTCCAAGATATTCCCTTGGCAGCCAACCGCGGTCCTTCACCAGGAGTTTCCTCCATGAACACTGAAGAGAAGTAATTGTTTAGCACATTCACTTTATCCTCCTCACTCTCTACATAGCCATTTTCATTACCTTTCAGTCTCGCAATTCCATTCCTATCTTTTCTCCTTTTTCCAATATATCTGAAAAAGCTCGTCACCTCTCTTTACATCTTTAGACATTTTTACTTCCGCTCGCACTTTTGCTAGCCGTATTTCCCTCTTCGCTTCTTTGAGTTTAATCTGATAATCTTTTCTGTGATCCTCTCATTTCGTTCTTTTGTATTTCTTGAACAAAGCCTCTTTTGCTCTTAATTTTTCAGCTACTTGTTTGGAGAACTATATAGGCTTCCTGTTTCTCTTGTTTTTGTTTACTTTCCTTGCGTAAAGACCAGTCACCATATTTATAACAGCCTTTAGCTTGGACCACTGATTTTCCACTTCTCCTACATCTTCCCACACTAACAGCTTCTTCTTCAGGTATTTGCTCATTTTATCAAAGTCAGTACATCTGAAATCCAGTACTTTGAGTTTTGTGCGTCTGCACTGCGCCTTCGCCCTTATCCTCAGTCTCTCAGCACGTCCCAAGGTTATATCCACATGGCATACTCAGCTCCAGCCAAATGTGCATCTTTGAAGTGTCCGTTCTCAGCTCCTGAGAAAGCACTGATTGTTACAAAGATGCTGAGTTATTAGGCTAACATGTGAGAACCAAACAGAGCAATATCTGGCATAGGCCTTAGTAACAGGCCTAGCATAGGAAGGAATATACACAGCCTAGCAACCGCTTCTCTTGTACTCTTGTTGAGAGCCTTGGATATTTCTGAGAGGATTAACAGCTTGTCACAGCATTTATTACTGTTTGATTTGGAATGAGGTGTGAAAGAGTGCTGGAGTTATTGTACCGACAGGTAAACTATTTGTCCGGGTTTTTTGCGACGTCACTTAGTAGGGGAAAGAAGGATTTTTTTTTAGTTGCAAACAGTCTGTGTTACTTGATCACTGAGAACTGTTTTGTGTCCTAGCTCCTTTGATAAAAAACAGCTGTATTTCTTTTCCTTGTTTCCTGGCAGAGGTTGCCTGGAGTTAAAGCAGCTCTCTCATTTGTTTTTTTTTTTCTCCTTTCTGTTGCTGTCCTTCATCACTGTGTGTGGGCCTGAGTGCAGACTGGTTAGTTTGTATTTTCGTTCAGGGAGAATTCAGCTGCTTGTGTATTTAGAGATTGATTCCTGAACTTCATTGTATGAAGACCTTTCCTTTGAAATAAACTGTTTTTCCTGCTTTTTGCTACTTTATTTTAGTTGTGCAGATTTGTTTGCCCATTAATTATGTCCTGTATTATTTTTTTACTTTACTCAAGTCTTACGGCTGTCCCTATTACGGCTGATTTAATTGCATTTTACACCGCATTTGTTTTCTTTTCCAGTATGTGGCATATTGTACATTCCAACTGCTTTTTGTTTCACAGGCCTGAATCACACAGCAGGGGAATATTTAAAATGCCATATAATCTTTAATTTCCAAATTATAGGCTATTTCTTGCCTGATCTATATTTTGTAAAGGTCAGCCAAGGATGCAGCTTTGTTTGCTTCATTACAATTTGTACTGTTTTACAGCTCAATTTTATTAGATTGGGTTCAAAGCTTGCCATTACTTGTTCTGAATTCTCTGTAGTAGATTTCCTGCCAGGCTCATGCTTTCTACCTTTAAATTTCGTTAATATTAAATGTGATTAATTCTTATGTCTCATAATAGAGGTATGCCTGTGTATGTTCTGTACCCTAGGTAACTGAGATTTCACAGACATACCTCCCAGGAAAATTGTACCTAAATGAGCTTTTACATTATGAAGTTGTTTAGTTTTTTATGTGCTTTGCCTGAAACTGTTTTATGCTGCTCTAGTTTGCCCTAATTTGTTTAAATTGCCTTCTCTTTCACCGCATAAGATTACCATTATCTGAGTGCAAACTTTCCCACTTTGTTTTATATTATATGAATTTGAAAACTTTTTCTCCTACCTTTCCAATAGCTACTGTTTTCCTCCTTATTTCAGCCACCAGAGGGAACTACCATGATAAAGATTTACAGTTATGTTTTGAATTGTAGGGAGTTTAATTGTGAAGAAGATGGATGACAATTCCCATTCATTTTTGGGTAATTCTATGCCAAAGGTTACAGAGATGCTTACTATGTGAAAGGTTACAGAGATGTTTACATTGTAAAAGTTGTTAGCTGTTAATGTGCCAGTTGGATACACTGTTTAAAGTCACATGGCAGAATATCTAGAAAGTACACTGTACGTTGGTTAGGTCTGAGTAAGTGAATATATGTGTGGATGTATATGTTTGCACAGGGAAATGTATATGAATTATGGTATACTCTTTCATGATAGGCTACAATAGCAATTGATTTTATTCTCAATTAACTTTAACTAGATCTGCATCATGTATAAAACTTGAGAACAGCATTGAGCTAATGCCATATTGTTTAAGAACTGGCCAGACATTAAGTAGCTTGTTTCACTTATTGGAAACTGTGACTTTTATGACCTCATGCCTATAAACACCTATTAAGTCCTCAATGCTCTCCTCTGTTTACATGTTTTATTGTCTTCCTTCAAAGCACCCTTATTTACTCTAAGTTGGCATCCTTCTGAAGCATGATGTGAGACCCAATCTATTCGGGACCTTATAGTCTGAAAACTGTGACATCTACAGCTGCATTGCTGGAAGGAGAATTTCATTGGACTCACTTGTGTGATTTAAGACCTGCTCCATTTACTAGATGAACTGTTGAACTCTACCCCAGTGATTACACTGTTGCTCTGATTGCAGGATTTTTTGCTTTTATGTAATTTCTGTTACATTTTGAGTTATAATGCTTTCAGTCTGCTTACTAGGTGTACACTCATATGTTTAATCCTTTATTCAGTTAACACCAGCAGCTTTACCCTTACCTAAGCAACAGATTGATTCATATTTTAAAATATTTCTGTTCACATAATAAGCTATGTGCTGTTCATTTCATAGCCAAATGTTCTTGTTTCTAATTTTTTGAATATGCCCTTTTCTAATTTTCTGAATATGCCTTCTTATCCTTCCACTACTGGATGCTGTCTTCCCTCTTATGTAGATTGCCATTTGTAAGTGTGTAGCACTAACTGCCCCTTTACGTGACAGTCTTTTCCAGATAGATAAAGAAATAACCTTCCTGAATCTGGCACTCAAAATGACAGATGGTAACAATAGTAACAATAATATTTACAGCCTATGGGTATTCACAATACTCTAGATTTTTCTGTTCATAATGTATGCTCTATGCTAAGTACAATTTTCAGGGAGAATAGGATTGACTCCTTTTGAAATTCTGTTTGTCAGGCAGTATGTAATCCCTCAGCTTGCCTCACTGGAAAAAAGATATGAGGAGGCTGTTAAATCACTGGCAACATATATGAAAGTTAACAAACATAGAAGATTCTCCCTCTAATGTTATTTCAGATCAGTTTAAAGATCCTGAACTTACTATACTTGGAAATGTTCAAGCAGGAGACTGGGTCCTAATCAAGGTCATCAAGAGGGAAAATTGGGCTTCACCCCGCTGGGAAGGTCCATACCAAGTACTCCTGAGTACCCCCACAGCTGTAAAAATAGCTGAACGAAGTACCTAGGTACACCTATCGAACTGCAAGAAGGTAGCAGAGCCTGGAGCTGAGATTAAGCAACCAGAGTTGATCACCTTCTTGCAAGGGTAAGCCCAGCTGCAAAGGGGAGGTGCTTCAATAGGAGCCCTCATCTTAAACCCGGTGAAGAAAACAACAACCCAAGCGAGAATTTAGGGTCGAAATGGAGGCCTTGACATCTGATCCAGATGACCCACCTGAACAATTGACGGAGACAACAGTGTGGAGTCCCTTCGGATGACTGGAAAAGAGGAGAGCAATCAGGACCTTGACCGACAGACAGATAACAATCAGGTTGGTCCTATCTGTGGTATCCTTCTTATCATCCTCCTGTTCCAGGTTATGCACAGTCCACAGGACACCAAATCTTGGAGACCAGGCAAGGAAAAATTCCCAAGACCACTTCAATCGGATGCTGGAGGACTTCACTCAAGATTGACACCGAGTTCCTGCAGCTTGAGTACTACACAAAGTTTGGACTTCTCCTGTCTAGTCTGGACTCTTTTGCATTGGCACTCTTACCCCAACAACATCTTTCCTTGAAGGAGATTCTTCCTGGACCCATCTATCTGATCTTCGCCCTTCAACTACTGTTTTGTCTGGAACTTGAGAAGGACTTGTTTATTTTGGACTTTGCATTTTGGACTTTTGCCATAATGAAGTATTTGCCATAATGAAGTATTTGCTTTTATTCTTACATCTTCTATTCTTGCTGATCACTCTTCCCCCTCTGCTTCTCTTCTTACCCTTAATTCTACGCTCAATATGTCTGCGGCTTCTGTTGCCTGGTCTTCTATTGCTTGGTATCATCTGGCGTCTGCTGCTATACAAGTTAACTATTGCTGTATTGCTTGTGTACCTTCCTTCTTTGCTTTTCCTTCTCTTTCTTTTGTTCTTACTGAACCTTTACCTACTCATGAAGTCTACATGCTTGTAACTGCCAGCATATGCCTCTCCATCTCCAAGTTCAGGCTGCACAGTGGACCACATATTTATTTATTTATTTATTTATTTATTTATAGCGTTTATATCCCACATATTCCCACCCAAGGGCAGGCCCAATGTGGCTTACAGGAATTACAGAAAGCATACATCAAGTGTACAACAAACAGTCAATGGCATTGTAGTGAAAGAGACTAGTAAGTAATAGCAAAGGTGGGGAAATGTGGAAAGAGAAGTGGAGTTCAATAGACAGCGTGCGGGGCAGGTCAAGAGCGTAAGCTTTCCCAAATAAGAAGGTCTTAAGGTATTTTTTAAAGGTTGGATGATCAGGGGTGATTTTCACAAATTTAGGTAGACCATTCCACAGATGTGCGCTAATGTAGGAAAAGGTGGAAGCGTAGGTGGTTTTATACTTGAGGCCTCTGTAGACTGGGTAATGCAGATTTAGGTACAAGCGAGCTGATCTGTGAGAGTTACACGGTGGTAAGCTGACAAGGGTGTCCATATTTGCTGGGGCCTCTCCATAGAGAATTTTGTGCACCAGTGCGCAAATGCAGTTTCTCACGCAGCGGTCTTGAGCTTTCAAACCTCAATTTACCATAAATAAGCCTAGTAGCTGTGTTCTGGGCAGTTTGTAATTTTTTCAGAAGCATGTCCTTGCACCCTGCATATATCCCATTACAGTAATCAAGGCGACTAAGGACGAAAGACTGAATTAAACTTTGAAATACTTCCCTAGGGAAATATGGTTTTACGCGTTTTAGCTTCCAAAGAGAGAAGAATATTTGTCACATATAATTGTGAGCGTGCTTGTGATCCTAACCCTTATGATATTTTTCTTTCTATTATTTCTCAAACTCCTTCCCCTTCTATTGCTTCTTTCTGTACTCAGACTCACAATGCTGCTTCTCTTACTGTGTCTTCTTGTTATGCAAAAAGTGGCTCTGATGTGGTTAGTCCTCTATCTCCTTCTTATATACCTTTTCTCCTGTCTTGGTAGCTGATCCTCTCATTTTGGCTCATCTCTGTATTTCCTTTTCTGGTACAGATCAACACTTAGGTCACGTCTTGTGTGACCACTATTCCTTTTAATTCTACTCGTGCTGTTTTTCCTTTTATGGATATTTTCTTGCATTGTTCCATTCATTTATACCCATATCTTCCTGGGAATGCTTCTTGTATCTGTACACCTGTACGCTGGTTTTCCCCTGTTGCTGTTTTTCCTGTTTCAGATTTTCTATTCCTGCTGAATTTCGTTTATTTTCCAGCACTGCACTTGGTGCAGTTTCTTTCTTTACTCCTGGCTTGCAGGTCGCTACTAATGCTAAGTGGCTTCATATAATTTGATATGACATGTTGCAGTTTATTAATTTAGACTACTATATGTGCTCATCTTGTTGATTTTTTGCTTATCCTTCTGTAAGAACTTGTTTTTCAGGTTTGTTTCCTTGTGTAAGAAATATGCCACCAGAATTTTAATTGTTCATGGACCCTATTTTACTCCTGTTACCATACCATTGCTTCATGCTTCCCCTTAGGCATATCATTCTCTCCTGCACCCCATTTTTGTCCTCTTAAATTATATTTTTTCTTTTTAAATTAGTGCTTTTTAGCCCCTACATCCCTTGTGACCTGTTCTCTCTGAGGCACTTCCCGTATTGGCTCTGAAGAACCCAGTCCTCCCCTCCAGTCTTCCACCTCTGTGTGCGCTCCTTGAGTGTGAAAGGCCTTATGCTACTCGCTTTTCGGCCTTTCAAGAGGGATGTGTATAGTTCTTCCTATGCTAGGCCTGTTACTAAGGCCTTCACCTGACATTGCTCTGTTTGGTTCTCACATGTTAGAAAACAAAGTCAAGCATCTATTGCTAAAGAATAACTCAGCACCTTTGTAACAATCAGTGCTTTCTCAGGAGCTGAGAACAGACACTTCAAAGATGCACATTTGGCTGGAGATGAGTATGCCTTTCATATAATGTGGATATAACCTTGGGACATGCTGAGAGACTGAGGATACAGTGAGCCTAATGTTTTAGTCTTGGGGTGAGAGGACACAAGGGTATTGTTATATGTATTTTTTGCTCTGTGACTACAGACACGCAGAACTGATAGCTAATTAGCCAATGGCCACTGAGTGTTCACAAGAACACACATCAGGAGAGATTGGTATAATACAGGAAAATCCATATATGGCACAGTTTCTGATTTCTAGTTTGGGAGAAATCACATAATTTGGGAGAAACGAAACTTGCAAAGGCTATATATGTGAAGGCTGAGACAGTGTTAGCTGAGCAGTCTTTGTTATTCAGGATTTGCATCTTTCTTTGCTGTGTGACAACCTGCTCCAGAGAGACAATTACCTTGTATTGGCTTAGTGACATACCAATAAAGATTTTACTGGTTGCGCCTATATCTGAGTCTAAATTGTCTCTTATTTTTTCAGCCCACGAGGCTGAAGTGTTCCCTCCTCCCAAGGGATGGAAGGGAATACACAGCTATATAGAGAGAGGTGTGACCAGCAGAAGAAAAGAGGTTTTAATGCCCCTGTATAAGTCGTTGGTGAGGCCCCACTTGGAGTACTGTGTTCAGTTTTGGAGGCCATATTTTGCTAAGGATGTAAAAAGAATTAAAGTGGTGAAAAGAAAAGCTACGAGAATGGTATGGGATTTGCGTTACAAGACGTATGAGGAGAGAATTGCTGACCTGAACATGTATACCCTGGTGGAAAGGAGAAACAGGGGTGATATGATACAGACGTTCAAATATTTGAAAAGTATTAATCCGCAAATGAACCTTTTCCGGAGATGGGAAGGCGGTAGAACTAGAGGACATGAAATGAGATTGAAGGGGGGCAGACTCAAGAAAAATGTCAGGAAGTATTTTTTCATGGAGAGAGTGGTGAATACTTGGAATGCCCTCCCGCAGGAGGTGGTGGAGATGAAAACGGTAACGAAATTCAAACATGCGTGGGATAAACATAAAGGAATCCTGTTCAGAAGGAATGGATCCTCAGAAGCTTAGCCGAGATTGGATGGCAGAGCCAGCGGTGGGAGGCGGAGCTGGTGGTTGGGAGGTGGGGCTAGTGCTGGGCAGACTTCTATGGTCTGTGCCCTGAAAATGGCAGGTACAAATCAAGGTAAGGTATGCACAAAAAGTAGCACATATGAGTTTATCTTGTTGGGCAGACTGGATGGACCATGCAGATGTTTTTCTGCCGTCATCTACTATGTTACTATGTTCTAGACTTGATTACAATGTTAAGCTTCCATGCAAGAATGCCAACTAAAATTCCTGATGAAACATTGTAACAACATTTATTCATTATAATGGAGTAAACGTATTGTTGCTTACTTAGTGTTTCAAACTGTTCAGCTCCCCCTTAGAGCTGAACACTTGAAAGGGGGCCTGCAGCACTATGAGCACTATGCACAGCCATCTATGTGACTATATGGACCTACATGACATACATGGTCCTACATGCATGTAACTATCCAGCATTAAGAACCTGATTATAATGTGCAAATTCAGACATTTCCTCTATAAAAACTCTAAGACATTGTGGAGACATCCAGTCTAACAGAAGAATAACAACTCCTGCTTACTGAACAGAAGCTAATGATAAGGTCATGATGTCCCAGGACAATCAAGCTGTTATCAGCATTGACACAGGTTATCAGAATATATGTCAATACAGCAAGCTGCTATCAGAATTAATGTCAATGCAGGACACTTGTGGCTACTTGTTTATGTTCTTCAAGGATATAACATATAACAGAAATAAGGCTCCCAATTTCTCCATAAAAGGCAGCTCTTGCCAGGGTTAGCTGCCTTGTGCCAAACATTACATCTGAGAGGCAAGACTCTGCGTTGGACCAGACTCGCTGACGAAGAAGGGCAACCATCGAAAGCTAATCAAGAAATGTATTAAGTTATGTCCAATAAAAAAAGTATCATCTTATTTTCTTTTCCATGTTTTATTTTGTTTGATTTCTATTGATAACCTTAAGAATGGACTAACACGGCTACCACACTCCTCCACATTTACATATATACTACTTTTTTTGCGCAGTTATGTTCCAGTAAGCAACTCATACACTTGCATCATATTCACCTTTATTCGATACATTCACATACATACTCACCTTCTAGTATCATAAATTTCTAGCAAGTCATTTATATATATGCCTGATATTGATTTTAATATTCTCTATGCTGTATAAACCAAAGGACATACTGGGGTTCCCTTTGCTTGACCTGGCAGATAAGAGATTTAGCACTATATTGGCAGTACAGGAAGGCACTAGATTATATGACCCACTTTCCATTCGTATGATGTCTCATCCCATTTCATTTTAGGGTCCCTTTTACTAAGCCACATAGATGCCTACGCGAGCCCAATGTGCGCCAAAATGGACTTATCGCCCGACTACCGCGTGGCTCTTGTGGTAATTTCATTTTTGGTATGCGTCCGTGGCATCTGATGTGTGTAAGTCATTACTGCCCAAATTCTTTACTGCTAGATCTATGGCTGGTGGTAAGGTCTCAGACCCAAAATGGACGCGCAGCAATTTTGATTTTGCTGCACGTTCATTTTCGGGGGGGGGGGGGGGGGGGGAGGAGGAGGCCTTTTTTACAGGTGTGCTGAAAAATGATTCTGCACGCACCCAAAACCCTACATTACCGCAGGCCATTTTTTAGCGTGCCTTTAGAAAAGGACCCCTTAGCTTTTTTCTTTTATTGGAATGCATTTGTACAATACATCCCAGAAACAATACATTATTAGGACATTTCATTTCAAACATGATATTTATAAATATATTCATATTTTTAATAAGCATACTATTTGCTTGTTATTAGGTTAGAGTGTTTTTAATGGTGTTTTTTTATGATGCAAAATTTTTTTGGTTGCAGTATGTCTCTTTTTTTATATAATTAACCTATTTTCTATGTGGTGCTGTTTAGTTATGCTCACTTTATTTTATATATATGTGGTACTGAGTTTATGAATAGGGGTATTCTTTCTTTTGGTTATTCCTCTTTTACACTGGGGTATTTGAACTTTTGTATTTTTGTGTGCCATATATTTCTGTTTATTCCTAAATGGAGTGCACTGTATATATATATATATATATATATATATATATATATATATATATATATATATTGTGAAGAGCAAAGAAACTACAAGCCCCAGAAGGCAGTGCAGCACCAGATAGATTCAGAACCAAGGAACTACAAAGCCCAGAAGGCAGGGCAACGTCAGAGAAGCCATAAGCTAAGAAACTACAAGCTCCAGAAGGCAGTGCAGCACCAGCAGAGGGATCAGGTGAAGGGAGAAGAATCTATGCAAGAGAGGGAGGAGCCGGGGTGTGATTGGGAGATGGAATCAGATGGGGGGAAGGGAGGAGCACCTAGATCGGGAGGAAGGGGAGGAGAGAATGGAACTGGAGGAGGTGGAAGGAGGGGAGAATGAGGAGGAAATGGAAGTGCTGGTGGAGGGCTCTTAAAGTGAGTTATGAACTGAACTGGAGAGAGTGAATGAAGCCTTGGTGAATTGACCCGGCGGGTGGATGTCAGGTGGTTTTGTGCTGACAAATGAGGGAGGTGGGTCATTAGGTCTAAGAGTGAGAAAGACCATATTGCCATTGAATTGAACTGTTTAATTTCATTTCTAAGATGATCTGTGTTTGAAGGCAATGCTAAACTAAACTGTGTTTGAAAGCAGTGCTAAACTGAATTGATGAGGAAAACACTGCTAACTGAACTGAATTGTGAGCAGTGCTCATTAGCTGTGTAAAAGAGCAGTGCTACTAAGTACTGGATTAGAAGCAGTGCTGGAGAAAACCATATTGAAAGCAGGGCCAAAGTGAACTGTGTGGAAAGCAGGCCCAAGCTGAACTGTATTGCAAGCAGGGCTCCAATGAACTGTGTTTAAAAGTGGAGCTACACTGAGGAGAGGGGAAGGCCTGGGAAGCCTTAAAGCAGAGTAAATGTACTCAGGAGATAATAAAGTACTTCTGGTGATTTGCCTGTTGTCCAGAGACCCTGATTGCAGACTGTCGACTCGGGAGTGAAGGGCGTGCTTGGTGAAGAAAGGAAGAGACTGAGAAAGAGTGGTGCGGATCTGGCGGCTGAGCATGACAATATATATATATACAGTGCACTCCATTTAGGTGCACGTCAGATAAGCGCATGCTCTGTTTAACTGCATGCTGTACTTCGGTCATATTTTTGGCGCCATCAATTTCTATGGGGACAAGGTTTAGCGCACCACTGATAAGTGCAAGATTCACTTATATGCATGGTTTAAGACCGCTCCTCTGCAGGAAAGACTCCACATAAGTGCACACGCGGAATATGGAAGCCGATTGGTGAGTGACAAAGGGGCGGTAAATTTTAAATCTCATTGGTTAACTGCCACAGGCAGAAGAAGCGAAAGAATGTTGTTAGAGTGTACACTGGAGTCATCATCGTCGCACAACTGTAAGACTTTAACACTTTAAAAAAATTAGAAAACAAAGTCAAGCATCTATTGCTAAAGAATATGGTGTCAATCCCAGTCAAATTTCATGTATCTTGAAGCAGAAAGACCAGCTTCTGGAAGACTGGCAAAACAATACAAATCCACAACGGAAACAAAAACGGACGGGAAAAGCTGAGGAGGTAGAATATGCTCCACTTCGGTGGTTTTCTCAAGTCAGGAGCAGACAGTTTCCTGTCAGTGGTCCACTGCTTATGGAGAAAGCTAATCAGCTAGCTGAAAGTCTTGGACTAACTGAATTCAAAGCCACTGATGGATGATGGTTGGAAAGATGGAAGGAGAGGAACAACATAAAATTCAAGAAACAGCATGGTGAAAAACAAGACGCTGATAGTAACGTGGAGGGGCATAATCGAACGCGAACACCTATCTCCATGGGCGTCTATGTCCGAAAACGGGTACGTGAAGAGGAGGGACAGACCGTTATTTTCGAAAAAAAATGGATGTCTTTTTTTTGTTTCGAAAATACGGTTTATACGGACCAAATACCATGAATTTGTTCGTTTCTGAGCTGCGCATTTTTTTTTTAGCGATAATGGAAACTAAAACCGGCCAGCTCAAAAACGTCCTAATCCGAGCCATTTGGTCGTGGGAGGGGCCAGGATTCATAGTACACTGGCCCTCCTGACATGCCAGGACACCAACTGGGCACCCTAGAGGTCAGTGCGGTGGACTTCAGAAACAGCTCCCACATGCATAGCTCCTTTACCACGGGTGCTAAGCCCCCAACCCCCTCCCCCAAAACCCACTACCCACAAATGTACAACACTACCATACCTCTTAGTGGTGAAGGGGGCAACTACATGTGGGTACAGTGGGTTTTGGAGGCCTCCCATTTACCAGCACAAGTGTTACAGGTAAGGGGGATGGGCCTGGGTCCGCCTGCCTGAAGTGCACTGCGGTACCCACTAAAAGTGCTCCAGGCCTCTAGGACTTGTTGCTGCTGTAGAACCTTGGCACACTAGTTGACACCTGAAGACTAATGTCTCCGAAAACGTCCTTTATTGGAATAAGCACGTTTACTCACACTGGCAAAGAGTCTCCCTGGTACTGAGATTAGCAGTAGGTCAGAGCTGGCAGAATGCTGTACAATGCCCATTTTCAGTAACGTGGGTAACACATGAAAGGGAGCTAAAACTGGCTTACAAAAATGGCCACTACCTCATGGACTACCGGAAACAAAACAGGGCACACTCTGACCCAGTAAGCAGAGGGAAAAGCACCATGGGAGTAGAGCCTACCAACTACCAACATCGTGAGCATTTAACACAAGCTAGTGGAATCACAGAGCCCAATACCCTACACCCACCACAATGCATTGCTGATGTGACTCTGCAGTGCGCATAACAGAAAAGGTGTCACACTCACCCGAGACCCACATCAGAACCACAGAAAGGCTGTCAGAGGATAGAACACATTCTGCTGTCATGGAGGTGGGTACGGCATTTGAGGCTGGCATACAGGCTGGGAAAAAAAGTTTGTAAAGTGTTTTTTTTTTTGGTGGGAGGGGATTAGTGACCACTGGGGGAGTCAGGGGAGGTGATCCCCGATTCCCTCTGGTGGTCATCTGGTCAGTTGGGGCACTTTTTTGGGACTTGGACCTGAAAAAAAAGGGTCCAAATAAAGCGGACCAAATTCTCGCCAAAAATGCCCTTCTTGTATTGATTATCAGCTAAAGACGCCCATCTCTCCTCAGCCAATAACCACGCCCCAGTCCCGCCTTCACCACACCTCTGACATGCCCCCGTCCACTTTGTTCGTTCCTGCGACGGAGTGCAGTTGAAGACGACCAAAATCGGCTTTCGATTATACCGATTTGTTCAGCAACGGGAGAAAGACGCCCATCTCCCGATTTGGGTCGAAATATGGGCATCTTTCTCTTTCGAAAATAAGCTGGATAGTAATATAGTAGATGACGGCAGAAAAAGACCTGCACGGTCCATCCAGTCTGCCCAACAAGATAACTCTTATGACTTTGGTGATGAAAATTGGGTTGTTTCAGTTTTTCCTACCATCTTGAACAAGTTTGCACCTCTTCACATTTTCAATGCTGACGAAAACGGTCTCTACTGGCAAGCGATTCCTGATAGAACACTTGCATTCAAACATGCCGAAACTACAGAAAGTAAAACGTCGAAGGACCGACTGATGATCCTCATTTGCTGCAATATAGCATAGTAACGTGGTAACATAGTAGATGACGGCAGAAAAAGACTTGCACGGTCCATCCAGTCTGCCCAACAAGATAAACTCATATGTGCTACTTTTTGTGTATACCTTACCTTGATTTGTATCTGTCATTTTCAGGACACAGACCATATAAGTCTGCCCAGCACTATCCCTGCCTCCCAACCACCGGCTCTGGCACAGACACTACTTAACATACTACTTAACATTTCTAGAGCGCTACTAGGGTTACGCAGCGATGTACAAAATAAACAAAGGAGGACGGTCCCTGCTCAAAGGAGCTTACAATCTAAAGAACGAAATGTCAAGTTGGGGCAGTCAAGATTTCCTGGGTAGAGGTGTAGAGGTTAGGTGCCGAAGGTGACATTGAAGAGGTGGGCTTTAAGCAGGGATTTGAAGATGGGCAGGGAGGGGGCCTGGCGTATGGGCTCGGGGAGTTTGTTCCACGCGTGGGGTGAGGCGAGGCAGAAAGGGGGGAGCCTGGAGTTGGCGGTGGTGGAGAAGGGTACTGAAAGGAGGGATTTGTCTTGAGAGTGGAGGTTACGGGTAGGAACGTAAGGGGAGATGAGGGAAGAGAGGTAAGGAGGGGCTGCAGATCAAGTACATTTGTAGGTTAGTAGCAGAAGCTTGAATTGAATGCGATACCTGATCGGAAGCCAATGAAGTGACTTGAGGAGAGGGGTGATATGAGTGTATCGGTTCAGGCGGAAGATAAGACGTGCAGCAGAGTTCTGAACGGACTGAAGGGAGGATAGGTGGCTAAGTGGGAGACCAGTGAGGAGTAGGTTGCAGTAGTCAAGGCGAGAGGTAACGAGAGAGTGGATGAGAGTTCGGGTGGTGTGCTCAGAGAGGAAAGGGCGAATTTTGCTGATGTTGAAGAGGAAAAAGCGACAGGTCTTGGCTATTTGCTGGATATGCGCAGAGAAGGAGAGGGAGGAGTCGAAGATGACACCGAGGTTGCGGGTAGATGAGACGGGGATGATGAAGGTGTTATCAACCGAAATAGAGAGAGGAGGTAGAGGAGAAGTGGGTTTGGGTGGGAAGTCAAGAAGTTCGGTCTTGGCCATGTTCAGTTTCAGGTGGCGGTTGGACATCCAGGCGGCAATGTCAGATAAGCAGGCCGTTACTTTGGCCTGGGTTTCCGCAGTGATGTCAGGTGTGGAGAGATAAAGCTGGGTGTCGTCAGCATAAAGATGATAGTGGAAGCCATGAGACGAGATCAGGGAGCCCAGGGAAGAGGTGTAGATAGAGAAAAGTAGGGTTCCAAGGACAGAACCCTGAGGGACTCCAACAGAGAGCGGGATAGGGGTGGAGGAAGAACCATGAGAGTGTACTCTGAAGGTACGATGGGAGAGATAAGAGGAGAACCAGGAGAGGACAGAGCCCTGGAACCCAAAAGAGGACAGAGTGTCAAGAAGTAAGTCGTGATTGACAGTGTCAAAAGCGGCGGATGGGTCGAGGAGAATGAGGATGGAGTAATGACCTTTGGATTTGGCGAGGAACAGGTCATTACAGACTTTGGATAGTGCCGTTTCTGTCGAGTGAAGTGGGCGAAAGACAGATTGAAGCGGATCGAGGATGGTATGAGAGGCGAGAAAATCAATGCAACGGCTGTGAACGGCGCACGTTCAAGTATTTTGGAGAGGAAGGGTAGGAGGGAGATGGGGCGGTAGTTGGAGGGACAGGTAGGGTCAAGCGAAGGTTTTTTGAGGAGAGGTGTGACTACAGCATGCTTGAAGGTGTCAGGGACAGTTGCGGTGGAGAGAGAGAGGTTGAGGATATGACAGATGGAGGGGGTGATAGTAGGAGAGATGGTGATAAGTAAGTTGGTGGGGATGGGGTCTGAGGAACAGGTGGTGCATTTCGAGGACGAGAGAAGATGGGCGGTTTCCACTTCGATGATATCAGGAGAAGAGGAGAAGGAGGCCTGGGTTGATTGGTTGAGGGAGTGAGTGATAGGATGAAGAGGAGGAGAAGGTTTAGTGGTGAATTCGAGGTTGATCTTCTGGACCTTGTCGCGGAAGTAGTCGGCCAATGATTGAGGAGAGAGTGAGGGGGGGTGGGAGCGGAGGGCACTTTGAGGAGGGAGTTGAGGGTGGTGAAGAGACGACGAGGGTTAGAGCTGAGGGAATTAGTCAAATGAGTGTAGTAGTCCTGTTTGGCGAGGAATAGGGAGGACCGAAAGAAGGATAGCATGAATTTGTAGTGAATTAAGTCAGTATGGGTGCGGGATTTCCTCCATAGGCTTTCAGCCGATTGGGAGCAGGAGCGAAGGTAACGGGTGCAAGGGTTAAGCCAGGGCTGGGGATTAGTGCGCCTTGTGGGACGGGAAACAGATGGTGCAAGGGTGTCAAGGGCGGAGGAGAGAGTGGCATTGTAATTGGAAACAGCCTTGTCAACAGACTCGGAGGACGTAATGGACGGGAGGAGATCAGAGATAGTAGCGGATAAGGTGGGGGGTCAACAGCCTTGGAGATTCCTGGAGGTAGTGGTTAGTGTTGGGCAGGACTGAGGGGGAGGGTGATGAAGTGTGAATGTGATCAGGTGATGGTCAGAAATGGGAAGAGCAGAGACACAGAGATTAGAGGGCGAGCAGGTAGAAGAGAGGACGAGATCAAGACAGTGACCAGATTTGTGAGTAGGGGTGGTGGAGCTCAGTTGGAGGTTGAAGGAGGAGGTTAGGGTGAGGAATTGAGAAGCGTATGAGTCGGATGGGTTATCCGTGTGTATGTTGAAGTCACCAAGAATGAGGGATGGGGATGAGGGCTCAAGAAAAACGGAGAGCCAGGCATTGAAGTCAATAAGGAAGGAAGGGAGGGACTTATCAGGGGGGCGGTAGATGACTGCAACTCGGAGTGGCAGCGGGTAGAATAGACGGATGGAATGGACTTCAAAGGATGAGAAGCAGTGAGACTGTGGTAGGAGGAGGGGTTGAAAACTGCAGGAGGGCGAAAATAGTAGGCCAACGCCGCCACCGCAGCTAGCTGTGCGGGGCGAATGGGAGAAAAGGTAGCCTCCGTGGCAGAGGGCTGCGACTGAGGCAGAGTCGTCGGGGGTGAGCCAGGTTTCGATTAGGGCGAGCAGATGGAGGGAATGGGAGATGAAGAGATCATGGGTGAAGGTAAGTTTGTTGCAGATTGAGTGGGAATTCCACAGGGCACACGAGAAGGGGAGGGAGGAAGGGGGGAGGAGGGGAATGGAGATGAGATTGGAGATATCGCGGGAACGTTTGCATAGATGAGACAAGGACGAGGACATGTGTGGTGGACCTGGGTTGGGATTGATGTCTCCCACGGCGAGCAGGAGAAGGAGCAAGAGAGAGCGGAGAAGGGTGGGGGAGGTAGGGCGCCGAAGGCGGGATGCACTGAGGAGGAATGGGGAAGGGTTCATGGCAGGAAGGAGGTGTTGGAGGTTGAGAGCTAGGAAGGAAGAGGGGGACAGTAGGGATGGTGAGATGGTGGGGGATAGGGGTAGGTAGGGTATTGCAGTATTGAACAGGACGGGGGGATGGGTAGTGAGTTTGTGTGGTATAGAGTGGAGGGAGGGGGAAGAGATTGGGGAGGGATAGGGCGAGGAATAGAATGTGAATGGGGGCCATAGGTAGTGAGAGAGTTAGGGAGTGAGTTGGACAAGCTGGAACAAGCTGGATCAGGCGGGCTGGGATAAGTTTGATCAAACGGGCTGGGAGAAGCTGATCAGGCGGGCTGGAACAGGCTGGTGTAGATGGACTGGAACGAGCAGGAGAAGCTGGATCAGGTGGGGTGGAGCAAGCTGGTGCGGATAGACTGGAAGCTGGATTAGGCGTGCTGGAGCAAGCTGGTGCAGATGGACTGGAACGAGCAAGAGAAAGCTGGAGAAGCTGGATCAGGCTGACTGGAGCAAGCAGGATTAGGCGGGCTGGAACAGCAGGAGCAGATGGCTGGGGGGCTGGATCAGGCTGACTGGAGCAAGCTGGATTAGGTGGGCTGGAACAGCAGGAGCAGGTGGCTGGAACAAGCAGGGAGAGCTGGATCCGACGGAGGCTGGAGCAGATGGACTGGGACAAGCAGGAAGAGCTGGATCCGACGGAGGCTGGAGCAGATGGACTGGGACGAGCAGGGGGAGCTGGATCAGGCGGGCTGGAGCAAGCTGGAATAGGCGGGCTGGAACAGCTGGAGAAGCTGGAACGAGCAGGGAGAAGCTGGATCAGGCGGACTGGAGCAAGATGGATTAGCTGGATTAGGCGGGCTGGAACAGCTGGAGCAGGTGGAGCAGGTGGCTGGAACAAGCAGGAAGAAGCTGGACCCGACAGACTGGAACTGGCTGGTGCAGATGGACTGCAACGAGCAGGGAGAAGCTGGATCAGATGGACTGGGACTGGCTGGACAGAAGGTCAGGAACAAGCTGGAAGAAGCTGGATCCGACGGACTGGAACAGGCTGGTGCAGATGGACTGGAACGAGTAGAGAGAAGCTGGATCAGATGGACTGGGACTGGACTGGACTGGACAGAAGGTCAGGAACAAGCTGGAACAGATAAGCTGGGACGAGTCAGAGCAGAAGACAGCGGAGCAGCAGGACCAGAGCAAGCCGGAATAGATGGATTGAGAGAAGCAGAGGCAGAAGCAGAGGAGAGCAGAGCAGCGGACCGGAACAGGCCAGAGCCAAGGGACCGGAGCAAGCTGGCCGCGGGGCAAGGCAGGGAACAGAGCCGGCAGGGATCACGAAGGCGGGTCTGAGGAGGAGAGGATCAACACCATGGCCTAGGGATTAGCTGCCTAGGGATTTGCTGCCTAGGTCACCTGGCTCCCCAAGCTCCTCTCCAAAGGATCACCATCAGGGCCTGTGGGTCAGCTGCCCCAGGTCACCTGGCTCGCCACGCCAAAGGGACAGAGCTGCAATCGAGTAGCAGCAGTCCCAGGCGCCGATCACCCGCCGCCTCGCTCACTCAGGTCTCCCGGCCCACGCTGCTCCGGTTAGCAGGCAGTGGAAGCGAGGGACGAAATGGCCGCCACGTGGACTCGCGGTGCACAGCCTCTTGTCGATCGCCTCGCCTCCGCTGCTCACGACCTCCCGCCCCACACTGCCTGCCTCTCACCTCTCCGCCCCCCAGCCCGAACGGGTCCTACCGCTCGGCCCTGATCGGCCCTGATCCGGCCAGCGACGTTCCTGCGACGTTCCCGCAGATCACAAGGTGGGTTCCAGGGGGCGTCAGCTGCAGTAACTCTCTGTGGCAGGAGGTTAGCACTGAGGTGTTCTTCGGCTCTGGCAGTGCTTCTGGTCAAGGCCGTTTGATCTCGCGCACCCAGGCTGGCCCGGGAAATCTTTCGCCCTCCGTTGTGCGGTCTCTCTCCTTCCGCCGCATGGCCGTATAAGTCTGCCCAGCACTATCCCCGCCTCCCAACCACCAGCCCCGCCTCCCACCACTGGCTCTGCCACCCAATTTCTGCTAAGATTCTGAGGATCCATTCCCTCGGAACAGGATTCCTTTATGTTTATCCCACGCATGTTTGAATTCCGTTACTGTTTTCCTCTCCACCACCTCCCGTGGGAGAGCATTCCAAGCATCCACCATTCTCTCCGTGAAAAAATACTTCTGACATTTTTCTTGAGTCTACCCCCCTTCAATCTCATATAATGCCTAGTTCTACCGCCTTCCCATCTCCGGAAAAGGTTCGTTTGCGGATTAATACCTTTCAGAAATTTGAACGTCTGTATCATATCACCCCTGTTTCTCCTTTCCTCCAGGGTATACATGTTCAGGTCCGCAAGTCTCTCCTCATACGTCTTGTAACGCAAATCCCATACCATTCTCTTAGCTTTTCTTTGCACCGCTTCAATTCTGTTTACATCCTTAGCAAGATACGGCCTCCAGAACTGAACACAATACTCCAGGTGGGGCCTCACCAATGACTTATACAGGGGCATTAAAACCTCTTTTCTTCTGCTGGTCACTCCCCTCTCAATACAGCCTAGCAACCTTCTACTTACGGCCACCACCTTGTCACACTGTTGTGTCGCCTTCAGATCCTCAGATACTATCACCCCAAGATCCCTCTCCCCGTCGGTACCTATCAGACTCTCACCGCCTAACACATACGTCTCCCGTGGATTTCTACTCCCTAAGTGCATCACTTTGCATTTCTTCGTATTGAATTTTAATTGCCAAACCTTAGACCATTCTTCTAGCTTCCGCAGATCCTTTTTCATGTTTTCCACTCCCTCCCGGGTGTCCACTCTGTTACAAATCTTAGTATCATCCGCAAAAAGGCAAACTTTACCTTTTAACCCTTCAGCAATGTCACTCACAAATATACTGAACAGAATCGGTCCCAGCACAGATCCCTGAGACACTCCACTACTCACCTTTCCCTCCTCCAAGCGAGTTCCATTTACCACCACCCTCTGGCGTCTGTCCGTCAACCAGTTCCTAATCCAGTTCACCACGTCGGGTCCTATCTTCAGCCCGTCCAGTTTATTTAAGAGCCTCCTGTGGGGAACCGTGTCAAAAGCTTTGCTGAAATCTAGGTAGATTACGTCTATAGCACATTCCTGATTTAATTCTCCAGTCACCCAGTCAAAGAATTCAATGAGATTCGTTTGGCACGATTTCCCTTTGGTAAAACCATGTTGTCTCGGATCTTGCAACTTATTGGCTTCCAGGAAATTCACTATCCTTTCCTTCAGCATCACTTCCATTACTTTTCCAATAATTGAAGTGAGGCTTACCGGCCTGTAGTTTCCAGCTTCTTCCCTATCACCACTTTTGTGAAGAGGGACCACATCCGCCGTTCTGCAATCCCACGGAACCTCTCCCATTTCCAATGATTTATTAAACAAATCTTTAAGAGGACCCGCCAGAACCTCTCTGAGGTCCTTTAATATCTTGGGGTGGATCCCGTCCGGTCCCACGGCTTTATCCACCTTTAGCTTTTCAAGTTGTTTATACACACTCTCATCCGTGAACGGTGCTATATCTACTCCATTTTCATTTGTACTTTTGCCAGTCCATTGCGGTCCTTCTCCAGGATTTTCTTCTGTGAAAACAGAACAAAAGTATCCATTTAGGAAATTTGCTTTTTCTTCATCATCATCTACATAGCGGTTTGCAGCATCTTTCAGTCTCACAATTCCCTTATTTGTCTTCCTCCTTTCACTAATATACCTGAAGAAATTTTTGTCACCCCTGCTTACATTTCTAGCCATTTTTTCTTCCGCTTGCGCTTTCGCCAGACGTATCACTCTCTTGGCTTCTTTCTGTTTCCTCCGGTATTCCTCTCCGTGTTCGGCTTCTTGAGTTTTTGTGTATTTCAGGAACGCCAACTCTTTAGCCTTTATTTTCTCGGCCACTTGCTTGGAGAACCATATCGGTTTCCTTTTCTCTTGCTTTTATTTACTCTCCTTACATAAATGCTTGTGGCTCTATTTATAGCTTCTTTTAGCCTGGACCACTGTCCTTCCACTTTTTGTTCGTTCTCCCAGCCCATCAGCTCCTTCCTCAGGTAGTCCCCCATTTTACTAAAATCAGCATGTTTGAAATCTAAGACTTTGAGTTTTGAGTGGCCGCCCTCCACTTCAGCCGTCATATCGAACCAAACCGTTTGATGGTCACTGCCGCCCAGGTGGGCACCCACTCGGACATTTGATGCACTATCCCCATTTGTGAGCACCAGATCCAGCATCACTCCCTCCCTCGTGCGTTCCGTCACCATTTGTCTGAGCAGAGCACTTTGAAAAGCATCCACTATCTGTCTACTTCTTTCCGATTCGGCAGACGGAACCTTCTAATCTACATCTGGCAGATTGAAATCTCCAATCAACAGAACCTCTCTCTTCTTTCCCAATTTTTGAATATCTGCGATCAGATCTTTATCTAGTTCCTCTAATTGTGTCGGGGGTCTGTAGACAGCACCCACATGGACAGAGGTTCTATCCTCTCTTTTTAAGGTGATCCATATCGCTTCTTCCTTTCCCCAGGTCCCTGTCATTTCAGTCGCCGTGATATCATTCCTCACATACAGAGCTACTCCTCCACCTTTACGACCCTCTCTATTCTTCCTAAATAGATTATAGCCTGGTATGTTTGCATCCCGTTCATGGGAACCATTGAGCCACGTCTCCGTGATTGCAACAACTTCCAAGTCTGCCTCCAACATCAGGGCCTGAAGGTCATGAACTTTATTGCTTAGACTGGATGGGATGGGAGTGAGAAGTTGGAACCCCTCGTCATTGGAAAGAGCAAACAGCCCCATTGCTTCAAGAATGTTAAGCGACTTCCTGTGTCATACGAGGCTAACACAAATTCATGGATGACTGGGGAAATTTGGAAGAACTGGCTAAAGAAGTTAGACACTAGAATGCGGGCACAAACGCGTCAGATTTTGTTGCTTTGTGATAACTGTGCTGCATACAGTGATGATGTCAGTCTGTCTAACGTCAAGGTGTTTTTCCTACCACCAAACACAACCTCTCTGATCCAACCTATGGATCAGGGCATAAAGCGAAAGATACATACCTGTAGCAGGTATTCTCCAAGGACAGCAGGCTGATTGTTCTCACTGATGGGTTGACGTCCGACAGCAGCTCCGGGTCCGGAATTCTTCCTAGCAACAAAGTTTGCTAGAGCCCTCGTAAGCACGAGTGCACGCACCGTGCATGCACGGCCGTCTTCCCGCCCGTCACGCGAACATGCCCCTCAGTCAACTTACAAAGCAAGAAAAGGGAAGAGACAACTCCAAAGGGGAGGCGGGCGGGTTGATAAGAACAATCAGCCTGCTGTCCTTGGTGAATACCTGCTACAGGTATGTATCTTTCGCTTTCTCCGAGGACAAGCAGGCTGCTTGTTCTCACTGATGGGGTATCCCTAGCCCCCAGGCTCACTCAAAACAACAAACAGGGTCAATTAGGCCTCGCAACGGCGAGGACATAACAAGAATTGACCTATAAACCAGAACATCTAACTGAGAGTGCAGCCTGGAACAGAATAAAAATGGGCCTAGAGGGGTGGAGTTGGATTCTAAACCCCAAACAGATTCTGGAGCACCGACTGTCTGACCCGACTGTCGTGTCGGGTATCCTCCTGAAGGCAGTAGTGCCATGTAAATGTGTGGACTGAAGACCACGTTGCAGCCTTGCAAATCTCTTCGATAGTGGCTGACTTAAAGTGGGCCACTGACGCTGCCATGGCTCGAATACTATGAGCCGTGACATGACCCTCAAGAGTCAGCCCAGCTTGGGCGTAAGTGAAGGATATGCAATCTGCTAGGCAATTAGAAATGGTGCCTCTCCCGACAGCCACTCCCCTTCTGTTGGGATCAAAAGAAACAAACATTTGGGAGGACTGTCTGAATGGGCTTGTCCGCTCTAGATAGAAGGCCAATGCTCTTTTGCAGTCTAATGTGTGCAAATGACACTCAGTAGGGCGGGTATGAGGACGGGGAAAAATGTTGGCAAGACAATTGACTGGTTCAGATGGAACTCCGACACCACCTTGGGCAAGAACTTAGGGTGAGTGCGGAGGACTACTCTGTTATGATGAAATTTAGTATATGGAGCATGGGCTACCAAGGCTTGGAGCTCACTGACTCTACGAGCTGAAGTAACAGCCACCAAGAAAATGACCTTCCAGGTCAAGTACTTCAGATGGCAGGAATTCAGTGGCTGAAAAGGAGCTTTCATCAGCTGGGTGACAACAACATTGAGATCCCATGACACTGTAGGAGGTTTGACAGGGGGCTTTGACAAAAGCAAACCTCTCATAAAGCGAACGACTAAAGGCTGTCCAGAGATAGGCTTACCCTCCACATGGTAATGATAAGCACTAATTGCACTAAGATGAACTCTTACGGAGTTGGTCTTAAGATCTGACTCAGACAAGTGCAGAAGATATTCAAGCAGGGTCTGTGTAGCACAAGAGCGAGGGTCTAGGGCCTTGCTGTCACACCCGACAGCAAACCTCCTCCATTTAAAAGAGTAACTCTTTTTAGTGGAATCTTTCCTGGAAGCAAGCAAGACTCAGGAGACACCCTCAGAAAGACCCAAGGAGACAAAGTCTATGCTCTCAACATCCAGGCCATGAGAGCCAGGTACCGGAGGTTGGGATGCAGAAGTGCCCCCTCTTTCTGCGTAATGAGGATTGGAAAACACTCCAATCTCCACGGTTCTTCGGAGGACAACTCCATAAGAAGTTGGAACCAAATCTGACACGGCCAGAAGGGAGCGATCAGAATCATGGTTCCACGATCCTGCTTGAGTTTCAGCAAAGTCTTCCCCACCAAAGGTATGGGAGGATATGCATATAGGAGGCCCTTGCCCCAATGTAGGAGAAAGACAACCGACGATAGTCTGCCATGGGCCTTAAGCCTGGAACAGAACTGAGGGACCTTGTGATTGAGTCGATTGGCGAAGAGATCCACCAAGGGGCTGCCCCACGCTTGGAAGATCTGACGTACCACTTTGGAGTTGAGAGACCACTCGTGAGGTTGCATTATCCTGCTCAGCCTGTCAGCCAGACTGTTGTTTACGCCTGCCAGACAGGTGGCTTGGAGAAGCATGCTGTGCGGGAGAGCCCAACGCCACATCTGAACGGCTTCCTGACACAGGGGGTGAGTTCCGGTGCCCCCTGCTTGTTGATGTAGTACATGGCAACCTGATTGTCTGTCTGAATTTGAATAACTTGATTGGACAGCCGATCTCTGAAAGCCTTTAGCGCATTCCAGACCGCTGTCAACTCCAGGAGGTTGATCTGAAGACCGGTTTCCTGGAAGGACCAAACTCCTTAAGTGTGGAGCCCATCGACATGAGCTCCCCACCCCAGAAGAGACGCATTCGTCGTCAGCACCTTTTGTGGCTAAGGATATTGAAAGGGACGTCCCAAGGTCAAATTGGATCGAATTGTCCATCAAGAGAGGGAATTGAGAAACATTGTGGACAGCTAGATCGTATCCTCTAGATCCCACTCAGCTTGATACCAATGGGAAGCTAGGGTCCACTGAGCTGATCTCATGTGAAGGCGGGCCATGGGAGTCACATGAACTGTGGAGGCCATATAGCCCAGCAATCTCAACATCTGCCGAGCTGTGATCTGCTGAGACGCTCTGACCCAAGAAACGAGGGACAGAAGATTGTCTGCCCTCACTTCGGGGAGGTAGGCCTGAGCCGTCTTTGAGTCCAGCAGAGCTCCTATGAATTCTAGTTGTTGAACTGGACGAAGATGGGACTTTGGGTAATTTATAACAAACCCTAGTAGCTCCAGGAGTTGAATAGTCATCTGCATGGACTGCTGAGCTCCTGCCTCGGAAGTGCTCTTTACCAGCCAATCATCGAGATAAGGGAAGACATGCACTCCCAGCATGCGTAGAGATGCTGCCACTACCGCCAGGCATTTGGTGAACACCCGGGGCACGGAGGCAAGCCCAAAAGGCAGTACGCAATACTGAAAGTGCTGTGTCCCCAAACGGAATTGAAGATACTGCATGTGAGCTGGCAGTATCAGGATGTGCATATAAGCATCCTTCAAGTCCAGAAAGCATAGCCAATCATTTTCCTGAATCATGGGAAGAAGGGTGCCCAGGGAAAGCATCCTGAACTTTTCTCGAATCAGATATTTGTTCAGGGCCCTTAGGTCTAGGATGGGATGCTTCCCCCCTGTTTTCTTTTGCACAAGGAAGTACCTGGAATAGAATCCCAGCCCTTCTTGCCCCGGTGGAACGGGTTCGACCGCATTGGCGCTGAGAAGAGCGGAGAGTTCCTCTGCAAGTACCTGCCTGTGCTAGAAGCTGAAGGACTGAGCTCCCGGTGGAAAATTTGGAGGTCTCGGTATCCCCCGGTACCGATGAGGAAGACGTTGAATCCAAACGTCTCCTCGGGGTCGGGTCCAAAGAGGGTCGGTCCCGATGGACCTGCATCACAGGAGCCATCAAGGCAGGTGGAGACCCACTCAATGGCCTACTGCTGCAAGCGTGAGATGGTCTCTGGACAGCCATAACCTGCGCTTCGGACGTTGATGCACTCTCTGGTGCCGACATCGACACCGCTGCCGATCTCGGTACCGCTGCCGATGTCGACGCCGAAGAACCGGGCGAAGCGTGGAACAGGCGCTCCCACTGAGCTAATCTCGATGCTTGTGTCCACTTTTTAAGACCACGGCACCAAGTACAAGCGACGGGGTGATGACTCACCCCAAGACACTGAATACACGAAGCGTGTGGATCAGTGACTGAGATTGCCCGGCTGCACCGAGTGCACTTCTTGAAGCAGCTGGCGATCTTCGATGACATCGACGGAAAAATCGCGGTGGTGAAATCAAAAAACGTGATGGCACCAAAAAAGGGGAAAAAACCAAAACCCCGTATGGGCGGGCAACAGGACCGCACACGAAACAAAAACAAAAAAACTTCTGACAAACTAGAAGAGGAAGGTGAAGTCGTCTAACTTTTTTTAGAAGAACAAGCGAACGGACTCGCGAAAAAACGAGAGGACAAAAAAAAAAAGACGGTAAATCACAAAGGGCTCTCTCCTGAGGCGCAGAGCGATTGTAAAACAACCGCCCTGACCGTGGGAAAAAAAGAGACCGAGGGGCATGTTTGCGCAATGGGCGGGAAGAATTCCAGACCTGGGGCTGCCGTCGGACATCAACCCATCAGTGAGAACAAGCAGCCTGCTTGTCCTCGGAAAATAGCTAATTTCAAACAACATTATCGGGCTCTTGTGCTACGTCGTCTGATGAGCATTATGGATGACCAGACTAGCAAGGATAAACGTGCTGTTGAACTGGCTCGTAATCTATCACTGTTGGATTCCCTACATATGCAGAAAGAAGCCTGGAATCATGTTACACAGGCAACCGTTGTGAACTGCTACAAGCGGGCAAGCTTTGTTAGGGATGTGGAGAGGGATGAAATAGATGCAGCAGTTGCAAATGTGTCAGAGGAACAGGCTATTGACATCCCAGCCGGTGTTACTGAAGAGGAGTTTCATCACTATGTAGCTGTTGATTACGATCTACAAACAGCTGACGACAGCACTGATGTCCAGATATGCGCCTACACCCAGGCAACGACTGATGATGAAACAGATGATGAAATGAGCAGCGAGGCACATGCTGACGAAATTCAACAACCTCCTGTTACTTTTGCAAGAGCGCTGGAGAGTCTCAACACCGTGCGGGCCTATCTAGAGGCCACTAGATGTCAGTGCTATGACAGTTTTTACCGTCTGGGAGACATAGTCTATGGAACTCACAGACACAAGAGTGTACAGAGGACTATGACTGATTATTTCAAGTAAGCCTAACATCAGTTAACGGACACTGTATAATGTCAGTTAACGGAGACTGTATACTGTACGTATAATAAACAGTACTGTACATATGTTTATCAGATGTCAAGCTTCTTTGGGTCACAACGGTTAAGTGCACGCTCTGGTTAACTGCATGTATTTCTTTGATCCCAGACCCTTGCACTTAAGCGGATTGCACTGTATATATATATATATATATATATATATATATATATATATATATATATATAACTGGTCTGGCTATAACCTTTTCAGTACATTGTAAGCCACTTTGAGTCCACATACCTGGGGAAAAAAGTGAGATATAAATGTGCAAATATATATACATATATATATGTAATTTTTTTTTTATTAAGCTTACGTCGATTGTTTCACATTCTGGTATGTTATACGCATAAGCATGTCTTTTTGTTAATTGTATGTCTACTGCCTTTTTGACTTCTGAAATTTGACATTTTAGTTTGTTGTGGTGTCCTCTTTTAGGTGTTTTGACCTCCTGATGTTTGTACGTTTGGGTAGCTTGCCAGATGCCCTTGACCTGGATTGGCCGCTGTTGGGGACAGGATGCTGGGCTCGATGGACCTTTGGTCTTTTCCCAGTATGGCATTACTTATGTACTTATGTACTTATGCCATTTAGACCGAAACACAGGCCATGTTGGGCCCTTTGACATATTAATAAAGGAACGTTTTAGATATGGTTGTTCTATCAAGATTTCACCGGTGTAAAAGTATAAACAGCATTAATACTCAGCATGTTGCTGAAAATCTCCCAGCCTCTTTTGCATGGAGAGCTGGTTGAGAACAGACTCCCAATTTGTAAGGAAAAAACTCTTGTCCAGCACATCTGAACTGTAAGCTATTTTTCCTTGTTTAATTACTGCATTAAAGAAGATTTTGGTTCAAGAGTTCTGGGTCTTCTCATAGTGATGTTCTATACTCTGGTTTAAACTCAATATCAAGCCTAGTATAAGTAATACTTTGCAAGGACACAACAACTCCATTATAAAATTATCCTCAAAGGAATTTGAGAGACTGAGATCAAATGAAAGAAGAAAGGATTTAGAAGGGAAAATATGAAAAAGGAGATTAAGAAGGTAATTAAAGAAAAATGGGAAAGGGTAGTAAATAAAAAGTGGAATAGAGGGCTAAAGAATGGGGAAAAAGTGGGCAACTATAAAAAAAAAACTGGAAGCAAATCGATCACTACTCCAAGTAAAGAGATAGAAAACATATCATTGGTGTTTATTTTAGGCATTTCAAAAGTTGAAATAAAAAATGTAAATAAAAATAACTGAATTTGACTTTTGCTGCTAACTTGTTTTCATCTGATGGGCAGTCTATTACTCTCATAAACTGGTTATATTTTTTTGCCGCCTCAGCTCAGTGCACTGCTCTTTGGTGGCCCTGGTCTACTTCATGATCCTTTATGGTTCTGTTTCAACTTGCTATTCCCTTTCCCTGCAGGCCAAGGTTGGTTATGATTCTATTTCTTGTTCTCTGTTAGCCCTGGTTCTAGTTTTACTTCTCTGCAGTCTGGTTCTGCTTCCTTCTTGACTCTGTTTCCTATTCTTTCATATCTATATAAATAATTCTCACCTCCAACGTTCTGAAGCTCACTGTGTGGCAGGGAAACACTGAAGCCCTGCACTGTTGGTAGGCTAGGCTGTCAGCACCACTCACTCTCACTTATAGACCCGCCCTCAGCCACGCCCCATCCACACATAATTCACAACCCCAACATTCTAAATGCAAATTTGTAGTTGCAAGATCCCATGAGTGTCTGCCCCGCCCTCGCGTCACAACGTGATGATGTAGAGGGTGGAGCTATCACACTCAGCAAATCGCATAACAACATGAAACGTGACCTCAAAAGCATCACAAACAGTATCCCCAGGACTCCGGGATACTGCTGGCTAACAAAACCTTTTACTCTCTCCAGAAACAAGTTGCGGTGGAAGCCTAGCCCGGCTCTCACTCTCTTTCTCAACCATTCAATGCCTTGTGAAAGAAAAACAATGCCTTGAGGCCTCAGCTTCTGTGCCTGCATATTGCACAAAAAAAACCCCAAAGCTTCTTCTACAACAAAGCTCTGCTCTCTGGCCCTCATGATCAAAAGCAAACTCTGGCGCTAGAGGCTGTTAACGCCATACTAGCGCCGGAGTTTGCTGCCAACCCATGATCAGAGCCCTCGAGCGCCTGAAACAACGCACTCGAGGGCTCTTAGCGCAAGTAGCATGCAAATGCATGCTAAACAGGGCTTCTAGCGCAATTAGCTTGCAAATGCATGCTAATCAGCGCTTAACGCATTCATCCCCAATGATCAGCGGCCAGCGCGCCAAAGACTGGGTCGCTGGCCGTGGCAAAATCAACGCCAGCTCTGAGCTGGCATTAGACTTTGCGGATCATTGGGGAGGAATGGTGAGCCCTGTCCAGCATGCAGTTGCATGCTGGCAGGCCCCCGTTCCCCCCCCAAAGCAAACGCAAACGGGGGAGTGGCGGTCCGGTGGACCTCCGGTCCCCCCCGACGATCCGACCCCCTCCATGCCCAGGGAGAACTGGAGATCCGGTGGGTCTCCAGCCCCCCCCCGAACCCCCATAAATCGTGGTGGCCACCTCCGGCCAAACGCTGTCCCACCCTCCCACTCAGCGACGGGGGAGCTGGAGGTTCGATGGGTCTCCAGCCCCCCCAAACCCCCATAAATCGTGGTGGGCCCCCTCCGGCCAAAAGCTAACACACCCTATTATCCATCAACGGGGGGGTGGGGAGGTGGGGGCTGGAGGTCCGGTGGACCTCCAGACCATCCCAACTCCTCCCCCCCAGCGTTCTGCATTGAATCCCTGGTGGTCCGTGGTCCATGGCCGCCCCCCCTACCTTTTGTTGAAGGAGGGACGCAGCCTGCCTGCCTCCCTCCTCTTCCTGTCAACGCCGCTGAAAAATGGCGGCGCCCAGCCCCGCCCAGTGACCACGGACCATCAGGGATTCAATGCAGAACGCTGGGGGGGGGGGGGGGGAGTTGGGGTCCACCGGACCTCCAGCCCCCCCCCCCCCCGTCCCGTCGATGGATAACAGGGTGTGTTAGCTTTTGGTCGGAAGCGACTACCACGATTTATGGGGGTTCGGGGGGGAGGCTGGAGACCCACCGGATCTCCAGCCCTCCCTGGACATGGAGGGGGTCGAATCGTCGGGGGGACCTCCAGCCCCCCCACCCCCCCCCCCCCCCCCCGTCGCTGGGTGGGAGGGTGGGAGAGGGTTTGGCCAACGTTTTCTTGGGGTTTGGGGGGGGGGGGGGCTGGAGACAACGTTCTGTCCTCCAGCCCTCGTTGTTTGGGCCTGGCAGGCTGTTTGACAGGTTTGGGCTTTTGACAGCCCAGACCTGTCAAACAAGTGCGGAAGGATTGTGCTGAGCGCATGCTCAGGCGCAATTCTTCCGCACTTCAACATGATAATCAAAGATAATAGCGCTGCTTAGATTTGCATGCATTATCTTTGATCATCGATGCAGAAAAGCCCTGCGCTGTCCGGGCACTATTTTTAGTGCGCTGTTTGGAACAGCGCAGGACTTTTGATCATGAGGGCCTCTGTGAGGAAACATATACAGTCTGCAAAACCTTTCAATGACATCTTTTTCCCCTGGGACATCAACAGGTTTGTTTTGGTTTCTTTTCAGGTGTTAATTTTCTGCCCTTCACAACCTTTTAACCTCTTTGCCACTTTCCCTCTCAGTTTTCACAACAGGGAACTACAATAAACTGTGCTGTATTACATGTAATCCACTTACATTTCTGTGATAAACAAATCAACGTTACCAACAACAGAGCTAGCTCATACACCTACACAGTAAGCTTCAACCAAGGCAAACACACTGTTTCCGGACAATCCACACAATAGCTCAGTAAGCAGCTTCTACGGGGGTGATAAACACTGAGGATCCCTAAATATAAAGATGGTATTAAAACAAAACTTACCCCACCCCGTTTTTACAAAAGCTTCTCCTCAACACTTTCCAGAACCCATGCATGCCTAATGTTAGGTCATATCATTGCAAGGGCCATCTATCATATGTTTCCCAAAGATAGCATGGAGACATGGAAATTTTTCTACATAGGGGCAAAGGGACGGTCCCCACACCTGACAGCACAGGGAAAGAGGGACCACAAGGGGGGAGGGTTCCTGCAACCACACAGAGGGAGGGGGGAGGTATCTCTGCCACACACACAGTCTCTATCTCACTCTCACACACTGTCCACCACACACTCTCTGTCTCTCACTGTCTCACATTCACACACACTCTCATTCTCACGCACACACTGGCACCCACACTCTCTCTCTCACACCCACACATTCACTCTCTCTGTCTCACACAATCACTCTCACACACACTCTCTCTCAAACATACACACACCGAGGAAAAGCTTGCTAGCGCCCGTTTCATTGCTCTCCAAAACGGGCCTTTTTTACTAGTATATATATATATATATAGAGAGAGAGAGAGAGAGAGAGAGAGAGAGAGAGAGTGAATTTGAGAATTAGCATTTGACTCACTCATTCAGTAATGGCATTGATGTCCTTCTCTTGCTCTTCTGCAACATGTTGGCCTGATTCCTCAAGGAAATACGAATCAGAGAAGGTGCTAGTCGGCACGGTTCACCATCTACTTGCATGGGGATGGCCTTATATGTAAGAAGTGTCACCTCCCGACACTGGTGCAACCTCTCACCATGACCTCCGACTTGCAGGGCAGCCTGAAAAAATATAAAGGTTATATATCTCCCCTCTCTCTGTCACATTCTCTCTATATAGAGATTTATTTATTTATTTATTGCATTTGTATCCCACATTTTCCCACCTATTTGCAGGCTTGATGTGGCTTACAAAGTCATTCCAGGTTATTAGATACAATTTTATCAGAAACAATTGGTAATGTACAAGGTTTAAGTAAGGGCAGAAAGAAGGAGGATGTTATGGAGGATAGTATAGAAGGTGGACTATAATACTGGTTGGGTTGGTGAGGTAGTTTTGTAAGGCTATGGGTTATCTTTGTAGGCCTCGTTGAAGAGATATGTCTTCAGAGATTTGCATGCTCATGTAAGAGAAGGCGGTGGCATGTATCAGCTTGTATTTCAGTCCTTTACAGCTGGGGTAGTGCAGATTGCAAAATTTGCGGGCTGATCTTATGGCGTTTCTGAGAGGCAGGTCCACAAGGTTTAGCATGTAGATTGGGGTGTCTGCGTGAATGCTTTTGTGTACAATCGTGCAGATCTTGAACGCAATGCGTTCCTTGAGTGGGAGCCAGTGAAGTTTCTCTCTTAGGGGTTTTGCACTTTCATATTTCGTTTTTCCAAATATGAGTCTGACTGTAGTATTCTGGGCTGTTTAGAGTTTTTTGATAGTCTGTTCTTTGCAGCCAGCATATAGTGCGTTGCAGTAGTCCAGATGACGTGTTACCATTGACTGTACTAGGGTACGGAAGATGTATCTCGGGAAGAAAGGTTTTACTCTTTTGAGTTTCCACATGGAGTGGAACATCTTTTTTGTCGTATTCTTCACGTGGGCATCGAGTGTAAGGTTTCGATCAATGATAACTCCAAGAATTTTCAGATTTTGTGAGACGGGTAGCGAACAGCATGGTGTGGTTATGGTAGAGTAGTTGTTTGTGTTGTGTTGTGAAGTGAGTACAAGACATTGTGTTTTTTCTGCGTTGAGTTTTAGCTGGAAGGCATCCGCCCAGGAGTGCATGATTTGGAGGCTTTGGTTGATCTCGTTGGTGATTTCGTTTAGATCATGTTTGAACGGGATGTAAATCGTGACATCATCTGCATATATGAAAGGGTTGAGGTTTTGGTTGGCTAGAAATTTGGCTAGAGGTATCATCATTAGGTTGAAGAGAGTTGGTGAGAGGGGGGATCCTTGGGGAACTCCACATTCAGGTATCCATGGGGGTGATATGTCCGCGTTCGTTGTTACTTGGTATGATCTTGTGGTCAGGAATCCTTTGAGCCATGTGAGAACTGTACCTCCTACTCCGAAGTATTCTAGTATATGTAATAGTATTCCATGATTAACCATGTCAAAGGCGCTGGACATGTCGAATTGTAGGAGGAGTATGTTGTTACCAGTTGCAATTGCTTGTTTGAATGAGTTCATTGTAGACACTAGTACAGTTTCGGTGCTGTGATTTGACTGAAATCCTGATTGAAACTCATGCAGAATTGCGTGTTTATTTAGGTATTCAGTAAGTTGTTTTGTCACTATGCCCTCCATGAGTTTGGTTATGAGCAGGGTAGATGCTACTGGGCGATAATTGGTTATGTCCATTGTGCTTTTTAGCATCTTTTGGCAGCAGGGTGAGTAGGATGTTTCCTCTGTCCGTGGGAAAGAGTCCATTTTGAAGTCTGTGGTTTACATGATTTGTGAGGTCTTTTTTTAATTGTTTGGGGGCGGATCTTATTAGGCTAGTGGGGGAAGTGTCTAATTTGCATTGTGACTTGGCGTATTTTCCGAGCCATTGTGAGATTTCATCTAACGATATCATGTCAAAGTTGGTCCATGATCGGTCTGCTGGGCATTCCCCGGGTTTTGGGTCTAGACATTCGAGGATGCTTGTGTACTCAGTGGTGTTGGTAGGTATCATGAATCTGAGCTTTATAATTTTTTCATTGAAGTAGTTCGTAAGATTGGTTGCGGATGGGGTATCTATATTATTAGAGGTAACCGGTGAAGTATTTATGAGTTTGTTAACGAGTGAGAAGAGTTTGTGTGTGTCCTTGTAGTTTGGTCCTATTATGGTTTTGTAGTACGTTCTTTTAGTTTGTCTGATAGTGTATTTGTATTTTCTTTGTAGCTGCTTCCAGTCTTTGAGTGTGTGTTCATCTTTTTTCTTGCTCCATGCTCTTTCTAACCTTCTGACCTGTGTTTTTGGTTCTTTCAATTCTTCATTAAACCATGGTAATGAGTTTTTTCTATGTGAGATTCTGATTTGAAGTGGTGCTATGTTGTCTACTACCGTTCTGCATCTGTTGTCCCATTCTTGGAGAAATTGGGGCGAGTCTGTAGGTGTTGTCCATTCGTCGGTATAGGATTGTTGCCAGAATGTTAGCCTCTCGTAGTATAGGGGTTTTTTTTTCTTGTTTTTGTTGTGCCTTTTTTGTTCTCTGTATCTGTATCTATTTATCTATTATATATATTGTGATGAATAAGAGGCTGTCCTAGCCGGGGCAGGCCACTAGATGGCGCTGTTCCCCTAAAGATGTCCAGGATGTCTGGGGTAGGCCACTAGAGGGTGCTTGGAGAATAGATGGAGGTCGCTAGGACCGGGCAGAGCCCTGGGAGGTCCACAGGTGTAGGAGGTTATGGACTGGGTCCTGTGTAGCTAATTAACCACTTTATACCCCAACTGAGATGTGAAAGAAAAGGAGGAGAGCTGGTAGCTGAAGAAGGAGAATCTCCCTGGAAAGAACGGGCTAAATCCTATGGACTTGTGATGGACTGTGTGCTCAAGGAAGAAAAACAGGCTGGGGTAAGAAGTCCCTAAAGCATTAGTGTTGGATTGTGTAGCCTCAGTACTTAGAGGAACTGTGTGTTCAAAGAAAGGACTGCGAGTCTAAAGAAAGAAAGGACTGGGGTTAGCAGTCCCCACAGTATTGAGGTTAGTGCTGAGCCCAGGAATCTGTGTGGGGAGGCTCAGTGTGAAGATATGTAAATGTATAAAGTATTTAAGCTAGAAGAACTGTGCCCAGGGGCTGGAATAAAGAATTGCCTGAATATGCTGTTGGTAAGACCTGTTTAATTTTGCCTCTGGAGAATCAGATCACCCTGAGCCTGAAAAGATAACATGCTAATCTGCATATAATTTGCATACTGAGAACCAGCTCACCCTGAGTGAGAAAGGGGCCCAGGAGCTTGAGGTTGGATTGCTCAGGATGCTGGGAAGAGACTGTTTGGAGTTCTGTTCAGAGGCCACAGGCCAGTGAGGCCTGCTGGAGAGTGGGAGCAGAAGCCTCATCATATATATATATATATATATATATATATATATAATATGTTTGGACTGCACATGTTTCAGACCTGCATATACTTCTTCATGTAGGGAATGGAGGTGGGGAGAGGAGGGTTAGAGAGATGCCAGATCCATGAAGAGGGAAGAGGGGGGAAAGATGCTGAACCTGGGTTGGAGGAAACCAGAGAATAGAGAGATCCAGAGCAAAGAGAACGGGGAAGAGTGGGGGGAAAGACTGGACCAGGGGGAGGGGGAAGAAGCAGAGGGAAGAGAGAGACCTGAAGAAAAAGGAAGGGGGAAGAGTTGCTGGACCTGGGGGAGGGGGAGAGACCTGAAGCAAAGAGGAGAGGTGCGAGAGGGGGAGAAATGCTGGACCTGGGGGAGAAGCATAGGGAAAAGAGACCTGAAGCAAAAGGGAGGAGGATGAGAGGAGGAGAGATGCTGGGCTGGGGGGCAGAGCGAAGACAGAGTGAGAGAGACTGGACTGGGGGAAAGAAGGAGAGGCATTGGACCAACAGAGAGGAGAGACTGATGCTGGACCATAGTGGAGAGTGCAGGGGGAAAGGAAGAAAAAGGGTTGAAGCTGGACATAGGGACACAAGAAGAAATCCTGGGCATGGAAGGAGCATAGGGACAGGGACATAGAGAGATGATGCCGGACAAAAGGGGATGGACAGTGACACAGAGGGGGGTGCTAGACAGAGTAAGAAAGGAACACAGAAGAGAAATTCTAAATATGGAGGGACATCGAGAGGGCAGTTGCTGAATATGGAGGGAGAATAGGGACAGGGATGTATAAGGAAGACAGTGGACAGCTCAGTCAAGGATGAAGAGGAAAAGATGGAGAGTAGACAGAGAGAAAAATGTCAAAAGGACAGGAGACCCTGGAAAAAGTGTTAAGAAAACCAGAAAAGAGTCACTGATTCCAAAGCAATGCTCAGACAACAATGGCAGAAAAATGTATTTTTTTCCTGAATATATTAATTAAAATATGTCGGCTTTGGGAACTCTGCATCTCTAATATCTTGCATTTCAGTTTCTATTACTATGACAGATTTTCTATATAGGTCTGCAATGTACTGCTTTTTGCTGGCTTTGTTTACTGGAGCTCTGAAGGGATTTCTCTTCCTTCCCTCTCCCTGCCCATCCCCAATACCTTGGGAAAGCTGGAATTATAGGGGGTATGTCTTGAATTTTCCCTCCTGGGACCTATTCAGTCCTAACTATGCTACTGGATGTGGTGTGGATTTATGAGATTTAAGTTAGTTTTTTGTGTGAAGTGCCGCAGCTCTGAGCCGCAAGACACTTATCAATTGTGAGTCATTACTGCTCAGACAAGCTTCTCTCCTGCCAACATAGAGACTGTTGCCATTTGAATCGCACTGCTAGTGCTGACATCAACACTTTCTAACAACATAGGGAGACCTTGCTCCGAGGCATCGCACCAAAGGGGCCTGCCAAAGATGCACATCCCTTTATGCAGAAATTGGGTGGTGTTAGGCGTGGCTGAGTACGGCAGCTCCACTGCCCTTTGTCTGCCCTTGACAATCTGTAAGTGTGACTTTTACCATGCTGCGTTGAGTGAACTTTGTTCCTTGGCTCTGCTGCTTATTGATTTGTATGCTGTTGCTTTGCCCTCACACTACTGCGCTGGAAGTTCCATGTTTGTTCTCTATTATAACCTCTCATAGGAGTAATCGCTCACACTCTTCCTGTACAACCTTGTTCCAGTCAAGCTTCTTTTGTGCTCATGTGAGGCAAGGAACATTCTTCTTCAGATGCCATTTAGTAACTACCTTTAATTAGTCCGGTCTCCACCTACCTCCCTATTCCAACTGGGTATGTAAATGCTAGGGTAGGTGGTCAATAAAACTGATGTTATTAGCAATTGGTTGGCGGAGAAACAATTTGGGTTGTTGCTGGTCTCTGAAACGTGGCTTCATTCAACAAAGGATTCTTTACTCAATACTTTATGTTCCCCAGGTTACAAGGTCCTTCATAAAACTAAAGCTAAACAGAGAGGGAGTGGAACCACCATCATTTATAATGTCTTTTTTCAAAGTAGAACTATTGTCCCAACTGAACTCTTCTGATCTTGAGATTATTGCCTGTAAATTATGTGATGCTGGGTTGTTGGAGCCCATATGCCTTGTTCTCTTCTATCACCCTCCAGAAAGCTGGTCTGCCTCAGAAAGCTGTTCTACTGAATTCCTCTCAAACATTTGTGTTAAGTTTGCTAATATTTTATTAGTAGGTGGTATTCATTTTCATGTTGATAATCCTAAGGATGTTAAGACAAAGAGCAACCTTCGAAAGCTAATCAAGAAATGTATTAAGTTATGTCCAATAAAGCGAATGCTACATACCTGTAGAAGGTATTCTCCGAGGACAGCAGGCTGATTGTTCTCACTGATGGGTGACGTCCACGGCAGCCCCTCCAATCGGAAACTTCTCTAGCAAAGTCCTTTGCTAGTCCTCGCGCGCACCGCGCATGCGCGGCCGTCTTCCCGCCCGAAACCGGCTCGAGCCGGCCAGTCCAGTATGTAGCAAGACAATACACTTCAAGGGAAGACACAACTCCAAAGGGGAGGTGGGCGGGTTTGTGAGAACAATCAGCCTGCTGTCCTCGGAGAATACCTTCTACAGGTATGTAGCATTCGCTTTCTCCGAGGACAAGCAGGCTGCTTGTTCTCACTGATGGGGTATCCCTAGCCCCCAGGCTCACTCAAAACAACAACCATGGTCAATTGGACCTCGCAACGGCGAGGACATAACTGAGATTGACCTAAAAAAATTACCAACTAACTGAGAGTGCAGCCTGGAACAGAACAAACAGGGCCCTCGGGGGTGGAGTTGGATCCTAAAGCCCAAACAGGTTCTGAAGAACTGACTGCCCGAACCGACTGTCGCGTCGGGTATCCTGCTGCAGGCAGTAATGAGATGTGAATGTGTGGACAGATGACCACGTCGCAGCTTTGCAAATTTCTTCAATGGAGGCTGACTTCAAGTGGGCTACCGACGCAGCCATGGCTCTAACATTATGAGCCGTGACATGACCCTCAAGAGCCAGCCCCGCCTGGGCGTAAGTGAAGGAAATGCAATCTGCTAGCCAATTGGATATGGTGCGTTTCCCTACAGCCACTCCCCTCCTATTGGGATCAAAAGAAACAAACAATTGGGCGGACTGTCTGTGGGGCTGTGTCCGCTCAAGATAGAAGGCCAATGCTCTCTTGCAGTCCAATGTGTGCAGCTGACGTTCAGCAGGGCAGGAATGAGGACGGGGAAAGAATGTTGGCAAGACAATTGACTGGTTCAGATGGAACTCCGACACGACCTTTGGCAAGAACTTAGGGTGAGTGCGGAGGACTACTCTGTTATGATGAAATTTGGTGTAAGGGGCCTGGGCTACCAGGGCCTGAAGCTCACTGACTCTACGAGCTGAAGTAACTGCCACCAAGAAAATGACCTTCCAGGTCAAGTACTTCAGATGGCAAAAATCCAGTGGCTCAAAAGGAGGTTTCATCAGCTGGGTGAGAACGACATTGAGATCCCATGACACTGTAGGAGGCTTGACAGGGGGCTTTGACAAAAGCAAACCTCTCATGAAGCGAACAACTAAAGGCTGTCCTGAGATCGGCTTACCTTCCACATGGTAATGGTATGCACTAATTGCGCTAAGGTGAACTCTTACAGAGTTGGTCTTGAGACCAGACTCAGATAAGTGCAGAAGGTATTCAAGCAGGGTCTGTGTAGCACAAGAGCGAGGAGCTAGGGCCTTGCTGTCACACCAGACGGCAAACCTCCTCCATAGAAAGAAGTAACTCCTCTTGGTGGAATCTTTTCTGGAAGCAAGCAAGACGCGGGAGACCCCCTCTGACAGACCCAAAGAGGCAAAGTCTACGCTCTCAACATCCAGGCCGTGAGAGCCAGGGACCGGAGGCTGGGATGCAGAAGAGCCCCTTCGTCCTGCGTGATGAGGGTCGGAAAACACTCCAATCTCCACGGTTATTCGGAGGACAACTCCAGAAGAAGAGGGAACCAGATCTGACGCGGCCAAAAAGGAGCAATCAGAATCATGGTGCCTCGGTCTTGCTTGAGTTTCAACAAAGTCTTCCCCACCAGAGGGATGGGAGGATAAGCATACAGCAGGCCCTCCCCCCAATCCAGGAGGAAGGCATCCGATGCCAGTCTGCCGGGGGCCTGAAGCCTGGAACAGAACTGAGGGACTTTGAGGTTTGCTCGAGATGCGAAGAGATCCACCAAGGGGGTGCCCCACGCTTGGAAGATCTGGCGCACCACTCGGGAATTGAGCGACCACTCGTGAGGTTGCATAATCCTGCTCAGTCTGTCGGCCAGACTGTTGTTTACGCCTGCCAGATATGTGGCTTGGAGCATCATGCCCTGACGGCGAGCCCAGAGCCACATGCTGACGGCTTCCTGACACAGGGGGCGAGATCCGGTGCCCCCCTGCTTGTTGACATAGTACATGGCAACCTGGTTGTCTGTCTGAATTTCGATAATTTGGTGGGACAGCCGATCTCTGAAAGCCTTCAGAGCGTTCCAGATCGCTCGCAACTCCAGAAGATTGATCTGTAGATCGCGTTCCTGGAGGGACCAGCTTCCTTGGGTGTGGAGCCCATCGACATGAGCTCCCCATCCCAGGAGAGACGCATCCGTGGTCAGCACTTTTTGTGGCTGAGGAATTTGGAAAGGACGTCCCAGAGTCAAATTGGACCAAATCGTCCACCAATACAGGGATTCGAGAAAACTCGTGGACAGGTGGATCACGTCTTCTAGATCCCCAGCAGCCTGAAACCACTGGGAAGCTAGGGTCCATTGAGCAGATCTCATGTGAAGGCGGGCCATGGGAGTGACATGAACTGTGGAGGCCATGTAGCCCAGCAATCTCAACATCTGCCAAGCTGTGATCTGCTGGGACGCTCGCACCCGCGAGACGAGGGACAACAAGTTGTTGGCTCTCGCCTCTGGGAGATAGGCGCGAGCCGTCCGAGAATCCAGCAGAGCTCCTATGAATTCGAGTCTCTGTGCTGGGAGAAGATGGGACTTTGGGTAATTTATCACAAACCCCAGTAGCTCCAGGAGGCGAATAGTCATCTGCATGGACTGCAGGGCTCCTGCCTCGGACGTGTTCTTCACCAGCCAATCGTCGAGATATGGGAACACGTGCACCCCCAGCCTGCGAAGTGCTGCTGCTACTACAGCCAAGCACTTTGTGAACACCCTGGGCGCAGAGGCGAGCCCAAAGGGTAGCACACAGTACTGGAAGTGACGGGTGCCCAGCTGAAATCGCAGATACTGTCTGTGAGCTGGCAGTATCGGGATGTGTGTGTAGGCATCCTTCAAGTCCAGAGAGCATAGCCAATCGTTTTCCTGAATCATGGGAAGTAGGGTGCCCAGGGAAAGCATCCTGAACTTTTCTTTGACCAGATATTTGTTCAGGGCCCTTAGGTCTAGGATGGGACGCATCCCCCCTGTTTTCTTTTCCACAAGGAAGTACCTGGAATAGAATCCCAGCCCTTCTTGCCCAGATGGCACGGGCTCGACCGCATTGGCGCTGAGAAGGGCGGAGAGTTCCTCCGCAAGTACCTGCTTGTGCTGGAAGCTGTAAGACTGAGCTCCCGGTGGACAATTTGGAGGTTTTGAGGCCAAATTGAGGGTGTATCCTTGCCGGACTATTTGGAGAACCCACTGATCGGAGGTTATTAGAGGCCACCTTTGGTGAAAAGCTTTCAACCTCCCCCCGACTGGTAGGTCGCCCAGCACTGACACTTGGATGTCGGCTATGCTCTGCTGGAGCCAGTCAAAAGCTCGCCCCTTGCTTTTGCTGGGGAGCCGAGGGGCCTGGCTGAGGCGCACGCTGCTGACGAGAGCGAGCGCGCTGGGGCTTAGCCTGGGCCGCAGGCTGTCGAGAAGGAGGATTGTACCTACGCTTACCAGAAGAGTAGGGAACAGTCTTCCTTCCCCCGAAAAATCTTCTACCTGTAGAGGTAGATGCTGAAGGCTGCCGGCGGGAGAACTTGTCGAATGCGGTGTCCCGCTGGTGGAGAGACTCTACCACCTGTTCGACTTTCTCTCCAAAAATGTTGTCCGCACGGCAAGGCGAGTCCGCAATCCGCTGCTGGAGTCTATTCTCCAGGTCGGCGGCACGCAGCCATGAGAGCCTGCGCATCACCACACCTTGAGCAGCGGCCCTGGACGCAACATCAAAGGTGTCATACACCCCTCTGGCCAGGAATTTTCTGCACGCCTTCAGCTGCCTGACCACCTCCTGAAAAGGCTTGGCCTGCTCGGGGGGGAGAGCATCAACCAAGCCCGCCAACTGCCGCACATTGTTCCGCATGTGTATGCTCGTGTAGAGCTGGTAAGACTGGATTTTGGCCACGAGCATAGAGGAATGGTAGGCCTTCCTCCCAAAGGAGTCTAAGGTTCTAGAGTCCTTGCCCGGGGGCGCCGAAGCATGCTCCCTAGAACTCTTAGCCTTCTTTAGGGCCAGATCCACAACTCCAGAATTATGAGGCAACTGGGTGCGCATCAGATCTGGGTCCCCATGGATCCGGTACTAGGACTCGATCTTCTTGGGGATGTGGGGATTAGTTAGAGGTTTTGTCCAGTTCGCAAGCAATGTCTTTTTTAGGACATGGTGCAAAGGAACAGTGGACGCTTCCTTAGGTGGAGAAGGATAGTCTAGGAGCTCAAACATTTCAGCCCTGGGCTCGTCCTCCACAACCACCGGGAAGGGGATGGCCGTAGACATCTCCCGGACAAAGGAAGCGAAAGACAGACTCTCAGGAGGAGAAAGCTGTCTTTCAGGAGAGGGAGTGGGATCAGAAGGAAGACCCTCAGACTCCTCGTCAGAGAAATATCTGGGGTCTTCTTCTTCCTCCCACGAGGCCTCACCCTCGGTGTCAGACACAAGTTCACGAACCTGTGTCTGCAACCTCGCCCGGCTCGACTCAGTGGAGCCACGTCCACGATGGGGGCGTCGAGAGGTAGACTCCCTGGCCTGCATCGGCGAAGCTCCCTCCGCCGACGTAGTCGGGGAGCCCTCCTGGGAGGTGGCCGCAGTCGGTACGACGTCGGGGACCTCACCCCGGGCGATGGGCCAGCCGGCGCCACGCTCGACGGTACCGGAGGCGCAAGCACCGCCGGTACCGGAGGGGTAGGGCGCAACAGCTCTCCCAGAATCTCTGGGAGAACGGCCCGGAGGCTCTCGTTCAGAGCGGCTGCAGAGAAAGGCAAAGAGGTCGATGCAGGCGTCGACGTCAGAACCTGTTCCGGGCGAGGAGGCTGTTCCGGGCTGTCCAGAGTGGAGCGCATCGACACCTCTTGAACAGAGGGTGAGCGGTCCTCTCGGTGCCGATGCCTGCTGGGTACCGACTCCCTCGGCGACCCAGAGCTCTCGGTGCCGACGCGGGGAGGCGACCGGTGTCGATGCTTCTTCGACTTCTTCCGAAGCATGTCACCGGAGCTCCCCGGCACCGACGAGGAGGACGTAGAATCCAGCCGTCGCTTCCTCGGGGCCGAGGCCGAAGGAGGTCGGTCTCGGGGGGGCTGTACCGCAGGAGCCCTCAGGGTAGGAGGAGACCCACCCGAAGGCTCACCGCCACCAGCAGGGGAATGGACAGCCCTCACCTGCACTCCTGACGATGCACCACCGTCCGACGACATCAGCAGACGAGGTCCCGGTACCACCGACGTCGATGCAGCTATCCGATGTCTCGGCGCCGATGCAGAGGCCCGATGCCTCGATGCACTCGATGCAGGGGCGGCCGAGGAAGATGGTCTGGACGCTGACGACGTCGATGCACTCGAAGATCCCGGTGCCGATGCCGACGAAGAGCCCGAGAACAACACGTTCCACTGGGCTAATCTCGCTACCTGAGTCCGCCTTTGAAGCAGGGAACACAGACTGCAGTTCTGAGGGCGGTGCTCGGCCCCCAGACACTGAAGACACGACGAGTGTCGATCAGTGAGCGAGATAACCCGGGCGCACTGGGTGCACTTCTTGAAGCCGCTGGAAGGCTTCGATGTCATGGGCGGAAAAATCGCGCCGGCGAAATCAAAGTCCGAAATGACGGAAAAAGAGCACCAAAAAATTTGTAAGGGAGAAAATCTCGACCGAGGCCGAAAAGAGGCCTACCCCGACGACGAAAGAAAACTTATCGGGGCAAAAAGCTGGAAGTACGGGGAGGATTAACACGAAACCCGGGGGGGGTTTCCGGAGCACTTCCCGACACTTGAAAAGACTTTTCCGAAGAAAAAACACGTCAAAATAAATTTGGATGCGCGAGGTCGACTTTCCGGGGCTCGACACGGCGAAAACACGACCGTACCGAGTGCGGACAAAAGAAGACTGGCCGGCTCGAGCCGGTTTCGGGCGGGAAGACGGCTGCGCATGCGCGGTGCGCGCGGGCGCGCGAGGACTAGCAAAGGACTTTGCTAGAGAAGTTTCCGATTGGAGGGGCTGCCGTGGACGTCACCCATCAGTGAGAACAAGCATCCTGCTTGTCCTCGGAGAAAAAAGGTATCATCTTATTTTCTTTTCCGTGTTTTATTTTGTTTGATTTCTATTGATAACCTTAAGAGTGGACTAACACGGCTACCACACTCCTCTACTCAGTAATGAAAAAAATCCTTCAAGTCTCTTTGGAAGCCAAGGAGAATAAGATCATATTTCTGACCTGACATCTTTAGACTGCTAATTCATCAGCTCATATTTCTCACCTGACATCTTTAGACTGCTAGTTCAATCCTTGGCTTTAGCTCGATTACTACAATTCCATCTATGTTGGATATACGGAGGGTATCCTAAAATGGCTGCAAACAGCCCAAAATACAGCAGCTAGGCTTGTCCTCAAGGTATCACATTTTTATAAAGCCACTCTATTATTATGCAAGTTGCACTGGCTGCCCATTAAAGCCAGGATTATTTTTAAATTATATTTTTTTGTCTTTCAGATATTATATGGCATGACACTGGATACATGCAGCCCTTAATAACCATTACCCTACGCAATATAACCTTTGGTTCTAGGGACTACCTTAGACTTCATCTTCCAGATTGCAAGAGGGTGTGCTATAAGTTCAGTTCACTCCGCAGACTATAGATACCAAGGTGCTAAGTGGTGGAACTCATTGCCAATGGCAATCAAGGGTCAGCCAGATTACTTGGTATTTCACAAAAGACTGAAAACTTTCCTTTCTGAGAGGTTTCTATCCATTGATGGTGTGTGTTAGATTGTAGCTGGCCATCAATGGTTTATTATTTAGTTCTTATTTGTACCTTGTGTTACTCTGCTCTTACTTGATATTTTATTTATGGTATTGCAAACCTTGCCTGTTGTTTTGTTTATTGTAAACAGCATTGAACTTGAGTATGTTTGTGATAATGTGGGGTATAAATGTCTAAATAAATAAATAAATGTAAAAGCCAGATGGTTTACTTACTCCTCTGCCTGACTACTGAACTAAGAAGTGACTGAGAGCTTCAGCCACAAGCCAAGGAAGACAAGGAGAGAAAGAAGCACCAATCAAGAGTTTAACTACAGGTATTATGAGGGAAAGATTTTCATTCTGTGAGGAAAGGATCCCAGAGGAGAGAATGTAAAGTTTCACTTCAGAAGGGAATAAGTTTGCCCAATACCCAGCAAACCTCTGCTCTCCTCCCAAAAAGGGAAAATTAGGTTCTTACCTTGGTAATTTTCTTTCCTTTAGTCATAGCAGATGAATCCATTATGAGTGGGTTGTGTCCATCAACCAGCAGGGGGAGATAGAGAGCACTGAAAAACCATAGTGCCTCATGGCCAGCTAGCTCCATCTGCTTCTTCAGTATTTGAAGCTTCCAAAGCAGTGTTACACCGCAAAGCATAATAACATGAACTTTCCTCACAGCGGATGAACGCCCCAAAACTGGAGCTATAAGTCAAAGGAGGGAATGAACTCATCCTCCTGGAGGGAATGAACTCATCCTCCTGTAACTGAACAGAAATCATGAAGACTGTTTTCCAACTTCTCCCAATGAGGGAACATATCTACAGGAAAAACTGAACATAAAAGTATCATGAATCACATAATGAACCACTGAGGGAGGGCTCATGGATTCATCTGCTATGACTAAAGGAAAGAAAATTACCAAGGTAAGAACCTAATTTTCCCTTCCTTGTCATCAAGCAGATGAATCCATGATAAGTGGGATGTATCAAAGCAATCCCTAGATAGGGTGGGAACAAGCCACACCACGTGCCAGCACTTGTGCTCCAAAATGCGCGTCTGTCCTGGCAGCCACATCCAGCCTGTAATGTCGGGCAAAAGAGAGCTTCGAAGCCCAAGTAGCTGCACTACATATCTCTTGAAGAGAGAGTGCTCCAGTTTCAGGCCAAGAAGAGGAAATCGCTCTTCTGGAATGTGCCTTAAAGGCTTCAGGCGGAGGCCAGCCAGATAACAGATATGCTGAAAAGATAGCTTCTTTGAGCCAACGGGCTATAGTGGCCTTAGACGCTGGAGACCCTCTGCGCGGACCTGACAAAAGAACAAAAAGATGGTCAGAGGTCCTGAAGGCATTTGACATGCGCAGATATTGCAACAGAGCCCTTCGCCCATCCAGAAGGTGCAACTGCCCATAGGCTTCTGGAAACTCCTCTTTAGAAAAGGAGGGCAGGAAAATAGGCTGGTTTAGGTGAAATGCTGAAACCACCTTAGGCATGAAGGAAGGCACCATACGTACCATTACTCCGGACTCTGAGAATTGCAGAAATGGGTCTCGACAGGACAGCGCCTGGAGCTCAGATACCTGTCTCGCCGATGTCACGGCCACCAAAAGGACCGCCTTTAAGGTCACATCCTTCTCCGAAGCTCGCCTAAGTGGCTCGAAGGGCGAACACTGAAGGGTCTTTAAAACTAACCCCAGGTTCCAGGCTGGACACGGGGCTCGCACGGGAGGACGGAGCCGAAGCACCCCTCTAAGAAACCGTGTCACATCCAGGCAAGCAGCCAGAGAGAGGCCAGCAACCTTCCCTCGAAAACATGCTAAGGCTGCCACTTGAACACGCAGGGAATTATAGGCAAGGCATTTTTGTAAACCATCCTGCAAAAAGTCAAGTATTGGCGAGACAGAAGCCCGCATGGGTGTGATCGCTTTAGAAGCACACCAAGCCTCAAATTGGCGCCAAATCCTGGCATAAGCCATGGAAGTGGAACGCTTGCAGGCCTGCAGGGGAGTGGAAATGACTTTACTGGAATATCCCTTGTCTCTCAATTGCATCCTCTCAATAGCCATACCCGTAAAACCAAAGCAGCAGGTGTCCTCCATGGTCACCGGGCCCTGTGACAACAGGTTCAGTACCAGAGGTAACGGCAGGGGATCCTCTACCAGCATCCGCTGGAGGACCGCATACCACGGCCTCCTGGGCCAATCCAGGGCAATGAGAACCACCTCTCCTTGGTGGAGCCAAAACCGCAGGAGTACTTGCCCTATCAAGGGCCACGGAGGGAACACATACAGGAGGCCCTGAGGCCAGGGTTGAGCCAAGGTATCCAACCCTGCCGAGCGAGGATCTCTTCGTCTGCTGTAGAAGCACGGAACTTTGGCATTTGTGCTTGACGCCATAAGATCCATTACAGGCTTTCCCCATTTGGCCCATATCTGCAGGAATACTTTGTCTGCAAGTTCCCACTCCGCTTGATCGATTTGATTCCTGCTCAGATAATCGGCTTGCACGTTGCTCTGACCTGCAATATGAGCTGCTGAAAGAAACTGCAGATGAAGCTCGGCCCAGTGGCAAATCTGCATGGCCTACGCTGCTAGTGCCATGCACTGAGTGCCTCCTTGGCGATTTATGTAGGCCACTGCTGTCGTGTTGTCCGACAGAACTCTGACAGCCAATCCTTCCAGGGTCAAATGAAAGGCCAGAAGCACCTGGAAAATCGCTTTCAACTCCAAGCGATTGATGGACCACTCCGAGTCCTCGGGTGTCCAAAGACCCTGGGCATGCCTTCCCCGGCAATGTGCACCCCAGCCCTTCAGGCTGGCATCTGTTACCAAAATATAGAACAGGAAAAGTTCTCTACGATGACGAATCACAGAAGGCAAAAGTAGAGACTAATAGACAATTCACCACTGGAGACGTGAATCCAACAGTCTTTATTATATCAGAGATAACGACCCGACACAGGCCGTGTTTCGACGCTAAAAAGCGTCTGCATCAGGGGTCAATAAATACACCAAGTAATGAATGCAAAACGAGGAGTCCTACTTGTATATGTGTTGTCAACTCACTGATCACGTAGCACCAAACATCTTGGCCCACTCCTCGAGAAAGAGGGAAAGTCGTCCTCCTATCACAGGAATCGAGGAGGGGGCCGGCACACCATCATTGAGAGGGTCACCCTTGAACTCCAGGTCTTGAGCCTGCTGCTGCGGAACGTTTGTCCGAGTGAAAGGAGTTCCTCTGCTGAAAATGGGCACACGAAGTGAACCCAGCAGAATGCCCCGGGCGGTACCTTCTAGCTTCACGGAAGCGAGGTCTGTAAGAGGAGGGAACTGCCTGACCCTTGGAAGAAGGCCGCGGCCTATCCTCGGGTAAGCGCTGGGGTTTGGCATCCCCCAGGCCTTTCACAATTTTCTCCAACTCCTCACCAAACAGGAGAAGGCCTTGAAAGGGCAACTTCACCAACCTTTGCTTAGAGGCCATGTCAGGTGCCCAATGCCGTAGCCACAGAAGACGCGGCAAGCCGCCACCGCTACAGCCATCTGCTCTGACCAGATCATAAAGGGCGTCAGCCAAAAAAGACAAGGCTGACTCCATCTCCGGGCTGTTCCACTGTCTGTTGTAACCAAGCGAGGCAGGCTCGGGCAGCGTAGCAGCTGCATGCAGACACCTGTAAGTATAGGCCTGAAATTTCAAAGGACCATTTCATAGTTGCCTCCAGGCGACGGTCCTGCATGTCCTTCAGGGCAACTCCTCCTTCCACTGGAAGGGTAGTTTTTGTTGGAATGTATTGTATTTTTACATGCATTGCCTGTCACCTATTATTTCTCTGTGATTACTCTGTGACCTCTGATGTGAATTACTTAGAGAGGTCACACAGCTATGCAACTTCCTGTGGGGGTCAGACACAGCAGATGCAGCACATGGAGCACATGGAGCTCATGATCTCTCCTAACCTGAGAGGATCTATGGTGGTGTGAGCATCCATTACCATCTAAGCAGATGGAAGGAGCTGATAATACAAATGTATAATAATATGTATATATAAGCCTGTCTGATTATAATCTAACTGCAAACTGTGAGTAAACAGATGTTTTGTTACTTCAACTTTAAAGTGACTCAGCAGTGAATTATTCAGGGGTGAATGAGAGAGAGATGAAGAAATAAATTAACATTTCTAAAGCTGAAGCTGTGTGTACTAAAATCTGCTAATTATTTACTACAAATAATCCAACAAAAAAGGGTTATGGGCCCAGGGCTCAGAAATTGAAAAAGAAGAGAAATATTACCAGGCAGAAAAAAAAAGGCCACATTTTTCTCTTAAGTTTTAAAGGAAAGATTCAGTCTGTCTCTCTCTCCCCCCACACAGCAGACAGAAGGCTAAGAAAATGGCTGAGGGAAGAAATTCACCATTTTTCTATTCTCTCAAGGTGCCTAGATTAACTGAGTTTAATTATCAGCAGTGGGAACTAAGATTCATATGTCTCCTTCGAGCAAAAGGATTAAATATATGCTTAGACCAAGACAGAACAGATGAAAATATGGCTGAATGGGACAATGCAAACTATTATGTGAAGTGCATGCTTTTGGAAGCTCTCTCAGAGAAACAAGCCATATTAGTGGAGGGAAAAGATACACCAAAGGACATTTTATATAAACTGAGAACTATGTATGCAACTACATATGCAAAGCAGCAACCAATTTGGTTGGCAGAGTTGAATGAAACCAAATTAAGGGATAAAAGTAAATGTAATGATCACATTATGCATCTTATGTCTTCATTTCAAAAGTTAGAACTTTCTGGAATTCCCATGTGTGATGCATTGAAAAGAGCATTTCTTTTTACCTCACTATCAAAGAAGTTTGATGTTTTTAGGTCTGTAAATGAGGCCATTGAAGGGCAATCTTTTGAACAGGCAACATCAAAACTAAGGCAGGAATGCATAATAAATGATTCTGAGGAGATGTGTTCTCAAAGCAAGTCAGAGAGAAATGAAACAAATTTCTTGGCAAAGAACAGAGGAAGGCGGAGCTATGGGAAAACTCCACCCAAGGGCAAGCTGATTTGCTACTCATGTGGAAAGGAGGGACATGTATCTAAATGGTGTAAGGAAACACAAAACACTCCCTCTAGCTCACCTAAGCCAATGGAACTAAAGAATTTTCAAACCAGGAAATGTATGAAGGACAAAGATAAACACAAGGGCTTTCTAATGGCAGAAAAATCTTTGACTATGGTAAATAATAATTCAAATGAAAGTACTTGGATTTTGGATTCGGGGAGCACATGCCATTTAACCAATTCTAAGGATTTCTTTCAGGAAATGTGTCCAGAGGAAGGTATTCTTAAAACTGCAAACGCAGGGACTGCTAAGATCCAAGCAAAAGGTATTGGATTCTTAAAATGCAAAGTGTCTAATGAAGTTAAAGAAATTCCTGTAAGTGATGTCTTGTATATTCCCCAAGCAGTTTGCAATATGCTTAGTGTATCTACATTAGATAAGAAGGGATTTGTGATTCATTTTGAAAACAGTAAGTGCACAATCTCTAAAAATGATGAAGTGTATGCTGAAGCTTTTATGCATAATGATGTTTATAAACTGAGCATTTCAGGTGAAGCCTCACATATGGCGCAAGTAAGGAAGAATGATGGTAAATGTAGTCTGGAAATCTGGCATCGCCGCCTGGGACATCGTGATTCTAAGGTGATCCAGGATCTTTACAGTAAGCAACTGGCCACCGGCATTCAGATAAGTGCAGATGCTGGTAAAATGGAGAAATGCATAGACTGTGTTACTCAAAAAGGTATGAGACCCTCATTTCCTGCATACACAGGAAATAGGAGTAATAAAGTACTGGACTTAATACACAGTGACTTATGTGGACCGTTTAATATCCCATCATTGGGAAATAACAGATTTGTGCTAATATTCTTGGATGATTTCTCTAGATATTGTGTGGCCTATTTGCTGAAAGAAAAAAGTCAAGTCACAGACATGCTGAAGAAATACGTAGCCATGGTGAGCAACAAATTTGAAAGAAAACCAAAGGTTCTTCAGACCGACAATGGTGGTGAGTTCACTTCACAAAGCATGCGCACATTTCTAGAACAAGAAGGCATTCAGCATATCACAACAGTAGCTTATACACCAGAGCAAAATTCTGTTGCAGAGAGAAAATTTAGGTCACTTGTGGAAATGACCAGATGTATGCTGTCAGATAGCAATCTCCCTAAAAGACTATGGGGGGAAGCCATTCTCACAGCAGTGTACCTACAAAACAGAATGCCAACTAAAGGCGCTGAGCGCACACCACATGAGACATGGCATGGTAGGAAGCCAAACCTGTCACACATAAGAACATTTGGAAGTACAGCATATGCTCATGTACCAAAGCAAAGAAGGCATAAGCTGGATTCCACAACAGAAAGGGGCATTTTAGTTGGCTATACTCCAGGACACAAAGGATATAGAATTTTGAATCTGAAAACTGGCATTGTTGGCATAAGACATGTTACATATTTTGATGAAAACAAAAGGGTTGATAAAGGCTGGATTATCCCAGATGAGCCTTATCATCCAGAATATGAAACTAGAACCATAATAGACATGCCAGTGTATATAAATGCCATACCAAGGCAGATGTCTGAAAGCAACTCACCTGTATCTAACGAGGAACAGGCAGAGGAAACAGACACAGAAAGGATCATTGAAGAAGACAGTACAGTTGGAGAAGGGGAATCAATTGGAGAAGGACTCTCAGATTTAGAGGATGCGGAAAGGTCAGACCAACCTGTTGTCAGACGCTCATCCAGGGAAAACAAAGGTGTTCCACCCCCAAGACTGTCTTACTTAACAAAGTCAGCAGAAGCTCAAGAGCCCTTAACATGGGATGAGATTGAGAAATGCCAGCAGAAGAAGCTGCTGAATGGCATAAAGCTGCACAAGAAGAAATTGATGCATTGGATAAAAATAATACTTGGATTCTTACAAAATTACCTCCTGGCAAGAAAGCTATAGGATGCAAATGGGTATTCAAGTTAAAAAGGAATGCACAAGGAAAAGTGGAAAGGTATAAAGCCAGATTAGTGGCAAAGGGATATCTTCAAAATTATGGAGAAGATTTTGATGAAGTGTTTGCACCTGTAGTGAAACACACGACAATAAGAACACTTCTGAGCATTGCAGTCTCAAAAGGCATGCAAGTCAAACACATTGATGTGAAAACAGCGTTTCTTCACGGAGATATAACTGAAGACTTGTACATGGAACAACCAACAGGTTTCATAAATACAAAACAAAGACAGCTAGTGTGTAAATTAAACAAAGGTCTTTATGGATTAAAGCAAAGTGCAAAATGTTGGAATGAAAAATTGCATGAAATATTGACAAATTTAGGATTTAAGCAAGGTGAAGCAGATAAATGCTTGTACACTAGGTGCACAAATGGACAATATGCATACATTTTAGCTTTTGTTGATGATCTGCTCATTGCAAGCAAAAGTGAGCAAGAGTACAAGGACATTGTAAAGTGTTTAAACCTCAATGTTGAGATAAAAGAACTGGGTAATGTGTCATACTATCTTGGTATAGAAATTGAGAAACAAAATGATGGTTCTTATCTTCTAAGCCAGAAGCAGAAAATAAATGAGCTTATTGAAAGTTTAGGTATGCAAGATGCCCAAGTTGTAAGCACTCCCATGATCACTGATTTTCTGAAGGATGAAACAGTAAGAGAACCTTTACCAGATAACATCCAATATAGATCAGCCATAGGTAAGCTTTTATATCTAGCTACCACATACAGGGCTGATATAGCAAATGCAGTAGGAATTTTGAGCAGAAGGGTCAGCTCACCTACCAAATCAGATTGGACTGCAGTTAAAAGGATGGTAAGGTATTTAAAGGGTACCATTGATTGTAAATTAAAGATTTCAGCCAATAGTAATCCAAAACTAATATGTTACTGTGATTCAGATTGGGCAGGGGATCATTCTGATTATAAATCCACAAGTGGATATGTGTTTATGTATGGAAATGTACACATTTCATGGGCCAGTCATAAACAAAGTATTGTGAGTCTGTCTTCTACAGAAGCTGAATACGTGGCCGTATCGGAAGCGTGCAGAGAACTGATGTGGATTGAAAAACTTTTGCTGGATTTCGGAATAGCTGAACAGAGACCAATCCAGATAATGGAAGATAATCAGAGCTGCATCCGACTGTCACAGAATGACAAGGTTCAGTCACGCACCAAGCACATCGCAACGAAATACCACAACGTGCGAGAGTTGGCAAAAGAAGGGGTCATCAGTCTGCACTATTGTCACACCAGTGAGATGACAGCTGACATCATGACCAAACCGTTACCCAGAGAACATTTTGTGAATCTGCGTATAAAGCTTGGACTTTGTATGAATAAATAATTGCATGACAGTTATGCATGAGAAGGGGTTTGTTGGAATGTATTGTATTTTTACATGCATTGCCTGTCACCTATTATTTCTCTGTGATTACTCTGTGACCTCTGATGTGAATTACTTAGAGAGGTCACACAGCTATGCAACTTCCTGTGGGGGTCAGACACAGCAGATGCAGCACATGGAGCACATGGAGCTCATGATCTCTCCTAACCTGAGAGGATCTATGGTGGTGTGAGCATCCATTACCATCTAAGCAGATGGAAGGAGCTGATAATACAAATGTATAATAATATGTATATATAAGCCTGTCTGATTATAATCTAACTGCAAACTGTGAGTAAACAGATGTTTTGTTACTTCAACTTTAAAGTGACTCAGCAGTGAATTATTCAGGGGTGAATGAGAGAGAGATGAAGAAAGAAATTAACATTTCTAAAGCTGAAGCTGTGTGTACTAAAATCTGCTAATTATTTACTACAAATAATCCAACAGTTTTCTTTGTCACAGCCGTGACCAGGGCATCCACTTTAGGCACTGCTAGGTGGGCCAAATGCTCCTCACTTAGAGGGTATAATTGCTCCATAGCCCTGGCAACTTTCAAAGGCCCTTCGGGGTCAGCCCATTGGGCCGTGATAAGCTCTTGGATGGAGTCATACAAAGGAAAAGCTCGAGCAGGCTTCTTAGTACTTGCCATCCTTGGATTACCGAAGGAGGTCTCAGTACTCCCAGGGTCTTCTATAGAGAGGACCTGTAAGGCATCAGTAATAAGCACTGGCAACTCCTCGCGGTGGAAAATCCTCACCGTGGAAGGATCTGGATCTGGTGGCAATCCTGCACCTTCTTCTGGCTCTCCAGACCACGAAGGCCTGCCAGACCCCTCAGAGTCCTCACATCCCGACCACGGGGGGGAAAAGGGGGTGCGCCACTCTCTGAAGGGGAATCCACCCTTCTGCGCTTGTCTTGCGGCCATCTGTCAGGGGAAAAACGTGCCTGACGGTAATTCCAGGCCAGACTCCACTGGAGGGGATACAGAAAGTAGGGCCGCAGAGGACCCCTGCGAAAGAGCTCTTTTTAACATGTATGCATTATGCAACAATAAAACAAATTCAGGGGAAATGGCTCACCCTGGCCTCCCGGTTCCAGTCCGGGGGAAACAGCTCTTTTATTAGCCTCCATATGAGGCACCCCTCCAGGCTCAAACCCCTCCGCCTCAGCGGGGGTCGTGCCATGCTGTTCCAAAATGGCGCCCGCTGCCAGCTCCACGGAGCGGGAAGGAATATCGCTCGCCATGCTCGGGCCGGCTCTACCGTCTGAAAAGCACGCCTTACAGAGCCCCGCTGCAGATATGCGCTTGCCACAAACGGAACAGTGCTTAACTTTTTCAGCAGCCATCGCCGAAAGCGGCGGAAATTCAAAATGGCGGATTCGCGCCAAAATCGTCCCGAACGCGGGCCCTCCCCAGAGGAGCTACAAAATGCTCTTACCTCACCAGACCGAGTCTCTGGGATTGCAGCGCTAAAGCACGATGCAACTTTTTTTTTTTGTAACGCTGTGAGGAAAGTTTGAGGCAACAGTGAAAGAGGCAAATTTCCAACTCCGGAGGATTAGTAGCGTGGGAAAGGCAGGGAAAGGGTAAACCTATGTGCCTGCATCCACAAAGTCAGGGACAGGGCTTGCCTATTTGTCTACTTCCACATCAGAGGCCGGGTAAGGCAGGGAAAGGGCTAACCTATTTGCCTTTAAAGTGGGCACCATCAGCCACAACACCCCTGCTACAACTGGCAAAAGCACAGGAGCCACCCCAGGCAGATTTTCTGAAGGAGCTTGAACAAGCTGCAACCACCCTGCTGGGGAGATAGAGAATACTGAAGAGGCAGATGGAGCTAGCTGGCCATGAGGCACTATGGTTTTTCAGTGCTCTCTATCTCCCACTGCTGATTGATGGACATAACCCACTCGTAATGGATTAATGCTTGATGACAAGGAAAATGGTATTTTTGTGAAAGGTATGACAGATACAGGTAAATGAGATGTGTTCCGTTACTGTGTCCACTTAATGTCGTACAACCTCAGGATAGGAAGAATACCCCAAAGCAGTATTTGATTTGCACAAGTCCCGAGTAAAGTTATTCTCAGTATTTTCATGAGAGGGAAATCTATACCTGGTCCTTGAAAGGAAACTAGGCCTTGACAGACATCCCTTCCTCCCCCTTCCTCATTCCCTCCAGAGAGGGCCTGCTTCCTTGGAGAAAAATGAACATATTTGGGCATCTAGCATATTTTTAGCCAGCACTTTAACCGTGAGGTAATTTTATAAGAGGTATTGTATGTGTATATATTGCCATATAAGCACAAAGTAACTTTATAAAATCACCTCATGTGTGTACTTGCATACTTTATAAAATATACATTTAGGAGGAATTCTATAACGGGATTCCCCTTTGTAAGGGGAGCACCTATTCTATAATGGCATCTGGGTGCCCGGATTCTGTTATAGAATACTTAAACCTGCATTGGTGCACTTAAATGTAGGTGCACACATTTACAACAGGTGAATGGAAGGTGTAAATGGATGCACCTATGTGGACAGCATTGTGTAAGTTAAGCACGTAAGTGGCAACTTTATCTGTGCCTTTCCCATGCTCTACCTACATGTATGCCCCCTTGCAGTTACCTACTATAGTATTTATACACACTCTTATAGAATAGCATATAGTGCACTTATGCTCATAAGTGACATTCTTCTATGCACTTACCCACTCCTCTGCCTTCACTCAACCCAATCTATGCCCCCTAGGAATGTCTACATGCAGTGCTCAAGTAAGTATCCATAAAGCCTAGGATGGGGACAGGGGACTCAAGACATCCATATCAGGACATGTACAATTCCTGATATTTTACAAAATTCCTATACTTTACAAAAGGTTCTACCAAACAAAGGGGGTCTTTTACTAAAACTTAGTTTGAGTTATCTGCAGCAGGGCCCATTTTATTCCTATGGACCCTGCTGCAGATAACTCGAGCTAAGATTTAGTAAAAGACCCCCAAACAGCCTCTTGTAAAATACCTATTAGGATACACAAGAGTGCACATGTATTTGCCAGCATGTCCAGCAGGAGCAGCAATCTCGCAGAAAAGAACACTGGAAACTAGGATGTCTTGTTTTGTGTTGCTACAGTCAGGAACATTGTGGATTCTTGGCTGCAAGAATTCAGATGGCAGGCCCCCAAGTTGGGCCCAATATCTCTAAAATGTTTATGTTTATTAAAAACTTGCTATACTTCAATACCAAGAAAAAGGATAGAAGTGGTTTACAATAAAATAAAATACATTAAACATTAAAGGAACCCCAATTTCATATAGGACAGAAAGACAAAGCATGCACTCAAAGAAACAATCTTTAAAAAAAAAAAAAAGTTTTTGCAACTGCTACCCTAATCCTCACAGACTCCCCTTTTTTTGTTACATTTGTACCCTGTGTTTTTCCACTCATGGCAGGCTCAATGTGGCTTACATGGGGCAATGGAGGGTTAAGTGACTTGCCCAGAGTCACAAGGAGCTATCTGTGCCTGAGGTGGGAATTGAACTCAGTTCCTCAGGACCAAAGTCCACCACCCTAACCACTAGGCCACTCCTCCACTCCTTTCACAAACCACAATCTTTCCCAATGTCCCCTGATCCCCTTGACACTAACCACAATGTTCTCCAATGTCTCCTGATCTCCCCAACAGAAGCCAAATCTTCTCTTGATATTCCTATGACCACCCCCATCCCAAAACACCTTCCTCCACTTCTCATTGAGAGTTCTCTGTTGATATAGTGTAGAATGGGAGTAATCCCCAGTTGCTTCTGCTCCATCAAGTGCCCAGTACTACCACTAGGGGTCAAGCTGCCAAATAGTTGAGCGTGCTGCTGGATAGACACATGAGAACAGTCTCTTGTGGGGCCTACACTTAAAAGACATAATGCAGGCTTCTATCTAAAACTACATTGAAGGTATTTCCATTCAGTGACAAGGCGAACATATGAATATTGTGACAAACAAGTCGGTGAAAGCTGATCCAACCTACTCTGTTACTGCAGGAATCGTGGAGGGATATTTTTGAAAGGATGACCAAGTCAGATTTGGGGTGTCCTGCTCATAACATGCAAAATAATCATTTTAATAGCAATGTAGAGGAGAATCCACAGCAATTTTGTGTCTATAGATTGTGAAAGGTCTACAGCCCCCAGTATTAATATTTTTTAGGAGAACGATTCAGATATATTTATCAACTGACTTACCCCCCTGTTTACTAAAGCTTAGCTCGAGTTATCTACAGCAGGGCCCATTTTATTCCTATGGGCCCTGCTGCAGATAACTCGAGCTAAGCTTTAGTAAACAACCCCTTTATTGTTTTCCAAACAAAAGACCAATAAAATGTCAGGTATGGACAATTGTAGATGATATGATCAAGAGTTCCAATGGAGTTCTTAAAAGTTTAACATTTAATGGCAGCTGGGTGGGAGACTTTTGGATAATTTGTATGGAGTCCAAAGTGCCCTATGCATCAGAAAGTAAAGAGACTGATTGATAGTAGTAGAGTGTGTAGTTTTGGTTAGATCTGACCAAAATGATTGCCATTGAGTTATAGATAAGGTGACACCCAAGTCTTTTTCCCAAATGGATTCTACCCCTGTAATAGATGCAAATTTCCATAGTTGTAACAATTTGTACCATTTGGAGGTACTACTACTACTATTTAGCATTTCTATAGCGCTACAAGGCATACGCAGCGCTGCACAAACATAGAAGAAAGATGAGCACATAATACCCAGCAAGACGTAGGGGCTCAGGAAGTTTATTCCAGGCGTAGAGTGCAGCGAGACAAAAGGCGCAAAGTCTGGAGTTGGCAGTAGTGGAGAAGGGAACAGATGAGAAGGATTTATCCATGGAGCGGAGTGCACGGGAAGGGGTGTAGGGAAGGACGAGTGTGGAGAGATACTGGGGAGCAGCAGAGTGAGTACATTTATAGGTTAGTAGAAGAAGTTTGAACAGGATGCAAAAACGGATAGGGAGCCCGTGAAGCGACTTGAGGAGAGGGACTTGAGTAAAGCGACCCTGGCAGAAGATGAGACGGGCAGCGGAGTTTTGAACCGATTGGAGAGGGGAGAGGTGACTAAGTGGGAGGCCAGCAAGAAGCAGATTGCAGTAGTCTAAATGAGAGGTGACAAGGGTGTGGATGAGGGTTTTGGTAGAGTGCTCTGAAAGAAAGGGGCGGATTTTACGGATGTTGTAAAGAAAGAAACGACAGGTCTTGGCGATCTACTGGATATGAGCAGAGAAGGAGAGCAAAGAGTCAAAGATGACCCCAAGGTTTCGAGCTGAGGAGACAGGGAGAATGAGAGAGCCATCAACAGAAATAGAAAACGGAGGGAGTAGGGAGGTGGGTTTGAGGGGAAAAATGAGAAGCTCGGTTTTGGTCATGTTTAATTTCAGGTGGCATTGAGACATCTAGACAGCAATGTCAGACAAGCACGCTGAAACTTTGGTTTGGATGCAAGGTAGATTTGGGAGTCATCAGCATAGAGATGGTAGGAAAAGCCATGGGATGAGATTAATGAACCAAGGGAAGAAGTGTAGATAGAAAAGAGGAGGGGACCAAGAACAGAACCCTGAGGTACGCCGACAGGCAGAGGGATAGAAGTAGAAGAGGATCCACCAGAGTGAACACTGAAGGTGTGGAGGGAGAGGTAGGAAGAGAACCAGGAAAGGACAGAGCCCTGGAATCCAAGTGAGGACAGGGTATCGAGGAGTATGCTGTGATCGACAGTGTCAAAAGCAGCGGAAAGATCAAGAAGAATGAGGATGGAATAGAGACCGCTGGATTTAGCCAGTAATAGGTCATTGGAGACGTTAGTAAGCGCAGTTTCGGTTGAGTGGAGAGGGCGAAAACCAGATTGTAGTGGGTCAAGAATAGCATGTGAGAGAAAATCAAGGCAGCGGTAGTGAACAGCACGCACGAGTAATTTGGAAAGAAAAGGGAGGAGGGAGATGGGTCGGTAATTAGAGGGACAAGTAGGGTCGAGTGAAGGCTTCTTAAGGAGAGGTGTGACCACAGCATGTTTAAAAGCAGTAGGGACAGTTGCAGTGGAAAGTGAGAGGTTGAGAATGTGACAGATAAAAGGAATAAGAGCAGGAGATATGGCATTAAGAAGGTGGGTGGGAATGGGATCAGAGGAACAGGTGGTACATTTTGAGGAAGAAAGGAGAAGTGTAGTTTCCTCTATAGTAACTTCAGGAAAGGAGGAAAAGGAATGAGGGGAAGGAGAGAGAGGGGAACGGACTAGTGGAGGGAGAGGTGGCGAGGTAGAGAATTCAAGGTTTATCTTTTGAACCTTGTCGTGAAAGAATTCAGCAAGGGTCTGAGGAGATAACGAAGGGGGAGTTGGAGGAGGGGCACCTTGAGGAGAGAGTTCAATGTGGTGAAGAGAAGTCAAGGGTTAGAGTCAAGAGAGTTGGTCAGTTGGATATAATAATCCTGTTTGGTGCGTAAAAGAGCAGATTGGAAGGAGGTCAGCATGAACTTAAAGTGTAAGAAATCAGCAAGGGCCTGAGATTTCCGCCAGAGGCGTTCGGCGGAGCGGGTACAGGAATGTAGGTAGCGGATATTAGAAGTCAGCCAAGGTTGGGGTTTTGTACGCCTTATAGGGCGGTTCATCAAAGGTGCAAGAGTGTCTAAGGCAGAGAATAGAGTATTGTTGTAAGAAGAAACAGCTTCGTTGACAGGGGTGGATGGTGCCACAGTAGAGAGGAGGTTTGAAACATGGGAGGATAGAGATGAAGGGTCAATATCGTGAAGATTCCTAGATAAATTAGATAAGATAGGGCGGGACTGGGAGGGAGGAGATTTAAGTGTGAAAGTTAAGATGGTAATCAGAGAGGGGAAGATCAGAGGCAAGGAAACTAGAGGGTGAACAGTTGGAGGAGAAGATGAGATCAAGACAGTGACCATTTTGATGAGTGGGGGAGGTGGAGCATAGTTGGAGATTAAAGGAGGATGTTAAAGCGAGTAACTTGGAAATATAAGAGTTGGAAGGATCATTAGCAGGAATATTAAAGTCACCAAGGATGAGAGAGGGGGAGGACGGATCATGGAAGAAGGCAAGCCAGGCATCAAAGTCACTGAGAAAGGATGAAAGGGACTTATCAGGGGGACGATAAATGACTGCTATTTGAAGAGGCAGAGGAGAGAAAAGGCGGATAGAGTGGACTTCAAAAGAGGAAAAACAGTGAGATTGAGGTGGAAGAAGGGGTTGAAATTGCCAGGTTCTCAGGTTCAGAGCCTGTGGAGCCGGGCTCTGGAGTAAATGTGAGCCCTTGGGCTGCTGTCGAGGAGCGACAGCAGCAGGCAAAACCCACCAACCAACGCTGGGCAAGCACACCAGCACCGGCAGGGACTGCAGGCACTGCCCAGCGAGCCGGAACACACGGACTGGAATCCCCCGGACTGGAGGACACTGGACTGGAACACTGGACTGGAATCCCCCGGACTGGAGAACACAGGACTGGAACACTGGACTGGAGCACACTGGACTGCACTTAGCCACTGCCCCCCCCCAAGGGTTGAGCCCCTGGGTTTGAGTGGCTGGCAGGACTTACCGGATACTGGATGACACAGGGACCAGGACTAGAACAAGCTGAAGCAGGAGTGCTCCATGTACTCAACTAATTGAAGTGCTCCTAACTCTTAAACTGACAAACCTAAGCCCGATCCTACCAGGGGTGCTCCTAAGCCCTGCACAACAAAGGGACTTCCTAAGCCCTAAACTAACAGAGCAGGGAACCTAAACACAAAGCTAACACAGGTGCTACTAAGGACCAAGCTACCAGCAGTGCTCTACAACTCTAAACTAACCAAGCACTAAACCCACAGAAGTGCTTCTAACAGAAACTAAGAGGGGTGCCTCTACGCCCTACATTAACAGAAGTGCAGGGAAGCCACAAGGTAAAAGCAAGGAAGGTACAATACAAAGCTACCACAGGTGCTCCTAAGCACCAAGCTATCACAGAGCTCCTACAGCACTAAACTACCAAAGGTGCTCCTAACAGCACCAAAACCTGAAGTACTTCTATCAGCAACAAGAGGGAAAGCAGGGAAACTAACACAAGCAAAGCAGAAGTGCTTTAAACACAGCAGAACCAGAAGTGCTTCCAAAGCACCAAACACCGAAGGGCTTCTAAAGCCCCAAACACAGAAGGCTACAACCCCCCAAGCACAGAAGAGCTTCTACAGCCACAGAAGGGGAAGCAGGGGAGCCACAAAGGAAAAAGCAGGGAAGCTAAACACATACAAGTCACAAGCGCACACTGCACTAACACTGACCTGGCCCTATAGCAATGTAGCAAAAGCAAACGTTGCAAAGGCCCTGAAGGAAAAAACACCACTTACTTATCAAGGCCCTCCCAGATGATGTCACACTCCCTAGACCCAGGCCTACAGCACACTGAAACCCTGAGAGGCCCAACCCACACCAATGCAACACCGTGAAGCACTTGAAGCCAGTACACCCAAAGAGAGGTAGAGCTAACTCAGTCCACACTCACAGCTGTAGTAAAGTGAAACAATTAGAGTCATGCTGCTGGAAGCTGCTAGCATAGGGAGAGAGAGCTAGCTCAGAAAGGACAGACAAAAGAAACAGAAGCCAGCTAAGAAGCTGACCCCCAGGAAAAAGGTAAATTTGAGAGGGGTTCTGACCACAATCATACAGAAATCTGGAGGAGGGAGAGAGAAGTAGTTCAACATCGCCCCCCGTGACCAGCAGGGCGAGGAGTATGTGAAAAAAGATAACCGTCATGGCAGAGGGCTGCGAGTGAAGCAGAGTCATCAGGGCAGAGCCAGGTTTCTGTTATGGCGAGCAGATGGAGGTGACGCGAGATAAAGAGGTCCTGGATATAGGGGAATTTGTTACAGATAGAGCGGGCATTCCATAGGGCGCAAGGGAAGGGCAGAGAAGAGGAGGGGAGTAGAGGAATAGAGATGAGGTTAGAGAGGTCGCAGTGAGATCTGTAGAGTTGGGATAATAGTTGGTGAGGAGGGCCAGGATTAGGATTGATGTCACCGGCTGAGAGTAAGAGAAGGAGTAAAAGAGAGCGGAGGAGAGTAGGAAAGGTGTGGCCACGAAGGCATCGAAGGCGAGAGGTATTTAGGTGGAATGGGGAAGGCAAAATGGAGGGAAGAAAGAACTGGAGATTAAAAGCCAAGAGGGAGGAAGAGGGTAGGAGAGAAGGTGAGGTGATGAAGTTGATGGATGGGCAGTGAGTTCCTGTAGCAGAGAGAGGTAGGGGGTGAGGGAAAAGATTAGGAAGGGACAGGGCTAGGAAGAGAATGTGAATAGGGGCCATAAACGACTGAGGTACTTTAGCAACTGGGAAGAAGATTAGATGTAAAGAGAAAAATGCCCCGGCGTGTGGCACCTAGAGCGGAGGCCCTAAGTGGATCGGAGTGGACCTGGGTGTCACCCCGGAGAAGGCTGTAAGGATATGCAGATGAGCTGCAAGTCCTCCACAGCACCTGAAAGGCAGCCGGTGGTAGAGCCTGGGCACCTCTCAGCTGAGGAAAGGCTTACCGGGGTTAGGCCGAAGCCAGCATTCCTCCCCCTGAGGTTTTCAATGTTAACTTTTGAAGAAATGAGGTGTTTAGGTTGTAGGTATTGATAGTACTATTGAGAGGACAAATTATTTCTCTTTTCAAAGTATCAAATGGTATCCAAAAACCTTTGTCCAGAAGTTGACTCAAGACCCAGACACAGATTATTGCCATAACGGCCAATTGACACATTTTTCATTAATCTGAAACATAGGTTTGTTGCAAATGGGTATGTTAATAGTAGAAGACTATGGCAATTCAGTGTGTGAATTGATCTCTTTAAGAGCTGCATGAGAAAATAACAAAACTACTACTACTACTATTTATCATTTCTATAGTGCTACAAGGCATATGCAGCACTGTACACCAAACTGCATCTATGGCAGGCAATATAATGGTGTGCTAGCTTTAACCATATTGGACCATTAGGTATATCAATAGTTGTAAACTAGGAAGCACTTTGTTGTAACAGAAAGGCTATATGATAATCATATAGACTGGGAACATTTAAGCTTTTTAGTCTTCTTAGAGCAATTCGCAGTGGTTAATTGGCCCACAAAAACTTGGAGAGAATTTTTTCAAGAGATTTGTATGTGCTATGATGCAATAAAACAGGAAGCATAGTGAGGGTATAGTTAACCAAGGGAACAATCATTATCTTAATGGTGTCCAATCTTCCCCCCATCAGGATAGCTGAAAGGGAGACCATCTTTTAATCAAATCAGTAGTGTTTTTTTTAATAAGATGTTCTGTGTTTAAATGGATTGTGTCCTGAATAGCTGGCTCAAAATAAACACCTAAGTACTTCATAGATTTGGGAGACCAATAAAAATTATATAGTTCAATATCAGATTTAGCATCCAGAGAATTGAGTGGCATCAGCTCTGCTTTACTAGCATTCAACTTAATCAGAAATAGCTAAGCTTTTAGATTTAGTTTCAAAAAGGTCACGAACAGAGGAGGGGGTAATGTGCAATAAGATGCCATCTGCATAAGACAAAACTTTAGCATTACTGAGTCTAATGTGACACTTATAATACAGGGTGATGAACGAATAGCTATTACTAGGGGTTCTAAGGCAACATTAAATAAAGGGTATGATACATACCTGTAGCAGTTGTTCTCCGAGGACAGCAGGCTGATTGTTCTCACGACTGGGTGACGTCCGCGGCAGCCCCCACCAACCGGAAATAAGCTTCGCGGGACGGTCAGCACGCAGGGCACGCCCACCGCGCATGCGCGGCCGTCTTCCCGCCCGTGCGCGACCGCTCCCGCCAGTTGAATGACTAGCAAAAAATATGAAACACACAACTCCAAAGGGGAGGAGGGAGGGAAGGTGAGAACAATCAGCCTGCTGTCCTCGGAGAACAACTGCTACAGGTATGTATCATACCCTTTCTCCGAGGACAAGCAGGCTGCTTGTTCTCACGACTGGGGTATCCCTAGCTCTCAGGCTCACTCAAAACAAGAACCCAGGTCAATTGAACCTCGCAACGGCGAGGGTATAACAGAAATTGACCTACGAAGAACAACTAACTGAGAGTGCAGCCTGACCAGAATAAATTCGGGTCCTGGAGGGTGGAGTTGGATTTACACCCCAAACAGATTCTGCAGCACCGACTGCCCGAACCGACTGTCGCGTCGGGTATCCTGCTGGAGGCAGTAATGAGATGTGAATGTGTGGACAGATGACCACGTCGCAGCCTTGCAGATCTCTTCAATAGTGGCTGACTTCAAGTGGGCCACTGACGCTGCCATGGCTCTGACACTATGAGCCGTGACATGACCCTCAAGAGTCAGCCCAGCCTGGGCGTAAGTGAAGGAAATGCAATCTGCTAGCCAATTAGAGATGGTGCGTTTCCCGACAGCGACCCCTAGCCTGTTAGGGTCGAAAGAAACAAACAATTGGGCGGACTGTCTGTTGGGCTGTGTCCGCTCCAAGTAGAAGGCCAATGCTCTCTTGCAGTCCAATGTGTGCAACTGACGTTCAGCAGGGCGGGTATGCGGCCTGGGGAAGAATGTTGGCAAGACAATTGACTGGTTAAGATGGAACTCCGACACCACCTTCGGCAGGAACTTTGGGTGGGTGCGGAGCACTACTCTGTTGTGATGAAATTTGGTATATGGAGCATGAGCTACTAGGGCTTGAAGCTCACTGACCCTACGAGCTGAAGTAACTGCCACCAAGAAAATGACCTTCCAGGTCAAGTACTTCAGATGGCAGGTATTCAGTGGCTCAAAAGGAGGTTTCATCAGCTGGGTGAGGACGACGTTGAGATCCCATGACACAGCAGGAGGCTTGATAGGGGGCTTTGACAAAAGCAAGCCTCTCATGAATCGAACGACTAAAGGCTCTCCAGAGATGGCTTTTCCTTCCACACGATAATGGTAAGCACTAATCGCACTAAGGTGATTCCTTACTGAGTTGGTCTTGAGGCCAGACTCTGATAAGTGCAGAAGGTATTCAAGCAGGTTCTGTGCAGGGCAAGAACGAGGTTCTAGGGCCATGCTCTCACACCACACGACAAACCTCCTCCACTTGAAAAAGTAACTCTTTTTAGTGGAATCCTTCCTAGAGGCAAGCAAGACCCGGGAGACACCCTCAGACAGACCCAACGCAGTGAAGTCTACGCCCTCAACATCCAGGCCGTGAGAGCCAGAGACTGAAGGTTGGGGTGCAGCAACGCTCCGTCGTTCTGCGAAATGAGAGTCGGAAAACACTCCAATCTCCACGGTTCTTCGGAGGACAACTCCAGAAGAAGAGGGAACCAGATCTGACGGGGCCAAAAGGGCGCGATCAGAATCATGGTGCCGCGGTCTTGCTTGAGCTTCAGTAAGGTCTTCCCCACCAAAGGTATGGGAGGATAAGCATACAGGAGGCCGGTCCCCCAATGGAGGAGAAAGGCATCCGACGCTAGCCTGCCGTGTGCCTGAAGTCTGGAACAGAACAGAGGCAGCTTGTGGTTGGTCTGAGAGGCGAAAAGGTCCACCGAGGGGGTGCCCCACGCTCGGAAGATCTTGCGTACCACTCTGGCATGGAGCGACCACTCGTGCGGTTGCATGACTCTGCTCAGTCTGTCGGCCAGACTGTTGTTTACGCCTGCCAGGTACGTGGCTTGGAGGAGCATGCCGAACCGACACGCCCAACGCCACATCCCGACGGCCTCCTGGCACAGGGGGCGAGATCCGGTGCCCCCCTGCTTGTTGACGTAATACATTGCAACCTGATTGTCTGTCCGAATTTGGATAATTTGACAGGACAGCCGATCTCTGAAAGCCTTCAGTGCGTTCCAGATCGCTCGGAGCTCCAGGAGGTTGATCTGCAGATCCTTTTCCTGGAGGGACCACAGACCCTGAGTGTGGAGCCCATCGACATGGGCTCCCCACCCCAGGCGAGATGCATCCGTCGTCAGCACTTTCGTGGGCTGCGGAATTTGGAATGGGCGTCCCAGGGTCAAATTGGTCCGGATGGTCCACCAGAGCAGTGAAGTGCGGCAACTGGTGGAGAGGCGGATGACATCTTCTAGATTCCCGGTGGCCTGGAACCACTGGGAAGCTAGGGTCCATTGAGCAGATCTCATGTGAAGACGAGCCATGGGAGTCACATGAACTGTGGAGGCCATATGACCCAGAAGTCTCAACATCTGCCGAGCTGTGATCTGCTGAGACGCTCTGGTCTGCGAAGCCAGGGTCAAGAGATTGGTGGCCCTCGCTTCGGGAAGGTAGGCCTGAGCTGTCTGGGAATTCAGCAGCGCTCCTATGAATTCCAGAGACTGAGTTGGCTGGAGATGGGACTTTGGGTAATTTATCACAAACCCCAGCAGCTCCAGAAGTTGGATAGTGCACTGCATGGACCGGAGGGCTCCTGCCTCCGAGGTGTTCTTGACCAGCCAATCGTCGAGATATGGGAACACGTGCACTCCCAGCTTGCGTAGATAGGCCGCTACCACCACGAGGCACTTGGTAAACACTCGTGGGGCAGAGGCGAGCCCAAAGGGCAGCACACAATACTGAAAGTGCCGTGCGCCCAGTCGGAATCTGAGATACTGCCTGTGAGCTGGCAGTATCGGGATGTGAGTGTATGCGTCCTTTAAATCCAGGGAACATAGCCAATCGTTTTTCTGAATCATTGGCAGAAGGGTGCCCAAGGAAAGCATCCTGAACTTTTCTTTGACCAGGAATTTGTTCAGGCCTCTCAGGTCTAGGATGGGACGCATCCCCCCTGTTTTCTTTTCCACAAGGAAGTACCTGGAATAGAATCCCTGCCCTTCCTGCCCGGGTGGTACGGGCTCGACCGCATTGGCGCTGAGAAGGGCGGAGAGTTCCTCTGCAAGTACCTGCTTGTGATGGGAGCTGAAAGACTGAGCTCCCGGAGGACAATTTGGAGGCAGGGAGGCCAAATTCAGGGCGTATCCGCACCGCACTATTTGGAGAACCCACTGGTCGGAGGTTATGAGAGGCCACCTTTGGTGAAAAAATTTTAACCTCCCTCCGACCGGCAGATCGTCCGGTACGGACACTTGTAGGGCGGCTATGTTCCCGTGGATCCAGTCAAAAGCCCGTCCCCGGCTTTTGCTGTGGAGGCGCAGGGGGCTGCTTAGGCGCACGCTGTTGACGAGAACGAGCGCGCTGGGGCTGTCCCTGTGCCTGACGAGGCCTTCGGGCCGGCTGGTTGTACCTACGCTTTGCAAAAGAATAGGGTGCAGCCTGCCGTGCCCGGGAAAAACGCCCACCCGTGGGGGCGGGTGCTGAAGGCGCCCGGTGGGAGAGCTTGTCGAGAGCGGTTTCCCGCTGATGCAGTTGGTCCACCATCTGCTCGACCTTCTCACCGAAAATGTTATCCCCCCGGCAAGGGACGTCAGCCAGTCTCTGCTGGGTGCGGTTGTCCAGGTCAGAGGCCCGCAGCCATGAGAGCCTGCGCATCACTATACCTTGGGCCGCAGCACGAGATGCCACGTCACAGGTGTCAAAAATCCCCCTGGACAGGAACTTTCTGCACGCCTTCAGCTGCCTGACCACCTCCTGATAAGGCCTGGACTGCTCCGGCGGGAGCTTATCGACCAGGTCCGCCAGCTGTTGCACATTGGTCCGCATGTGGATGCTCATATAGAGCAGGTAAGATTGGATGCGGGTCACGAGCATGGAGGATTGGTAGGCCTTCCTCCCAAATGAGTCCAGAGTGCGAGACTCCCGCCCCGGGGGCGCCGAGGCGGTATCCCTCGAACTCCGTGCCCTCTTGAGAGCAGAATCCACGACCGCTGAGTCATGGGGCAACTGGGGCCGCATGAGCTCTGGGTCAGAGTGGATCCTGTACTGGGACTCTGCTTTCTTGGGAATGGTGGGATTAGTTAGTGGTCGCACCCAGTTCCGGAGCAGCGTCTCCTTCAGGACATTGTGCAGCGGTACCGTGGAGGACTCTCTAGGTGGTGATGGATAGTCGAGGACCTCGAGCATCTCGGCCCTCGGCTCTTCCACAGAGACCACGGGAAAGGGAATGCTTATAGACATATCCCGCACAAAGGAGGCAAAGGAGAGACTCTCAGGAGGTGAGAGCTTCCTCTCCGGTGACGGCGTGGGGTCCGAGGGAAGGCCTGTAGACTCCTCGGAGGAGAAATATCTCGGGTCCTCCTCTTCCCCCCACGAGTCCTCGTCCTCGGTATCGGACATTAGCTCATGTAGCTGAGTCCGGTACCGGGCCCGGCTCGACGTCGAGGCACCGAGGTCTCGGTGTCGTCGAGCGGTGGACTCCCGCGCCGGCGGGGACGGAGCTCCCTCCATTGACGTCGACGGGGACTCCACCTGCGTGGCTGTCGAGACCGGCACCGCAAGCGGCGGCGGTGTCGACTGCCCCGGCGCCGGGCTAGAGCTCGCCGGCGCCACAGTCATCGGCGCCGAGGGCGCAAGCACCCCCGGCGCCGGCACAGCCTGGCGCATCAGCCCTTCCAGGATCCCCGGAAGGATGGCTCTGAGGCACTCGTCCAGGCCCGCTGCCGGGAAAGGCGGTGGGGCCGGTAAGGGTGTCGGTGCCGGAAGCTGCTGGGGGCCAAGAGACGGCACCGAGGTGCCGGAACCCCGACGCGTCGGTACCTCCACCACCGACGGAGATCTCTCCTCTCTGCGATGACGCTTCGGCGTCGACTCCTCTTCAGGGTGCACCGAGGGCTCCCGGTGACGGCGCTTCTTGTCTTTTTTCCGGTGCACGTCACCGGTGCCGGAGGGCATGGAGGAGGAGGAGGTCGATCCCCCTCGGTCTCGGGGTACCGGGTCCGACAGGGTTCGGTCCCGTGGCTCACGAGTTGAGGGAGTGACCGGGGCCGACTGCCCACGCGGTCTCTCTACCCCACTCTCGCCGGCGGACCGGCGGGCCGACGGGACCTGTTCTCCTGGGGTCGCTGCCATCGGTGCCGATGTCTCGGGCATCGATACCGGTACCGAAGAACCGGTCTTCGATACCGATGCCGTCGAGGTCGACGTCGAGGGGCCGGCGTAAGTTCCAAAAAGACGGTCCCGCAGAACTTGCCTCGCAACCTGAGTCCGTTTCCGGAGACCGAGACACAAAACGCACGACTTGAGATTGTGCTCCGGCCCGAGGCACTGGAGGCACCAAGCGTGGGTGTCGGTCTGCGAGATCGGCCGGCCGCAGCGACCACACTTTTTAAATCCACTCGGGACCTTCGAGGACATCGACGGAAAAATCGCGTCGGCGAAGTCAAAGTCGGCAATGGTGGCTAAAATCACACCACGAAAATTGTAACCGACCGAGCGGCCACTAGGCCGCAACGAGGCGTCCCCGCTAGAAAGCGAGGGAAAAAAAGGAGCGCGTGCTCCACACGCGCAAAATTCTTTTTTTTTTTTTTTTTTTTTAATAAAAGAGAAAGAAGAAGAAGAAGAGGCCGAACAGGCCAAAAGCGACGATCCGCGTAAACGCGGTCGAAAAAATCCGGCGGCTGAAACGAGAGAGAGGGGAAAACACAACTCTCTCAGTCGCGGAAAAAAAGTAACTGGCGGGAGCGGTCGCGCACGGGCGGGAAGACGGCCGCGCATGCGCGGTGGGCGTGCCCTGCGTGCTGACCGTCCCGCGAAGCTTATTTCCGGTTGGTGGGGGCTGCCGCGGACGTCACCCAGTCGTGAGAACAAGCAGCCTGCTTGTCCTCGGAGAATAGAGTAGACAATGGACACCCTTGTCTTGTATCACGTGAGGGATAAAAAGGTGAGATTACATTATTAATTTGGAGTTTTGTGTTGGCTGATTGTTCTCACTGATGGGTTGACGTCCAACGGCAGCCCCAGGTCCGGAAATCTTCCCAGCAACAAAGCTTGCTAGAGCCCTCGTGCACAAGAGTGCATGCACCGCACATTAGCGACCGTCTTCCCGCCCATCGCGCGAACGTGTTCCTCAGTCAACTTACAAAGCAAGACAAAGGAAGAGACAACTCCAAAGGGAAGGTGGGCGGGATTGTGAGAACAATCAGCCTGCTGTCCTCAGAGAATACCTGCTACAGGTATGTATCTTTTGCTTTCTCCGAGGACAAGCAGGCTGCTTGTTCTCACTGATGGGGTATCCCTAGCCCCCAGGCTCACTCAAAACAACAGGGTCAATTGGGCCTCATAATGGCGAAGACATAACATAGATTGACCTGAAAACTTAAAGAACTAACTGAGAGTGCAGCCTGGAACAGAACAAAAATGGGCCTAGGGGGGTGGAATTGGATTCTAGACCCCAAACAGATTCTGCAGCACTGACTGCCCAAACCGACTGTCGCATCGGGTATCCTGCTGAAGGCAGTAATGAGATGTGAGTGTGTGGAGAGATGACCACGTTGCATCCTTGCAAATCTCTTCTATAGTGGCTGACTTCAAGTGGGCCACTGACGCTGCCATGGCTCGAACACTATGAGCCGTGACATGACCCTCCAGAGTCAGCCCAGCTTGGGTGTAAGTGAAGGATATGCAATCTGCAAGAAAATTGGAAATGGTGAGTTTCCCGACAGCCACTCCCCTTCTGTTGGGATCAAAAGAAACAAACATTTGGGCGGACTGTCTGAATGGGCTTGTCCGCTCCAGATAGAAGGCCAATGCTCTTTTGCAGTCCAATGTGTGCAACTGACATTCAGCAGGGCGGGTATGAGGATGGGGAAAAAATGTTGGCAAGACAATTGACTGGTTCAGATGGAACTCCGACACCACCTTCGGCAAAAACGTAGGGTAAGTGCAGAGGACTACTCTGTTATGATGAAAGTTAGTATATGGAGCATGGGCTACCAAGGCTTGGAGCTCACTGCTCTACGAGCTGAAGTAACCGCCACCAAGAAAATGACCTTCCAGGTCAAGTACTTCAGATGGCAGGAATTCAGTGGCTCAAAAGGAGGTTTCATCAGCTGAGTGAAAACGACATTGAGATCCCATGACACTGGTGGAGGTTTACAAACCAGCAGATCAGTATAATATCCAAAAAGACTTTATTGAGGATAACTTGTATGAAACAAATGCCCGACACAGGCCGTGTTTCGCCCAACAATAGGGCTGCGTCAGGGGCTTGTCTGTATCTTTCTTAAATAAGATCGGTATCAAATTATATGTCAAAACAAGGATATAAGGAACCTTCTTCATAAAAGTCCAGCATGAGCAGCATAAAATAGAATATCCTGGATGACGCCAGATAGACAATGAATAGCCTGCGTCATCTAGGATATTCTATTTTATGCTGCTCATGCTGCTCAGCACCCCAATATGCCAACCTTTTTATGGCTGAGCTGGAAGAGACATTTCTGAATACACACCAGACCAAATCTCTAAAATACTACCGGTACATCGATGACATTTTTATGATTTGGACGGAGGGTGAAGAAACTCTGAAACAATTTTATTCTGCATTCAATACATACCATCCTACAATCAGATTCAAAATTGACTACTCCCCAGAAAAAGTCAATTTTTTGGACACCACGGTTTCAATCAGTGATGGCTGTATACAAACATCTGTATACAAGAAACCCACAGACAGATGTAGCTATCTCCACAACTCCAGCTTCCATCCTTCACATACAAAAAGATCCATCATTTACAGCCAAGCCACAAGATACCACCGTATCTGCTCTGACCCAGGGGACAGAGACAGACACCTTAAAACCCTGACTGAATCCTTCAAACAGAAGGGCTACAACCCCAAAATAATCTCCAAGAATATTGCCTCCTCCCTCAAAACACCCAGGGAGAATCTGCTACAGTACAAAAAGAAAAAATCCACAGACAGAATCCCGCTTGTAGTGACATACAATCCAGAGCTGGAAAAACTGAGGAAAATCATAAGAGATCTACAACCTATACTCCAGGAGGATGAATTACTGAAAGAGATATTCCCATCCCCACCAGTACTGGCCTTCCGACAGCCACCCAATTTAAAACACAAGCTAATCAGAAGTAAACTTCCTTCACAGACTGAAAAGGAACAGAAGGGCACACTTCCCTGTAATTTATCCAGTTGCAAACTATGCCAAAATATTTCACAGGACCCCAAAGTCATCCACAAAGGAAAGACATTCAACATAAAGGGATCTTTCACTTGCTCATCTTCCAATGTGGTATATATCATTCAGTGTAAAAAATGTAATGAAGGATGCTATATTGGAGAAACAGGCCAGATGCTTAAGACAAGATTCAATTTACATAGACATCATATAAACAATGCTGGTGCCAGCAGGGTTCCCACGCCTGTTGGTCAACATTTCACAGGACCAGGACACTGCACCAGTGACTTCACAGTGAGAATCCTCAAAGGTAACTTTAAAACCATACAAGAACGTAAGACCTTTGAGGTCAGAATGATTGAATATTTTAACACCCAACAGAAAGGACTTAACAAGGACCTGGGGTTCCTAGCCCATTATAAACCATAAAGCTGTATGTCTCTGTTGATCACCCTCCCCTCACCTGTCCACACCCACCCTGTTAGAATATCAATGATATGCTTTGATGTCCCCATGCATACCTCCTACCCACCCCCATCCTCCCACCCTGTCAGACTGTCATAGCAATGCTTGAATGTTTTTCACTTATATACACTGTCAGCTAGCACATTTGCTTATTTCCGATCTGACGAAGAAGGGCAACCTTCGAAAGCTAATCAAGAAATGTATTAAGTTATGTCCAATAAAAAAGGTATCATCTTATTTTCTTTTCCATGTTTTATTTTGTTTGATTTCTATTGGTAATTTATAACAAACCCTAGTAGCTCCAGGAGTTGAATAGTCATCTGCATGGACTGTAGAGCTCCTGCCTTGGAAGTGCTCTTCACCAGCCAATCGTCGAGATAAGGGAACACATGCACTCCCAGCTTGCGCAGAGACACCGCCACTACCGCCAGGCATTTGGTGAACACCCGGGGCGCGGAGGCGAGCCCAAAGGGCAGTACACAATACTGAAAGTGCTGTGTCCCCAGACGGAAACGAAGATACTGCCTGTGAGCTGGCAGTATCAGGATGTGCATATAAGCATCCTTCAAGTCCAGAAAGCATAGCCAATCGTTTTCCTGAATCATGGGAAGAAGGGTGCCCAGGGAAAGCATCCTGAACTTTTCTCGAATCAGGTATTTGTTCAGGGCCCTTTGGTCTAGGATGGGACGCATCCCCTCTGTTTTCTTTTGCACAAGGAAGTACCTGGAATAAAATCCCAGCCCTTCTTGCCCCAGTGGAACGGACTCGACCACATTGGCGCTGAGAAGGGCGGAGAGTTCCTCTGCAAGTATCTGCCTTTGCTGGAAGCTGAAGGACTGAGCTCCCGGTGTAAAATTTGGAGGTTTGGACATCAAATTGCGGAAGTATCCTAGCCGGACTATTTGGAGAACCCACTGATCAGAGGTTACAAGAGGCCACCACTGGTGAAAAAATTTTAACCTCACTCTGACCGGTAGATCGTCCGGCACAGACACTTTTATGTCAGCTATGCTCGCCTGGAGCCAGTCAAAAGCCAGTCCCTTGCTTTTGCTGGGGAGCTTCAGGGGCCTGTTGAGGCGCACGCTGTTGACATGAACGAGCGCGTTGGGGCTTAGCCTGAGCAGGCTGGCGGGAAGGAGGATTGTACCTGCGCTTATTGTAAGCGTCCCCATAAAAACGTCTACCTGAAGAGGTAGATGCTGAAGGCATCCTGTGGGAGAGTTTGTCAAGTGCGGTTTCCCGCTGATGGAGCTGTTCTACCACCTTCTCGACATTCTCGCCAAAAATATCCCCCCAGCAAGGAGCGTCTGCAATCCACTGCTGGACTCGATTCTCCAGGTCAGAGGCATGCAGCCATGAGAGTCTGCGCATCACTATACCTTGAGCAGCGGCCCTAGACGCAACATCAAAAGTGTCATAAGCACCCCTGGACAGGAATTTACGACACACCTTCAGCTACCTGACCACCTCCTGAAAAGGCTTGGCCTGCTCCGAAGGGAGCTGATCGACCAAGTCCGCCAGTTGCTTCCAGTGGCGTAGCCAGACAGCTGATTTAGGGTGGGCCCAAGGCCAAAGTGGGTGGGCCAAAAATTTCATCTCCACTCCTCCCCCTACCTGTGCCCCCCCTCCAAAGCAAACAAAATACCCGTGCTGGCAAGGATCCTCAAGCTCCGCCAGCTTAAGACTTCCTCCCTGCCGAAGAACCTTACCTCTTGGGTGGCCAGTGGCAGTGTCCGTGAGCCACAGTTGTCAGCCACTGGCTCTATCCTGCGCATGCTCAATTTTTGCACATGTGCAAATCCTGCCTGCCCTTAATTCTTCTCCCCAGGCTCCGCTTCGCTGCATCGCTCCCTGCAGTCTTCTACTCGCCTGTCATGCAGCGCTGCCATTCACACAGGCAGCTGTGCTCCCCTTTGCCGTGTCCATCCGGTCCTTTCTGATGCACTTCCTGTTAGGACCGGATGGACGCGGTAGCGGGGAGCGCAGCTGCCTGTGTGAATGGCAGCGCTGCGTGACAGGCGAGAAGAATTCAGGGAGCGATGGAGCGATGCTGCGAAGCGGAGCCTGGAGAGAAGAATTAAGGACAGGCAGGCTACGCTGAACGCTGCCTCCTGGACGGCCTTACCCGGCGGAGCCGCGGGAGAAATGGCAGCGACAGCGTCAGCAAGCAAGGATGTGGATGGGCGGGCCTGGAGGGAAAGTGGCTGGGCCTGGGCCCATCCAGGCCCACCCGTGGCTACGCCCCTGAGGCAGAATCATTTAGTTTTAAATCCAGATAAAACAATTACTTGCTGGATCACTGCTACATTACCTATTCCAATTACAATTCCGTCCCTTTTTGGCAGACCTGTCACCCCTATTGGTTACTTTAAATACCTTGAAATCACTCTTGATTCTGAATTGTCCTTCACTCCACAAATATCTCAGGTCATGAAAACAGGTTTCTTTTTCCTGAGTCATCTGAGATCAATTTATAATATGCTTGACACACCCTGACTGTATTCTGTCTTCTACGCCTATATCAATTCCTGCTATGACTATTGCAATTCTGTGTATGTAGGTATTACTAAGGTGAATCTAAAACATCTCCAAACTCTTCAGAATACCGCCACCCGTATAATCTGCCATACTAAGCGCTATGACCACATATCACCTTTAAAGCAATGACTTCACTGACTCCCCATCGAATTTTGAATTCAATTTAAATTTCTAACCTTAACGCACAAGATTTTTTAGTCTTCAACTCCTTCTTATTTAGCTTCTTTGATTATTCCTTACACACCTGCTCAAACTCTTTAGTCCTTGACAGATAAAAGGCTTGTCCTACCTCATCCTTCTAAAGCACTCTGGGAACGTACACGTTCTGCATTTTTGTTCCTGTGCTCTGGAATTCGCTTCCAAAGCAGATGCATCTGGAAAGCTCATACTCTGCCTTTCAAACATCTCTAAAAACTAATTAGCTTTTGAATATTGAGGGCTGTTCTGGTATGGTTATCTGTGATGGGGGATGGGATTACTTAAGTTTAAACGCATGGTGTTATAGAAACTATTGTTAAAAGTGTGCATAATGTTGGAGTTTTTGTCTCTTTTCTAACTTAATGGTTTCATTTCCCTTGGAAGTCTGATTATTGCCAGCTTGGTCTCAAGTGCCTGACTGCTTTTCTATCATATCATGGGGTTCCTTTCCTTATGTAAATGTATATTTACTTACTTTGTAAACCTCTTCAATCTGTCATCAATTAGAAACGGTATATCAAACCTAATAAATGATAAACGAACCTCCAATTTTGATAAAGAATCTTTATGAGGTGAACCAGGCTCTACTCTGTGCCTCTTACCCATTTTGCTAGAGGTCATGTCAATAATGCAGTATAATAGCAGAAAAAAAGTTAGAAAACAGCAAATGATGCATTGGATATCTGTTTTTAGAGACAAGTCAGAGGGATATCAATCCTTAGGCTGCCATCACATGTGGTGCTGAACAGCGACCCCCTCCACCTGGTAATCACTAAGTATAAACTCTCTATTATTATGCTAAGTGACCAAATTACAACAAAGAGCAGGAACACATTGCCCACATTCTACTTTCATCATTTCACCATCCCTTTTGTCTTCTCCCTTCTTCTCAGCTCTCAACATTCAACATTTCCTTCCTTTCATTCAAACATCTCCATTCTGTCTGAGTACATCTTGTCTCCGTTACTGTCGTCATGCCTCTCCTACTCTTCTCCGTACTTTCATGCTCCTTCTCCTGCTCTACGCTGGGAATATCAATCCTTGTCCTCCAAATCAGCTATCATCCTATTCCTGCAGGTCACACAGTGATGTCTCCAATCTAATTTCTGTTCCTCTTTTCTCTACCTTTCTCATGTGCTCCGTGGAATGCCTGCTCTGTATGTAACAAACTTTATTACATCCAAGACCTCTTTATCTTTTGTACTCTTCCATCTGCTTGCCCTAAGAGAAACTTGGCTTTGCCCTGAAGACTCTGCTTCAGCTGTGGCCCTGTGTCATGAAAGTTATCTTTTTTCCCATACTCCTCGCCCTGTTGGCCGTGGAGGTGTTGTCGGGCTACTACTCCCACCCTCTTGTAGGTATCAGCCTCTTCTTTGACCTCAGTCTCACTGCTTTTCTTCCTTTGAAGTCCACTCCATCTGCCTATTCACTCCTCTACCTCTCTGAGTAGCTGTCACTTATCAACCCCCTGATGTCCATTTCTTGCTTTCTCACTGACTTTGACTGCAGGCTTTCCTTCTTTCTTGAACCTTCATCGCCTTCCCTCATTTTTGGGGATTTTAAAATTCATGCTAATGATCCCTCTAACTCTTATGCCTCTCAGTTTCTTGCTTTAACATCCTCTTTCAATCTTCAACTGTGCTCCACTACCCCTACTCACCAGAATGGACACTGTCTTGATCTTATCTTCTTCTCCAACTGCTCACTCTCCAGTTTCTGCACCACAGCTCTTTCCCTCTCTGACCATCATCTGATAACTTTCACACTTAAAACACCTTCCCCCCACCAGTCCCATCCAATTGCCACCAATACATTTAGGAATCTTCATGCTATTGACTCTTCTACTCTGTCCTTCAGTGTTTCAAACCTCCTGTCAACCACTATGTTATCCTTGTCAACCACTATCAGGCTTAGTTTCAAAAGAGAGGGGCGCCCATCTTCCGACACAAATCTGGAGATGGGCGTCCTTCTCTCATGGTCGCCCAAATCGGCATAATTGAAAGCCGATTTTGGGCGTCCTCAACTGCCTCCCGGCGCAGGGATGACCAAAGTTCACGGGGCTGTGTCGGCACCATAGCGAAGGCAGGACTGGGGCGTGATTAAGAGATGGGCATCCTCGGCCAATAATGGAAAAAAGAAGGGCGTCCCTGACGAGCACTTGGCCGACTTTACTTGGTCCATTTTTCCTTGTGACCAAGCAGTGAAAAGGTACCCGAACTGACCAGATGACCACCGGAGAGAATCAGGGATGATCTCCCCTTACTCCCCCAGTGGTCACCAACACCCTCCCACCCTGAAAAAAACCTCAAATGTCATACCCAGCTCCATGACAGCAGTAAGCAGGTCCCTAGAGCAGTTTTAGTGGGTGCAGTGCACTTCAGACAGGCGGACCCAGGCCCATCCCCCCCTACCTCTTACACTTGTGCTGGTAAATGTGAGCCCTCCAAAACCCACCCGAAACCCACTGTACCCACATGGGTAGATAACCCCTTAGGGCTATGGTAGTGGTGTACAGTTGCGGGGAGTGGATTTGGGGGGAGTTGGGGGGCTCAGCACACAAGGTAAGGGAGTTATGCACCTAGGAGCAATTTGTGAAGTCCACTGCAGTGCCCCCTAGGGTGCCCGGTTGGTGTCCTGGCATGTAAGGGGAACCAGTGTACTACGAATTCTAGCTCCTCCCACGACCAAAGGGTTTGGATTTGGCCGTTTCTGAGAGGGGCGTCCTTGGTTTCCATTATGGCTGAAAACCGGGGACGACCATCTCTAAGGTCGACCGTCTCAACATTTAGGTTGACCATCTCTAAGGTTGACCTAAATGTTGAGATTTGGGCGGCCCCGACTGTATTATCGAAACACCCATCTTGTTTCAATAATATGGGTTTCCCCGCCCCTTTGCGGGGACGCCTTCATGCAAACTTGGGCGCCCTGTTTGATTATGCCCCTCTATGTTATCAAAGTCTGTCAATGAGGTTGTCTCTTCCTATAATACTATTCTCTCCTCTGCTCTCGATACTCTTGCTTATCCCATTCCCGTTCTATAAGGTTTATCAAACCCCAGCCTTGGCTGACCTCTAGAATCCACTACCTACTTTCCTCTGCCCGATCTGCTGAATGCCTTTGGCTGAAATCCCGTGCCCATGCTGACTTCATACATTTCAAATTCTTGCTGACCTCCTTCCAGTCTGCTCTTTCACATGCCAAACAGGACTACTACATCCCGTTGATGAACTCTCTTGGCTCAAACCCTTGGTGTCTCTTTGCCACACTGAACTCTCTCCTCAAAGTGCTTTCACCTCCAACTCCCCCTTCACTTTCTCCCCTGACTCTGGCTGAGTACTTTCATAAGGTTCACAAGATAGCGAAAGCTACATACCTGTAGAGGGTATTCTCTGAGGACAGCAAGCTGATTGTTCTCACTGATGGGTGACGTCCAACGGCAGCCCAGGATCGGAAATCTTCCCTAGCAACAAACGTTTGCTAGCCTTGCGCTCTCGTGTGCACCGCACATGCGTGGCCGTCTTCCCGCCCGAACACGAGTGTGTTCATCAGTCCAGTACAGAGCTAAGACATGGGAAGACACAACTCCGAAGGGGAGGTGGGTGGGATTGTGAGAAAAATCAGCCTGCTGTCCTCGGAGAATACCCTCTACAGGTATGTAGCTTTCGCTTTCTCCGAGGACAAGCAGGCTGCTTGTTCTCACTGATGGGGTATCCCTAGCCCCCAGGCTCACTCAAAACAATAAACATGGTCAATTGGGCCTCGCAACGGTGAGGAAATAACTGAGATTAACCTAACATGTCAACAACTAACAGAGTGCAGCCTGTTAGAGAATAAAAATGGGCCTAGGGGGGAGGAGTTGGATTCTAAAATCCAAACAGGTTCTGTAACACCGACTGCCCAAACCGACTGTCGCGTCAAGTATCCTGCTGAAGGCAGTAATGAAATGTGAATGTGTGGACAGAAGACCACGTCGCAGCCTTGCAAATCTCTTCAATAGTGGCTGACTTCAAGTGGGCCACTGACGCAGCCATGGCTCTAACATTATGAGCCGTGACATGACCCTCAAGAGTCAGCCCAGCCAAGGCATAAGTGAGGGAAATGCAATCTGCTAGCCAATTAGATATGGTGTGTTTCCCTACAGCCACACCCCTCTTGTTGGGATCAAAAGAAACAAACAATTGGGCGGACTGTCTGTGGGGGCTCGTCCGCTCCAGATAGAAGGCCAATGCTTTTTTGCAGTCCAATGTGTGCAGTTGATGCTCAGCAGAGTGGGTATGAGGACGGGGAAAGAATGTTGGCAAGACAATTGACTGGTTCAGATGGAACTCCGACACCACCTTCGGCAAGAACTTAGGGTGAGTGCGAAGGACTACTCTGTTATGATGAAATTTGGTATAAGGAGCATGAGCTACTAAGGCTTGAAGCTCACTGACTCTGTGAGCTGAAGTAACTGCCAGCAAGAAAATGACCTTCCAAGTCAAGTACTTCAGATGGCAGGAATGCAGAGGCTCGAAAGGAGGTTTCATCAGCTGGGTGAGAACGATGTTGATCATCCATCTGGATACAGAAAGTGAAAGTGCCTTGGTGCTTTGTAGCTTTTACTATATGAGACGTGGGGTAAGGAATAATATATTGTAGAGGAATATATTCGAGTTATTCCCCAAGTTTTCCACGTCATCACTGTGACCCCTGACGCAGGTGCTAGTCACCGAAACACGGCCCGTGTCGGGTCTTTTTGTCAAGGCTCATTCATTAAAGAACTGTGTTCCATTTTTAAAGGCCCGTGGTGCTGTTTTTTTTGTTTGGACTTTAGTTTGTACTTCGTTCCCTCTCTTTTGTTATATCCGAGATCCCATGACACATCAGGAGGTTTGATAGGGGGCTTTGACAAGAGCAAACCTCTCATAAAGCGAACTAAAGGCTGTCCAGAAATCGGCTTACCCTCTACACGGTAATGATAAGCACTGATAGCACTAAGATGAACCCATACGGAGTTGGTCTTAAGACCAGACTCGGATAAGTGTAGAAGGTATTCAAGCAGGGTCTGTGTAGGACAAGAGCGAGGATCTAGGGCCTTGCTGTCACACCAGACGGTAAACCTCCTCCATAGAAAGAAGTAACTCTTTTTAGTGGAATCTTTCCTGGAAGCAAGCAAGACTCGGGAGACACCCTCCAAGAAACCCAAGGAGGCAAAGTCTACGCTCTTAACATCCAAGACGTGAGGGCCAGGGACTGGAGGTTGGGATGCAGAAGCGCCCCCTCGTTCTGAGTGATGAGGGTTGGAAAACACTCCAATCTCCACGGTTCTTTGGAGGACAACTCCAGAAGAAGAGGGAACCTAATCTGACGGGGCCAGAAAGGAGCAATCAGAATCATGGGAGGATACGCGTACAGGAGGCCCTCCCCCCAATGAAGGAGAAAGGCATTCGACGCTAGTCTGCCGTGGGCCTGAAGCCTGGAACAGAACTGAGGGACCTTGTGATTGATCTGAGTGGCAAAAAGATCTATCAAGGGGGTGCCCCACGCTTGAAAGATCTTGTGCACTACTCTCGAGTTGAGATACCACTCGTGAGGTTGCATGATCCTGCTCAACCTGTCAGCCAGACTGTTGTTTACGCCTGCCAGATACGTGGCTTGAAGAAACATGCCGTTCACAGGGGGCGAGAACCGGTGCCCCCCTGCTTGTTGATATAATACATGGCAACCTGATTGTCTGTCTGAATTTGAATAATTTGATTGCACAACCGATTCTTGAAAGCCTTTAGAGCGTTCCAGACTGCTCATAACTCCAGGAGATTGATCTGAAAACCGGTTTCCTGGAGGGACCAACTGCCATCAACATGAGCTCCCCAACCCAGGAGAGATGCATCCGTTGTCAGCACTTTTTGTGGCTAAGGAATTTGGAAGGGACATCCCAGGGTCAAATTGGATCGAATTGTCCACCAATGCAGGGATTTGAGAAATTTTGTGGACAGTAGGATGACATCCTCTAGATCCCCTGTGGCCTGAAACCACTGGGAAGCTAGGGTCCATTGAGCTTTTCTCATGTGAAGACAGGCCATGGGAGTCATATGAACTGTGGAGGCCATGTGGCCCAGCAATCGCAACATCTGCCGAGCTGTGATCTGCTGAGATGCCCGTACCCAAGAGACGAGAGCCAAAAGATTGTTGGCCCTCGGCTCGGGAAGGTAGGCACGAGCCATCTGGGAGTCCAGCAGAGCTCCTATGAATTCTAGTCTTTGAACTGGAAGAAGGTGGGACTTTGGATAATTTGTCACAAGCTCCAGTAGTCAAATAGTCATCTGCGTGGACTGTAGAGCTCCTGCCTCTGAGATGTTCTTCATCAGCCAATCGTCGAGATAAGGGAACACATGCACTCCCAGTCTGCGAAGAGATGCCGCTACTACAGCCAGGCATTTCGTGAACACTCTGGGTGCAGAGGTGAGACCAAAGGGTAGCACACAATACTGAAAATGCCGTGTTCCCAGATGGAATCGCAGATACTGCCTGTGAGCTGGCAATATCGGGATGTGAGTGTAGGTGTCCTTTAAGTCCTGAGAGCATAGCCAATCGTTTTCCTGAATCATGGGAAGAAGGGTGCCCAGGGAAAGCATCCTGAACTTTTCTCGGATCAGATATTTGTTCAGGGCCCTTAGGTCTAGGATGGGACGCATCCCCCCTGTTTTCTTTTCCACAAGGAAGTACCTGGAATAGAATCCCAGCCCTTCTTGCCCCGGTGGCATGGGCTCGACCGCATTGGCGCTGAGAATGGCGGAGAGTTCCTCTGCAAGTACCTGCTTGTGCTGGAAGCTGAAAGATTGAGCTCCCGGTGGGCAATTTGGAGGTTTTGATATCAAATTGAGGGAGTATCCCAGCCGGACTATTTGAAGAACCCACCGATCGGAGGTTACCAGAGGCCACCTTCGGTGAAAAAACTTTAACCTCCCTCCGACCGGCAGATCGTCCGGCACAGACACTTTTATCTCGGCTATGCTCAGCTGGAGCCAGTCAAAAGCCCGTCCCTTGCTTTTGCTGGGGAGCCACAGGGGCCTGAGGAGGCGCACGCTGTTGACGTGAACGAGCGCGCTGGGGCTTAGCCTGAGCAGGCTGCCAGGAAGGTGGATTGTACTTACGTTTATTATAAGCATAGGGAGCAGTCCTCCTACCCCCAAAAAAACGTCTACCTATAGAGGTAGAAGCTGAAGGCGCCCGGTGGGAGAGCTTGTCGTATGCGGTATCCCGCTGGTGGAGCTGATCTACCACCCGTTCGACTTTCTCACCAAAAATATTATCCCCCCGACAAGGAGCATCCGTAACACGCTTTTGAACTCTACCGTCTAGGTCAGTGGCACGCAGCCATGAGAGTCTGCGCATCACTATACCTTGAGCGGCAGCCCTGGATGCAACATCAAAAGTATTGTAAGCACCCCTGGACAGGAATTTACGACACGCCTTCAACTGCCTGACCACCTCCTGAAATGGCTTGGCCTGCTCCTGCGGGAGCTGATCAACCAAACCCGCCAACTGCCTCACATTATTCCGCAAGTGGATGCTCGTGTAGAGCTGGTAAGACTGAATCTTGGACACGAGCATTGCAAAATGATAGGCCTTCCTCCCAAAAGAATCCATAGTTCTAGATTCACACCCCGGGGGCGCCGAGGCGTAATCCCTAGAACTCTTGGCCTTCTTAAGGGCCAAATCCACAACTCCAGAGTCATGAGGCAACTGAGTCTTCATCAACTCCGGATCCCCGTGGATTCGGTACTGGGACTCAATTTTCTTGGGAATGTGGGGATTAGTTAATGGATGCGTCCAGTTCGTCACATCTCAGCCCTGGGCTCATCCACAGTCTCCACCGGGAAGGGAATGGCGGTAGACATTTCCCGGACAAAAGATGAAAAGGAAAGGCTCTCCGGAGGAGAAAGCTTTCTCTGGGGCGAGAGAGTAGGGTCAGAGGGCAGACCACAAGACTCCTCATCCGAGAAGTACCTGTTATCCGCCTCTGCTTCCCACGAGCCCTCCTCTGCGGAGTCAGACATGAGTTCATGAACTTCAGTCCAAAGCCAAGCCCGTCTCGACTCCGAGGACCGATGCCCATCGTGGTGTCGTCGAGAGGAAGACTCCCGCCCCGGAGATGATGAAGCTTCCTCCATCGACGACAGTGGGGAATCAGCCTGGGTGGCACTCGTCCCCGGCACCGCAAGCGGTACTGGAGTCGGAGACCGCACCACGGGCGATGAACCAGCCGCCGCCTCCCTCAATGGCACCATCGGCGCATGCACTGACTGCATCGAAAAAGACGGTACCGACGGCGCAAGCACTGAAGGAGATGGGCACAACAGCTCCCCCAGAATCTCTGGGAGAACGGCTCGGAGGCTCTCGTTGAGAGTGGCTGTTGAAAAAGGCAAAGGCGCCGGTACAGGAGAAGATGTAAGAACCTGTCTGGAGCGCGGAGGCGGTACCGGGCTGTCCGGAGATGAGCGCACCGACACTTCCTGAATAGAGGGTGAGTGGTCCCTCCGGCATCGGCGCTTCTCGGGTGCCGACTCTTTCGGTGCCCCGGAGCCCTTGGCAGCGTGTCGGGATGGTGACCGATGCCGATGCTTCTTGGCCTTAGCTCGAAGCTCGGTACCGGTACCTGCTGGTGCCGAAGAGGAGGATGTTGAATCCAAATGACTCCTCGGGGCCGGGTCCGAAGAAGGTCGGTCCCAGTGGGCCTGCGCAGCAGGAGTCCTCGAGGCAGGTGGAGACCCACTCGATGGCTCACTGCTACCAGCATGGGGTCTCTGGACAGCCATTACCTGCACTACAAAGAACAATGCACCCTCCGATGCCGACATCGATACCTGCGATGACCTCGGTACCGCTGGCTCCGTCGATGCCGAAGGACCGGACCGGGCTCCGAACAAGACGTTCTACTGAGCCAAAAGCACCGCCTGAGTCTACTTCTTCAACTGAAGACACTGAAGACAGGCGTCAGGTCGGTGACTTTCACCTAAACACCGAAGACACGAAGCATGTCTGTCAGTAAAGGAGATGGTCCGGCTGCACCGCGTGCACCTTTTGAAGCCACTGGTAGGCTTCGAGGACATGGGAGGAAAAATCGTGCCGGCGAGGTCAAACGCGATGGTGCCTGAAAAAAGACACCAAAAAAAGAGAAAGACCCGCACGGGCGGCCCAAAATGGCTGCGAAACAAAAAAGAAAGTAAACTTAAGGGGGAAAACTAAGAAAACTAAGGGTTTTTCTTGTTTTTGTTTTGGTTTTTTTTTTAAACAAAAGAAAGAAAAGAAAGAAGAATCAGAGACTAAAAAAAGAAAATCGCCGAAAACGGGCGAAGAAACAAATAAATAACGCAAGAGGAATCCTGGGCAGAGAAGTGGCAAAGCAGCGTTCCCGAACCGCGGAAAAAAGAAGACTGACGAACACGCTCGCGTTTGGGCGGGAATACGGCCGCGCATGCGCGGTGCGCACGAGTGCGCGAGGCTAGCAAACTTTTGTTGCTAAGGAAGATTTTCCGATCGTGGGCTGCCATTGGACGTCACCCATCACTGAGAACAAGCAGCCTGCTTGTCCTCGGAGAATAAATTTTCAACTAAGTCACCTCCACCTCTCCTTCCCTTAGTCTATTAAATCAACCCCCCTTCAACTCCTGCCTCCTTTTCTGAAATCACTGAAGAGGAAACTGCACATTTTCTTTTCTCCTTCAAACTGACTACCTGTTCCTCTGATCCTATTCCTACCCATTTACTTAGCACTCTCTCTCCTTCTGTCATCCCTTCTATCTGTCATATCCTCAATCTTTCACTTTCCACTGCAACTGTTCCTGATGCCTTCAAACATGCTGTAGTTACACCACTCCTCAAAAGACCTTCATTGGACCCTGTCCTTCTAGCGCCCCATCTCCCTCCTCCCTTTCCTATCCAAGATACTGGAATGTGCTGTTCACAGCCATTGTGCTGATTTTCTTTCATCTCAAGCTATTCTTGATCCACTTCAATCTGGCTTTTACCCTCTTCAGTCAACTGAAACAGCCCTTGCTAAAGTCTCCAAGGACCTGTTCTTGGCCAGATCCAAAGGTCTCTATTCTATCCGCATCCTTCTCATCTATCTGCTGCTTTTGACACTGTTGATCACTGCCTGCTCCTTGATATGCTGTCCTCACTTGGATTTCAGGTCTCTGTTATTTCTTGGTTTTCTTATTATCTCTCCCATCACACTTTTAGTGTAAACTCTGGCAGATCCTCTTCCACTTCTATCCTACTATCAGTTGGTGTACCTCAGAACTCTGTCTTGGGACCTCGTCTTTTTTCCATCCATACTTCTTCCCTTGGTGCTCTGATCTCATTCCATGGTTTTCAGTATCACCTTTATGCTGATGACTCCCAGATCTGCCTCTCCACACCAGGAATCTCAGCAGGAATCCAGGCCCAAGTATCAGCCTGCCTGCCTGACATTGCTGACTGGATGTCTCACTGCCAACTGAAACTAAACTTGACCAAGACTAAGCTTCTTGTCTTTCCCCCTCCCCTAAACCCACCTCTTCTCTTCCCCCATTCTCTGTTTCTGTGGATAACACTCTCATCCTCCTTGTCTCATCAGATCATAACCTTGGGGTTACCTTTGACTCCTCTCTTTCTTTCTCTGCACATATTCAACAGACTACTAAAACCTGCTGTTTCTTTCTTTATAATATCACCAAAATTCATCCTTTCCTTTCTGAGCACAGTACCAAAACCCTTATCACTTCTCACTTAGACTATTGGAACTTGCTTCTCACAGGCGTCTCTCACTAAGCCATCTCTCACAACTTCAATCTGTTCAAAATTCTGCTGCATGACTTATATTCCACCAGTGTCACTATGCTCATATTAGCCCTCTCCTTAAGTCACTTCATTGGCTCCCTATCCGTTTCCGCATACAGTTCAAACTCCTCTTATTGACTTACAAATGCATTCACTCTGCAGCTCCTCATTGCATCTCCACTCTTATCTCTCCCTCAGTGCTTTTTTTGTAGAAAAAAAGGTACCGGTACTCATTATGGGTGGGGCCACCACATATGGCTCTACCCCTATGATAGCCACACCCACATTAACCACACCCCCTATACCAGCCATGGCGCATATAAACAGACATCATTGAAAATATTACAGTACTATAGGAGAAAAAAATAACATGATTTTTTTTCATTATAAATAATCTCTGTAAGCTCTTACAGCTCCAGTATACCCAGTGCAAAATAAGACAGCCAATGTAAATTCTCAAATTGGACATATTACAAACACTAAAATGAAAATAAAATGATTTTTTTTCTACCTTTGTCTGGTGACTGTTTTTCTTTCCATATTGGTCCCAGTCTGTGATTCTCCTTTCCTTTGTTTTCGCTTAACTCTTCTGTGCCATTTGTCATTTTTGTCTCCTTTTTCATTGCTTTCTTCAATATTTTTCAGGCTCTCTCTCTGTCCAGATTTAATTCATTCTTACTATCCATTCTTTAATTTCCTTCATCTACCTGTGGCTTTTCATCTTTTCCTCACCCTTGTTCTCCCCATGCCCCTTCCTCTTATTCTCCAGTCTTTCTCTATTCCCCTTTTCCATCCAGCAGCTCTGCTTTCTCTCCCCATCCTTCCAGTGTCTCCCCTATTTCTTTCTGCATTCTTCCATCCAGCGTCTTCCCTCTCTCTCTCCCCATCCTTCCATCTGTTTTCCCCCTCTCTCTCCCCATCCTTCCATCTGTTTTCCCTCTCTTTCCCCAATCCTTCCATCTGTTTTTCCCTCTCTCTCCCCATCCTTCCATCTGTTTTTCCCTCTCTCCCCATCCTTCCATTTGTTTTCCCCTCTCTCTCCCCAATCCTTCCCTCTGTTGTTTTCCCTTTCTCTCTCTCCCCAATCCTTCCCTGTTGTTTTCCCCCTCTCTCTCTCTCCCCATCCTTCCATCTGTTTTCCCCTCTCTCCCCAATCCTTCCATCTGTTTTTCCCTCTCTCTCCCCATCCTTCCATCTGCTTTTCCCTCTCTCTCCCCAATCCTTCCCTGTTGTTTTCCCTCTTTCTCTCTCTCCCCAATCCTTCCCTCTGTTGTTTTCCCTCTCTCTCTCTCTCCCCAATCCTTCCATCTGTTGTTTTCCCTCTTTCTCTCTCTCCCCAATCCTTCCCTCTGTTGTTTTCCCTCTTTCTCTCTTTCCCCAATCCTTCCCTCTGTTGTTTTCCCTCTTTCTCTCTCTCCCCAATCCTTCCCTCTGTTGTTTTCCCTCTTTCTCTCTCTCCCCAATCCTTCCCTCTGTTGGTTTCCCTCTTTCTCTCTCTCCCCAATCCTTCCCTCTGTTGGTTTCCCTCTTTCTCTCTCCCCCTCCCAATCCTTCCCTCTGTTGTTTTCCCTCTTTCTCTCTCCCCAATCCTTCCCTCTGTTGTTTCCCTCTTTCTCTCTCTCCCCAATCCTTCCCTCTGTTGTTTTCCCTCTCTCTCTCCCCAATCCTTCCCTCTGTTGTTTTCCCTCTTTCTCTCTCTCCCCAATCCTTCCCTCTGTTGGTTTCCCTGTTTCTCTCTCTCCCCAATCCTTCCCTCTGTTGGTTTCCCTCTTTCTCTCTCTCCCCCCTCCCAATCCTTCCCTCTGTTGGTTTCCCTCTTTCTCTCTCTCCCCCTCCCAATCCTTCCCTCTGTTGTTTTCCCTCTTTCTCTCTCCCCAATCCTTCCCTCTGTTGTTTTCCCTCTTTCTCTCTCTCCCCAATCCTTCCCTCTGTTGGTTTCCCTCTCCCTGCCACGTTTCCCGCGAACGGCGCGAAGTCGCGACGCACGCGGCACCAGCCCCTATTTCCGGCGCTGCTGCTTCTCCTGTTGTTGAGCAGCAGCGGTGGCCGCTACACAAAGAAAAAGAAGATTAAAAAAATTTTGAAACCTGGCTGAAACGCGGCACCCCGGCACTATAGACAGCCATTAGGCATTGGCTGTTGCCCCGCAGCCGCTCCTCCTCTTGCCTCTACGTCACTGCCCCTGGAGGAAGACCCCGGAGGAGCACAGTGACGTAGAGGCAAGAGGAGGAGCGGCTGCGGGGCAACAGCCAATGCCTAATGGCTGTCTACAGTGCCGGGATGCCGCGTTTCAGCCAGGTTTGAAGTTTTTTTAAAAATCTTTTTCTTTGTGTAGCGGCTGCTGCTGCTCAACAGGAGAAGCAGCAGCAGCGGCCAGAAATGGGGGCTGGCACTGCGTGCGGGACATGGACTCACGGGGCGGGGGGAGCAAAAAAAAAAGGTGCCGGTACGCCGTACCGTTGCGTACCGGCACAAAAAAAGCACTGCTCTCCCTACACTCCTCCCTGGGAACTCCGTTCACTGGGTAAATCTCTCTTATCTGTTATCGTTCTCTTCCACTGCCAACTCCAGACTCCATTCCTTTTATCTTGCTGCACAATATACCTGGAATAGATTTCCTGAGCCAGTATGTCAAGCTCCGTCTCTGGCCGTCTTCAAATCTAAGCTAAAGCCCACCTTTTTGCTGCTGCTTTTAACTCCAAACCCCTATTCACTTGAACAGTACCTTTGCATGTTTTATCTTTCCCACCTTATTAATTCCCATAGGAGCCGACTCTGTGGGTGCTGTGGGTGCTTGAGCACCCCCAATATTGAGAACATTCCTTGTATGTAGCCAAGGAAGTGTTATTTCCACTGGGCATAGCACCCCCAATAATTTTGAAAAGTTGGCTCCTATGCGCCTTACCCCTTATTTGTCCTGTTTGTCTGTCCTGATTAGATTGTAAACTCTTTTGAGCAAGGACTGTCTCTTCATGTTCAAGTGTACAGCGCTGCATACGTCTAGTAGTGCTATAGAAATGATAAGTAGTAGTAGTAGTAAAAGAATGTCTCCTTGAAAAGAGGTATGGAGGATTTAGCTAATTGAAACTTGTGAAACAATATCCATTTTCCTTGGTATACTGAAGGAATATGAAGGAATGTGATTTCCTACCAGGTACATCCACTTCAATCTAAGAAAACAAGTTTACAGTGTTCTTTGAAATTGAATGAGCACTCTAGATGCCACTGAGACCCCTGTGGAACAGCCAATATCCTCAACCCATCATAGCCAAAACACTACGTTACTAACAAGCTCTGACACTCACAACCACTGCCAAAAAAGAATCTGCATTATCATTTATCTTTTATTAAAACTTGCTAACCTGCCTTGGATCACCCAGTCTATTTCTTTGGAGTTCCTTAACTATTTTTTTGAAGAACTTTTACATGTTTTCAGAGCATCATACTCACCCATGGGCACTGCTTCCATGCCTGTCTATCTCACTATCGCAGAAAAAAAAATATTAGTTCTTTACTTCCATATCTTCAGTGGTGCCATTATTTATTTATTTGTGAAAGAATTTATTCATCATTAAGTTGCCATGGTTCATGGTGGGTTACAATCAAATATTTACATGACAGGTACAAATATTACAATATACTACAGAAAATACACACTATGGTGCTCATTTTCAAAAACAAAAAAACATCTCAAATTCAGCACAAAGCAAAGGTGGAGGTTTTTCCCCATCAAAACATCTAAATCATGATTTTCAAAAAGGTAGAATTGGAATGTTTTTCGATGAGTGCATCCAAATAGCAGGGGAGCACGTTGGAGGCATATTTTGGGTTACAACCTGGACTTTTTTCTGTAATAATATTAGATTTTTCAATTCCTACCACCAAAAAGGAAGCAGAGAAATTTATTGGTCTGTTTGAGTTCTGAATCCCTTATATGCAGTAACTATCTAGGTGTATGTCTTTTTATTGGTGCCTGGATAAGAAAGAATTTCTTGCAGCTTAATAAGGAGAAGACTAAATTCTTGTTCGTTAGTAAAGATGTTAAAGTTGATAATAAAACTACACTTATAGCAGATAATATAAGGTATACCTTGGAAAGATCAATTAAATCTTTATCATTATTGATTGCAAGTAAACTATGGTGGAACAAATAAATCATTTAACAAAGGGTTGCTTCTGGGTAATGCAGAAACTAAGAAGAATTATAAAATGGCGTAATCAGGAACAGTTTAAACTGGTTGTTCAGTCATTAGTGTTCTGTCCTCAGACAGCCTTGCACTAGTTTATAGTGTGACCCTAAAATGCGTTGAATGCCTTTACTGTTATTCTCACTTCTAAGGATTTTTATTGCTGTAGTCCTCACTGCAAAGATATGTGAGCATTGCATTGTGTGTAATGTAGTCTCACAGGTAATGCAGCCTCACCTGCCTGTCTGTATGTTATTATTGGTCTGTGCTGCTGCCTAGACCTCTTCTCTTTCTCAGCAAGCTTAGCTCCTTTGTCTACCTGCTATCATTTCCTGGTCATTCTTACTATCTCTGTCCTGAGAGGTCAGCCAGGTATGACCTTCCCCTCCAATCGAGGGCTGTCCTCTAGGACCACCCCTGCTACCTGATGATCCTAGATGTATGATCTAGTACTCTGGAAGTAATGTGCTTAGAACTATATCTGATACCAGCGGAATATAAGAATTGTAACTGTAATTGTTAATTGGACAGAAAAAGACACTCAAGCTTTTGAGGCTGCTAAGTGGGTTATACAAACAGCCGTGGATTTGTGGCCTATGGAGTCTGGCTCTGTGGAATTATGTGTATCTGTAGATGATGCTTATACTAATTGGAGTTTATGGGTTTTTCTCTCAATGAGCATATAACAATCATACGTATACTGCATGAACTGAACAAAACAACTTATTGTCACAATGTCCAGGAATGGAGTGAGCCCTTGTGCCGATCTGAAGACCAGCAGTCAGAAATCCCCACACTTCACCTGCAGCGACCACCGTTCCCCAGCGGTTGAGCCCCTGGGTTCAGATGGCCAGCAGGACTTGGAAAGTGGGACAGAAGCAGGACTCAGGAGATGACAGAGACAGACAATCAGCAGAGGTCAGGTCCAGGCACAGAGTCAGGACAGGCAGCAATCCAGCAAAGTCAGGTCCAGACACAGGGTCAGGGCAGCAATCCAGTGAAGTCAGGTCCAGGCACAGAGTCAGGGCAGGCAGCAATCCAGCAAAGATCAGGTTTAAGCACAGAGTCAAACCAAATAAAACAGGAATAATCACAGCAGGAATGCACCAGATACCAGGAAGAAGTAGCTGAGGCAAAGAGAGGAGGGAAACTCCTAGTTTAAAAGTGAAGGCGTCTGACGTCAGAGTAGGCGCGACCAAAGTGTAGGAGCGTCAAACCGGAACTGAAGAGAAAAGTGTATGCTAGCCTCTGCCTCATGTTCCAGATATGTGACACTTATATAACACAAAGCAACAGAGCATGTGCAAAATACAAAGATCAATTAGAGGACAGCAAATATTCTAAGCTGGCATGTTTACATAGTGTAAACCAGAGGGCAATGGATAATAATTTAGATTATTACTACTACATTCTACCCCTTGGCTGTTGCACTATGGCTCTACTGATATATAACTGGTCAAATGAACAGAAGCAATTCGTTTACATAGGCAGTAAGAAAGGCAACAATTCCAAACAGTTAAACTAATGATAAAAATAAGGATTACTATTTTAGGGTGAAGCACCCAATTAAGAAAGTGTTTTGCTTGAGGAGACCAACCAGTAAAGATATCCCACCAACTATGAGCGGTATCTGGGAGCTGGTGTTATATCAGACATCTGAACATTGTAGGCTATGGCAGATAATGGCGCCTATCTTATAAGACACATACGTGCATAGAGGGATATACCAAAGCTTCTTAGTTATTCACTCCCTGTATTAGCAGACTAGCATTAGTTCATAGCCCATGGAATTGATGAACATTGTCAGAGTATTCTGGTGCATCTATGGATCCTCTATCACCATATGGTTATGTGTGGGATGGAACTACTGCTCAGTCAGATCTGATGTGACTATCAAAAAACCAGAAATGCAGTTTTTAAAACCTTTAATTGAGGAAAAGATTAATAATTTGAAGAAATAGACAAGAAAATTTACAATGTCATCTTGAATTTTAATAAAAGATTTGATAAATTTAAGAAAGATATTAAGAAAACTAAGTTTGATAAAATGCGTAGAGATACAGAAGATTATAAAAGGGGTTCAATATACCCCTGGGCAAAACCCAAGGTTTTCACACAGAAAAGTAGACCTTTCCACACTACGGGCCTCTTATCACACCGCACTAGTGGTCCCCGGTATGGTAATGCTGACAAAGCCCATTCATTTCAATGGGCTTCATCGGCATTGCCACGTGGGAACCGCTAACGCAGCTTGATAATAGAGGTCCTAGTCCACTATTCGTCCCAAGACAAATGAACCACATACTGATCCCCAAGTTCAGCTTAAGGAGAAAGACAACTGACAATAGGAATAGAAAGAGGATCCAAAGCGACTCCAGAGAGCTTCTCACCTCCCCACCCTCGAATCCCATTGGTAATACAATTGAAGAACTGATGATTGCATCACCAGCTGCACCATGTGAAGATTTTTTAGAGAAGATCTTGAAAAAAAAGACCTGGAAAAAGAAGTCACTCGACACAGAGACAGTACAAGAGACAGTTCTACAATCAAGATTTCTATCAGAAGGAGACCGATTACAGACGTCCGTGTTATCCCGGCAGAGGCACAGGGAGAGGCCAGATCAGGATCCAGAAACAGATACAACCAAGGGAAATGGTAGAAGAAGTTCTTATCATTAATCTCTCTAGCATCATTCTTAGTGATGAAGAGAATGATCTACTTAAGAAAGGATTATCTTTTCTACCAACTCCAAAATATGACTCAATGCACACAAGAATTGGCATGTTTTAATTCAACAGAAAGTTACAACTCGTATGTGTTTTTGTTGATAAAATAGAAGACACAAATGATTCATCTATTTTGAAGAAAGACTCCCAATGGATACTGTCACAGCTATCAGGAATAGAAGTGAGCCCTTGTGCTGATCTAGGGACCAGCAATCAGAAGCCCAACGCTTCACCTGCAGCGACCATTGTTCCCCATCGGTTGAGCCCCTAGGTTCAGGTGGCCAACAGGACTTAGTAAGTTGGGCAAGAGAGAGGACTCAGGCTCAGACAGAGCTATGCAGAAGTCAGGTCCAGGCAGTGGTCAAGGCAGGCGGCAATCAGCAGAGATCAGGTCTTCAGAATTTTCTATTTTAAATGTATATAATATTCACGTATATATATTTTAGAACATCCTTTGTGACCCCCGAGGCAGAGGCCTTTGAGTGTAGAAACACAGATCGTGTCGGATTCCTTGAATATTCAATAAAGTGTTTTTATCAACATCATCTCCCGAGTGGTTTAGTCTATGGTCAGCCTCTACTCCCTTTGCACTGTGAAGATTCATCGTAGAGGGTTTTTCCTGTTTTGCTGTTCCCAAACTCAAATGCCTACACTTGATGTGGTTGTAAACAGCGCACAACAAGAACCTCATCGAGTTTAACATTAAACATTAATTTCCAGTTCTTGATTAAAGTTGAGACCCATGCACTAAATTTTTTGAAGGAAGCGGTACAGTGAGAAAGATATGGGCAGGAAGATAGCCTGACTGACGTGGTGTTTTATTCATTCCAGATACAAAGCATAAGCACAGGTTTTCCTTGATAAAGTCAACATGGCGAAACGGGACCCCGTCGGACAGACAACACAGATAAGTGATATATGCTGATAAAATAACAACATTAATGATACATAATAATAAATAGGATTAAAAATTAAAAGTAAAAATTAAAGAATATGGAGGTTTTTTAGTCAATGAAGAGTTGGAGCCCTTGGAGTCACAACAATTGAACTAGTGACTGAGGATATACAGAAGCTTTTCCTCCATAAATAAAATGAATTTGATAGCACCACTATATAGAGACCAGAAGTAAGTTGTTGTGAAGTGGTCTTCTTGATAGTGTGGTGGAGTCCTTTCAATTAGAAGTCATCGTTGATCACATATTGAAACCCTCTGCTTAGTGTGTAGCGGCCGGTTAAACCTCGGCCGACGCCAGATAACAGTGGGTCGGAAGAGGAAGGAGAAGTGGAGCCAGTGAATCTAAGGAATCTTACCCGAGAGGTACAGAGGTGCTTTAAAGATCTACGAACTGAGCTGAAAGAGATGCGGGGAGAGCTTGCCACGCGTATAGACACTATGCATAAAGACATGCGCGAGTTGGGGTCTCGGTTTGAGGATTGGAGATGCAAGTAGAAGAACAGGGGGAAGTGGTATCCGATTACAGATGAAATATCCTACTCTAAAGGCACAGTGCGCAGATTTGCAAGTAAACTGGACAATATTGAGAATAGAAGTCGTCGTAATAACTTACGCTTTGAGGCATACCGGAGAATAATAATCAGGAAAATGTGCAAGAGGTGATTCAGGCCTTGTGTCGACCCTTGTTGGGACTTGAGGAATCGGCACATCCTATTGAGCTGGAATGGGCGCACAGAGCGTTGCGCGCTCCTTCAGATAATAGGCCTTGAGATATCGTAGTGTGCTTTTTGAGATATGTGGACAAGGAAATCATCTTGCAAAAAGAGCGGGAGCTTCCATCTTTACAGTTTCAGGATGCCTCGGTTACAATTTATTTATTATTTTATTTGTTACATTTGTATCCCACATTTTCCCACCTATCTGCAGGTTCAATGTGGCTTACATAATACATAGAGGCGCTCGCTTATCTCCGGCATAGAAACAAATACAACGAGTTATATTGGTCAAGAAGGTTCACGTGTTATAGACACATTGGGGATTCATAGAGAGGAAGAATTATGCAATGTCTGTTTCAGGCTTTGGTTACGTTGTGTTGCAAGGTTTAGGCATCTAGGTTGGGTCGACGGGGTATACCTTTTGAACAGGTTAGTTTTAGTGATTTCCGGAAGTTTTAGTAATGGGGGGGGGGGAGAGGGATTGGTTTGTCTGTTGGGGGGAGATGTCTATTCTCTTTTTAGGGTCCTTCTTGCTGGCCCTGCTACTCTCGGACTGGGGGGGTAGGGAGCAGGGGAAGAGAAAGGGGGATCTGAATAGGGGGTGGGAGGGGGTAGAGAGGAGGGTGAGTAGGGGGGAGGGGGGCTCTTTACTATTACTTTGGTGAGGGATTAGTTACGGGGGGGGGAGGTTTTTGGGAGGAGGGAGGGAAGGGGTTGTTTAATTTTTGTACTGGAGCTCAGGAGGGCTGAAATGACACAATTGGGTTGTTATTTCTTAACATGCCAGTTGCTGTAAATGTATTGACTTTAATGTGAATGGTCTCAATTCACCTATAAAACGTTCTTTACTGTTTCAGTATTTGTTGAACCAGAAGGCTCAGTTGGTTTTTCTATAGGAACCCATTTAAAAGATCCATGAGTACTTGTTGCATCATAGAGTGTACTCCCAAATATTGTTTGCTTCGGATTCTTCTGGAGCAAAGAAAAGAGGGGTGGCCATTTTGGTACATAAAGATCTGAATGCACAAATTCAAAATTCAGTTTTTTGTTGGCACATTTCTAATTGGTGGTCTCTCTTCATTTGGCAAGGGCCTGTTTCTGTGTTCTACGAGTTTATTAGTGTGATTAAGGTGAGGTATTGTGCTAACGTGTAGTTTCTGTGGGGTCTTTATGTTAGTGCTGTTATAAGTATCTGTTTTGCAGGGTTTTGTAATACTTCAATGCCTAACAATGGACATAACTAATGTTTATTGCAAAGAAGAAATGGCCTAGTAGTGCTCAATGCCCACTATTTGAGAGTTTCTGTAAATTGAGCTTGCAGAACTGTGTTGTAGCGCTTATAATGAGGTTTGTTCAATTCTGAGCAGATCCCAGACTTTAGTCCCTTACAGGTATACTAAAAAGCACTTAATGCTTTATAGTATATTTGTCCTTGCTGTTTGTCATCTCTTGATTGGGTGTTTTTTGTTTCTTCAATGCCTGATACCATAAAGCAGAATATTTTTTTTAAAGAGTACTGTGCTTTGGGAGATTATTCAGCATTTACTTGGGGGGGAGGGGGAGTTCCAATGTGGAAAAATAAAAGGGGGCCCATTCACAAAAGTTTCCTAGGGTCCAATAAATGGTTAAAGTGGTCTGTGGTAGCGTTTACTAGTGGCCAGGCATGGAGCCTCAACATAAACAGCTGTCTGCAGGTAAAACAAAACACTTTATTTCCGCAGTCAGATATACAGAAGCCTGTTGCTTCACAGGTTGAATACTGCACCAGTAAAGTTTCTTTCCAAAAGTTTCTTTCCAAATCACAATGACCAGTCTTATTAGGACTGGCTTCTGGCCAGGCCCAAACACAATGTTTAGTTCCAAACCACTCACAAATACACCCAGGTGTGGCTCCTGCTTGAACACCCAGGACCAGGATCTTCATAAATAAATCAAGAAACTTCCTACCTTGGTAGTCTTTTTATCTACAGACTGTGGAGTCCTAAACTTGAGGCTACTCATCTCATCCCAATACTCCCCTTCTGGTACTGCAGCCCAGCTTGGGGCTGGATTGAGGATTCCCTCCCTGGGACCTCTTTGGTCTCTTCCCACTCTATGGTTTTAACTAGTTCCCTGCCTTGAGTGCCACATATTGTTAAGGTGGCCTGATGAGGAAGTGTTCTTAAAGGGAACTAGGGCTTGTCTAAGCAATTCTTCACATGGCCCTACTTGATGTAAAGGCACTTAGATAGGGCTTTCTCAGAAGAATATTTTAAACTTCAAAATACAGCAACATGGTGATTCTAGGGAGTCTTCATGGGATAGACAGAGCAACCCACTTATTAATGTTGTTGCACTGACTGATTTAAATTCTAAAGGGTATCAGTCCAAGCTACCTTTCTGACAAAACTGTCCTGGTTTCAGTCTGCTAAATATCTGTTGTTGGTACAGGATATGTGGTTGACTATTGCTTTAGGCTTGAGTTAAGGCCCTACATTTGTCAAAAATTAGGGACAGTGCTTTTATGCGAATGGTCCACAGTTTTAGAATGCCTTACGCTTGTATCTTAAAGAAACAGATAATTACTGGTTGTTTCACAGTCAACTGCACATACATTTCTTTGCTTTTACTGAAACACTAGTAAAAAAGGCCTGTTCTCAAAAAAATGAAACGGGCACTAGCAAGGATATCTTGTAATGGTGATTGTTTTTAAGGCACTCGTCAAAGCGATTTCTCCTCTCTCCCCTGTCCCTCCCATCCATGTCCAGCAATTCCTCCCTCCCCTCCCATCCCCTCCGGTTCTTCCGCGATTCTGACCTCCTCTCCATGTGCTAGCGATTCTCCTGTGCCTTGCCATCCCTCCGTGTCCCGCGATTCTGGCCTCCCTCTATTTCCAGCAATCCTCCTCTGCCCTGCCATCCCCTCCGTGTCCCGCAATTCTGGCCCCCCCTCCATGTCCAGCGATTCTCCTCTGCACTGCCCTCCCCTTGGTGTCCCGCGATTATGGCGTCCCCTCCATGTCCAGCGATTCTCCTCTGCCCTGCCCTCCCTCCGTTGTCCCGCGATTCTGGCCTCCCCTCCAATGTCCAATGAGTGTCCTCTACCCTGCCCTCCCATCTGTGTCCTGCGATTCTCTCCTCTCCTCCCATCCATGTCCATCGATTCTCCTCTACCCTTGCCTCCCTTTCATGTCCAGCCATTCTCCTCTGCCCTGCCCTCCATTTCCGTGTCCTGCGATTCTCCCCTCACCTCCCATCCCCTCCATGTTCCAGCGATTCTCCTCTGCCCTGCCCTCCCATCTGTGCCCCGCGATTCTCTCCTCTTCTCCCATCCCATCCATATCTATTCTCCTCTGCCCTACCCTCCCTACCTTTGATGTCCCTTGATTCTGTCCTCCCCTCCATGTCCAGAGTTCCATTGCCTTCACTTGTCTTGCTTGCGTTCGTAACATCCTGACTTCAGCTCGCCTCCAGCGTTCCCTTCCCTCTCATTCTTCCGCCCTCTGACGTCATTTCATCTTTATGCGAGGGCAGGACAGTGAGATGGAATGGAACGCTGGAGGCTTGCTGACGTCAGGATGCTATGAACCCAGCCAGCCAGCCATGGAACATTGACGGTACAAATTATTATATTAGATAGATAATGAGGCCCAGTTTTGCAGCCTTTAGGCCAGTGCTGCACTTGCCCAGATAACAGAAGTTGTTGATTGTTTTTGAACACATTTGTTTTGGGGAAATTATTAAAAACATTGTTTTATTCAAAGATTCTGATTGGGATCAGAATGTTTTATTCCAAGTTTATGATTGAGATAGGTTTATTCAAAAATGAATGAAGACCAGTTATTAATGGTTGGAACAGGTAATATTATTTAATGTAATACTTGCTATTTGCTGTTTTTTTAAAGGTATTATTTTTGCAGTTCTGTCTGGTATGCTGTTGGTAATGATGTAATCTGTTTTCAAATGCCTTCAGCCAGAAAAGGCAGAATATAAATTTTAAATTACATTTAACTGATTTACTGAATACATTTACAGAACCTGAATATCTATATGTTACAAAGGCTCAATAAAAACTTATTACTAATACTCACCAAAGATGCCATGGTAAAACCAATGACTTCAATATACCCATCATCATGGCGCTGAGGTTCAAAATCTCGGTGTTCTCCTGGATTCCCCCAGGGCATTGTGCCCGCACAGTACCTGCATCAGATGTAAGCATTAAAAGGCCATGAGAATCCTATCCAGAATCTATCCTAACATGGTTTGCAATTGTGAATCCGTATCTAAGTCACAGCGGGCCAAAGCCTAGGGTGGACCCAAACAGGCGCTAAGCAATACCCCGGCCACAAAACCCCGCACACTCAGGACAATCAACTAGCACCACCAGAAAAGGGAGATAGACCACTCAGGTGGGACTCATGGCTGAACGGGAACCTACTCGTACAGCGTCCAAGTGTACGAGTGGGTTCCTGTTCGGCCGTGAGTTGGCCTCATGGTCGAACTGGAACTGAGTCACTAGGAAGGGAAAAAGAACAACGAGGAGTCCCAAAGGGACTGGAGCACATGCAACACACCCAGCGCTAGCTAGAGACACAAGGGAAGGGCGACAGACAAATAGCTGGCAGGTATAGGCTATGACCAGGGGAACAGAATGCACACAAAGGCTACACCAAAATACAGGAAGCAGAGGTAAAGCCCACAAGGGAAAAGTGAAAGCCAAAGACAGAATGAGACACAGACTCTACAAGAGCGAAGCTCCATAGGAACACTCTAGGCTGTACCATACAGCACTCAGTACACTAGGCTGTGCCACACAGCACCCAAGGGAAAAGGGAAGCCACTATAGGAATACATAAAGGCTGTGCTACACAGCAGTCAAGGATAAGGGAACCCACTTATAGGAATACATAGGACTGTGCCACTGTTATGACTGGAGAAATGTGAGCCCTTGTGCCTCGACTGAGCACGGCTAGGATGGAGTGACACCGCACTCGATCAGGCAGCCAGACAACCCCTAGCCTTCACCTGGGGAGCGACCACCGTTCCCTAGGAGTTGAGCCCCCAGGTTCGGGCAGCCACCAGGACTTCTGGAACAGGCGGGGTTGCACAACCACTGACCAGACAGGCAGGCAAACAGACACAGTCCAAAAGCCAGGTAAATCCGTAGGGCAAAGAGTAGTCAAAACAGCCCAAGGTCAAGGCAGGCAGCAAAACAAGCGAGGTCTGGAACACTGGAACTGAAAGCAAGGAGCACCGGCATGGACCTCAAACACAATTGAGGGCCGAAGCAACAAAGGACTGAAGGCAGGGCCCTTAAGTAGTGGAGGAATTAGGCTCAAGCATGTGCAGCTGATTCAAGATGGCTGCCCTCATCAGCAGAGGTGCCTACGTCCAAATATGGGCTTCCTTCCTGACCTCGTTACTCCAAGATGGCTGCCCCATCCTGAGCTAGCCAAGATGGCTGCTGTCCTTGATCCAACCAAGATGACGGCTGCCAGAAACAGGAAACAGAACAGACCCATCCTGGAGAAACCACATCCAAAAATAGCTGGCTATCTCAGCCGGACCACACCTCGCCGGCGAATCGGCCGCACAGGCCTGGAACCAGGTGAGGAACGTAACAGTATCCCCCCCTGACACCTCCCCCTTCTCCCCGGCCGGGGTTGAGTAGGATGGAGAGAATGGAACTCACGGACCAGGTCTGGAGCATGGACATTGGGTTGCTGGCTCCCAGGAGTTGTCTTCTGGTCCAAAGTGTTTCCAGGACGGCAGGTAGAACAGCCTTCCTCCACGCAGCTTTGAGTCCAGGATGCGGTCCACCTCGTACTCGGGATCTGGATCACTCTCAGGCCACAACCCCTTCTTGGGTTTCAGGATGCCACTGGACCTGCGGAAAGGCTTCAAGAGAGACACATGGAAGGCATTATGCACACAGAGTTGACTGGTAGGTGCATCGGTAGGTCACTGCTCTGATCCTGGAGCGTACCGCAAAGGGGCCGATGACGCGTGGAGCAAACTTGAGTGATGGGAGCCGCAGTTTCAAGTACCGGGTGCTTAGCCATACCTTCTCTCCTGGCTGGAACGTGGGAGCTGCCTGTCTCCTGCGGTCGTACGTTTCCTTGGCCTTGACCACTGCCCGGCGCAACTGCTCCTGAACCTTTCTCCAAGCCTCCTGAAGCGTACGGACCGTGGGCTATACCTGAGGTGGAACCTCTGCGGGGGAAATTGGCGGAGGTAGACGTGGATGACGCCATAGATGGTACTGAAGGGTGTTAGTCCGGGAGGGCGAATGCAGACTGTTGTGTAGGCAAACTTCCGCCCAGGGTAGCAGGGTGGGACCAGTCATCCTGGCGCTGGTTCGAGTAGGCCCGGAGGAATGCCTTCACCGTCTGGTTGACCCGTTCCACCCATCCCATTAGTTTGCGGGTGATATGCTGAGGAAAAGAGTGGTTACCCCAAAAGCTGAACATAACGCTCTCCCAAAAACGAGAGGTGAACTGGGAGCCACGGTCACTTATAATCCTTTGGGTAATCCATGGAGCTGAAGATGTGGGTGATGAAGCTGGTGGCAAGGCTGGAAACAGTGGGCAAGGTCTTCATTGGAACAAAGTGGGCCATCTTGGAAAACCGGTCTATTACCACCCAGATACGGTGTTGCCCTGGGAGGCCGGTAGATCTGTGATATAAGTCTCAGGGCTGCTGTGGTACCGGCATGGGCTGCATCAAGCCCCACTGCCTCTGATGGGAACTCTTAGTTTGGGCGCACACCGGACAGGTGGACACATACTGCAGCACATCCTGCGCCATCCGCGGCCACCAGTACGACCAAGAGATCAGATGGAGGGTCTTGTGAAATCCAAAGTGTCCTACGAATTTGGACACGTGCCCCCAGCGTAGCACCTTCCTACGGAGACCCACTGGTACTGCTCTCTGGCATGCGGCGCTAGCCCCAGGCATGGAAGGAATGCAGGCCAGGTTCAACATGGGATATGGCTCCTCCTGATCCCCGGGAGCCTCGAAAACTGCAGGACAAGGCATCCGCCTGGATGTTCTTCTTCCCCAGTCTGAAAATCAGGCGGAAGTCGAACCATGCAAAAAACAGAGACCACTGGGCCTGACGGGGATTCAGTCTGGTAGCATTTTGGAGGTATAATAGGTTCTTATGGTCAGTGATCACCGTCACCGGATGCGCTGCTCCCTCCAGCAGGTAACGCCATTCCTCGAAAGCCAACTTGAGCGCCAGAAGCTCCCGATCTCCCACCGTATAGTTTTGTTCCGCGGGGGTGAACTTACGGGAGAAGAAGAAGCAGGGATGCTTCTTCCCGGCAGCAGATGTCTGGGATAGCAGGCCCCTACTCCCAAGGCTGAGGCATCCACTTCCACCAGGAAGGGCTGGGTAGGATCCAGACTGCGGAGGACTGGTGCAGAAAGAAACGCTTTCTTCAAGGTGGTAAATGCAGCAACCGCCTCAGGTGTCCAGTTCTTGACATCGGCGCCCTTCCTCCGTGAGGGCCGTTAGGGGAGCCGTGATGAGGGAGTAGTCCTTGATGAACTGCCGGTAGTAGTTGGCGAACCCCAGGAACCTCTGCAAGGCCCGCAGGCCCTGGGGAGCTGGCCAGTCGCAGATTGCAGTCAATTTCCCAGGATCCATTTGTAAACCGGTGGAGGACACGATATACCCCAGGAATGGAAGACTCTGCTGGTGGAATGAGCATTTCTCCAATTTGGCATATAGACGATGCTCCCGGAGGTGCTGGAGTACTACTGCGGACATGGGACACATGCTGGGACAGTGAGGGAGAGAAAATCAAATGTCATCTAGATTACACGATTACAGAAGAGTAAAGTAGGTCTTGAAAAATGAAGTTCACAAATTTTGAAATACCGCAGGGGCATTGCAGAGGCCAAACAGCATTACCCGGTATTCAAAGTGCCCTCATGTGTGTTGAAAGCCATCTTCCACTCATCTCCCTCCCGGATCCGCACCAGGGTTACAGGCTCCTCGCAAACCAGCTTGGTGAAAACCTTGGCCCCCTGAAGACGGTCAAACAACTCCGGGATGTACGGAAGTGGGTACCGGTTCTTCACCGTGATCTTGTTCAACCCGCGGTAGTCAATGCAGGGACGGAGAGACCCGTCCTTCTTAGATACAAAAGAAGAACCCAGCTCCTGCCGGCGACGTAGAGGCTCGGATAACCCCTTAAGGAGATTCTCTCGGATATATTCCCTCATGGAGTGGGACTCCTCACGGGATAGGGTGTAAAGACGCCCCCGGGGAGGATCGGTTCCTGGCAGGAGGTCTATGGCACAGTTGAATGACCGATGCGGAGGCAGCGTGTCAGCCGCCGGGCACTGAATACATCGCAAAAGTCCTGATAGTCCCTAGGCAGCCCCGGGCAGCTCCTTCGGCGGGTCTGAAGCTGAGCCGAGCAGAGCGACAGGGGAGGCTTGACTTGCTGTAGGCATTGCTTGACACACCGGGCGCCCCATTGCCCATCTCACCGGTAGCCCAGTCGATCACTGGAGTGTGTGAGGACTGAGCCAGGGCAGTCCAAGAATCACCGGATGGAATGGCTCGGGTGAGGACCAGGAACTGAATTATTTCTGATTGTAGTGCCCCTACCTGCAAACGCAGAGGCACGGTGAATCCGAGGTGATGGTCTGGGGAAGACTATCACCCTGGATGGAGGTCACTCGGAGCTCCGGTTGGCAGGGCACCGTAGAGCCACCCATCTGGGACAGGAACTCCAGCATCGATAAAATTTCCTCCGACCCCGGAGTCCAGTAAGGCCTGAGCATGAATCCGGCCTCCTTCACCTTGGAGTAGTACAGGAACGGAGAGCAACTGGTCGGGAAGAGCGGACAACTGGCCCAGAGCCACCCCCCTTCATAGGGGCTCAGGCCGAGCGTTTCCCGACCTTCCCAGACTTGTTTGGGCAGGTACGCTGTGAAATGGCCGTCCTGCCCACAATACAGACATAGCCGAATTCTGGAGACGGTGGACCCTCTCCTTCTTGGACAGGCGATGGCTGGCCATTATCATGGGTTCCTCCTTGGTTCCTTCCGAACCCTCTTCACGGGACCCAGACGCTTCTGGACGATGGGGCAGGCCTCTGGATCTCTGCACCACCCGTGGCGGGCCCTCTCCTGAGCTTGCTCCTGTGGAGGAGGAGGAGGTGGAGGAGTGGCCTAGTGGTTAGAGTGGTGGACTTTGGTCCTGGGGAACTGGTTCGATTCCCACCTGCAAGGCACAGGCAGCTCCTTGTGACTCTGGGCAAGTCACTTAACCCTCCATTGCCCCAGGTACAAATAAGTACCTAAACCGCATTGAGCCTGCCATGAGTGGGAAAGCGCAGGGTACAAATAAAAATAAATAAATAATAACCGGATGTCAATCCTCATGCAGAGTGCAATAAGGCTGTCCAAAGTAGCAGGAATCTCTCGACCAGCCAATTCATCCTTTTTTTTGGACGACCAACCCCTGCCAGAAAATGGCTGTCAATGCCTCCTGGTTCCACAGGAGCTCCGCGGCCAGAATGCAGAACCAAATGGCGTACACCCTGACCGACCCGTAGCCCTGCTGAATCCTCAGCGCTCCCCGAGGCAGAAGAAGGCCGGCCAGGCACGTCGAACACCATCCGGAACTGCCGCAAAAACTCTTCTAGGTTCGCCAGGACCAGACTCCGCTGTTCCCACAGTGGGGATGCCCACGCTAGCACGGGACCAGACAGTAGAGAGATGAGGTAAGTCACTTTAATCCTGTCAGATGGGAAAGCCTCCAGTGTAGTTCGAACAAGATCTGACATTGATTCAGGAACCCCCGGCACGCTGCGGGGGTACCATCAAAACGAGGCGGCTCTGGAACCCGCAGCCGGGTGGCGGACGACCTCGTCCCCGGCCCAGAGGATCTGGACCGCCTGCTGCTGGAGCGCTGGAATCTGATTGCAGACCTCCTGCAATGCACTGGACAAGCGGGTGATTTGAGCCTGCTGCTGGTGTAGCACCTGAGCCAGGTTGGAACACTCGGTATTGTCTGGCGAGCTCATGGCTTCGGCCTACTGTTATGACTGGAGAAATGTGAGCCCTTGTGCCCCGACTGAGCATGGCTAGGATGGAGTGACACCGCACTCGGTCAGGCAGCCAGACAACCCCTAGCTTCACCTGGGGACGACCGCCGTTCCCTGGGAGTTGAGCCCCCAGGTTCGGGCAGCCACCAGGACTTCTGGAACAGGCGGGGGTTGCACGACCACTGACCAGACAGGCAGGCAAACAGACACAGTCCAAAAGCCAGGTAAATCTGTAGGGCAAAGGAGTAGTCAAAACAGTCCAAGGTTCAGGCAGGCAGCAAAACAAGCGAGGTCCGGGAAACAAGCCGAGGTCTGGAACACTGGAACTGAAAGCAAAGAGCACCGGCGTGGACCTCAAACACAATTGAGGCTGAAGCAACGAAGGACTGAAGGTAGGGCCTTAAGTAATGGAGGAATTAGGCTCAAGCATGTGCAGCTGATTCAAGATGGCTGCCCCCATCAGCAGAGGTGCCTACGTCCAAATATGGGCTTCCTTCCTGACCTCGTTACTCCAAGATGGCTGCCCCCTCCTGAGCTAGCCAAGATGGCTGCTGTCCTTGATCCAACCAAGATGACGGCTGCCAGAAACAGGAAGAGAAACAGACCCATCCTGGAGAAACCACATCCAAAATAGCCGGCTATCTCAGCCGGACCACAACCTCGCCGGCGAATCGGCCGCACAGGCCTGGAACCAGGTGAGGAATGTAACAGCCACTCAGCACTCAAGGGTCAAGGGAATCCACTAACAAAATACACACGGCTGTGCCACAGAGTCAAATAACAGACACTAGAGACAAAGGGAAAAGCAAGCAAACAGGGAAACTGCCTTTACATACACCAATCAATAACGAGCCAAGCATACAAGAATCAGGAGACAAACACAGCAGACAAAGAGTTAAAGCAGGCCTAAAGGGAAGGGCTGCTTTCAACACTCAGTCAGGAAGAAGCAGGGCTTACACTGTAGTCAAGGGTCAAGCTAACAAAGGGAAAACACAAACAATGTTCCTACCAGAAACTCAGCAGCACACAGAGACAGAGCAAACAGAGCAGCCACAGCTGCACGGAAGCAAGTTAATCAAGGAAAGCAGCTAAGCTAGAGAAGCAAACAAGCATGAGCTGGGAACAACCAGCACACAGAGAAGCTACAAGCAACGAGTAGCAAACTCCCCAAAAGCATGGCGTACTACTAGCACAACAAGAGAGAGAGAAAAAGGCTTCAGCTGACAGGAAGCAACGCCAAAGCATAGACTGTAGGGAGAGGTAGGTTTAAATAGATCTGACTTCTTGACGTCTGCTGCCTCAGACGTCAGCTCAATCCCTAACAGGCCAATAAAGAAGCGAGTCCCAGTCATTCCCCTGCCTGTCCTAGCAGAATCATAACATCAACTTAATAGTAGCCCACATTGATAACTCCCCGTCCTCCAAGTTATCCATCTAAATACATGACCACATTCCATTCCATTCCAGCGCTTATATCCCCGTCTTATTCATAGGAATCAAAGTGGATCACAGTACTAAGAAAGGATAATAATAAAAAGGAAAAGGTGAACTATTTCTCTTTGCCATAATATTTATCAAAGTAATAAGTCTTCAATACTTTCCTAAATAACACATAATTAGTTTTCTTTTCGAATAAACAAAGGTAACGAGTTCCAGATCTTGCTCGATTGATAACGACATGAGTTCTCATGAAATCGTTTCAGAGAAACTCCTTTAAATGTTGGAAAGCCGCCCTAAACTCAAAGTTCAGCAAAAACGTGAAGACAATCTAAATAAAGGAATCGATAAAAGCTGAATTAAAAACAAACATCCCTTAAGGCATTTTTTAGTGGTAGGTCTACTAGTGTGTACATGTAGTCTGGGGCCATTTCCTATAGAAACGTGAAAACAACTGTGATCGTTCTGAAGTATATTCTAGCTTTTACAGGTAGCTAGTGTAAGGCTCGCAGTATAGAGGTGACTCATTGATATCTTTTGGCTCTGTGGATCAGTTGAGCTGCTGTATTTTGAGTTGTTTGTAATTTTTTCGGGCTTATCGCTTTGCATCCTGTGTACAGTACATTACAATAGTCAATCTGAGATAGTGTTAGTGATTGTGCTAGTATACGGAATGACACGAGAGAAAAGTAGTTTCTGATCCGCTGTAGTTTCTATAACATACTAAATACTTTTTTTGTTACCTTTGATATTTGGTCATCGAAAGTCAGGTTCTGATCTATCGTGACTCTTAGGATTTTCAGGCTGCTCTCCAGAGGGAAACTGGTTTGAGCTATTGTGAAGTTTTGATATGGGGCAGAGCGGTATCGACTGTTATTACTACTGATTTTGTTTTCTCTTTGCTTACTAAATAGTTTCATTTTGAAGGTCAAGGCCCATGTTTCCATCCCAGCATGAACTGTTGCTGCTATATTATTGAGGTCATTTTTGAATAGAAACATAGAAGCAGTGGGTTTCATTTATATACCCAGTTTTGAGGTCCGGGTAGATACGGCCCCAGTGACAGATGAGACTTTTTCCCCCTATCCATTTATATTCAAGTGAACATTGTCTATTATTTGTTGAGTTAAGGACAAATCAAGACCAGGCATACATATGAAGTATCGCATATCATATGTAATGAGTCCATCTTGTTGGCAGCGTGGATGGATCTGCTGTCTTCTACTATGTTACTATGTTACATATTCACAGAGATTGGTTTCATTTTCTCTAACTCATCAGCAATGAATACCATTGCTGCCACTGGTATCTCTCCACACAAAACAAGCAGAAGTATCCATGTATACCCTGGAGGAAAGGAGAAACAGGGGTGATATGATACAGACGTTCAAATATTTGAAAGGTATTAATCCGCAAACAAACCTTTTCCGGAGATGGGAGGGCGTAAGAATGAGAGGACATGATATGAGAGTGAAGGGGACAGACAAGGAAAAATGTCAGGAAGTATTTTTTCACGGAGAGAGTGGTAGATACTTGGAATGCCCTCCCGCGGGAGGTGGTGGAGATGAAAACGGTTAGCGGAATTCAAGCATGCGTGGGATAAACATAAAGGAATCCTGTTCAGAAGGAATGGATCCTCAGAAGCTTAGCCGAGATTGGGAGGCGGGGCTGGTGTTTGGGTGGTGGGGCTAGGTCTGGGCAAGACTTCTACGGTCTGTGTCCTGAAATGACAGATACAAATCAAAGTAAGGTATACACAAGAAGTAGCACATATGAGTTTATCTTGTTGGGCAGACTAGATGGACCGTGCAGGTCTTTTTCTGCCGTCATCTACTATGTTACTATGTTACTATATGACACCAGATAACTGAATGGCCCATCCAATCTGTCCATCCTCACTAAAGGGGTCTTTTACTTAGGCGCATTGGCGTTTTTAGCGCATGCTAAAAATAGGTGCACGCTAAACGCTAGAGATGGAAATGTACTCCTATGGGCATCTTTAGCGTTTAGCATGTGCCTATTTTTAGTGCACGCTAAAAACACCAACGCGCCTAAGTAAAAGATCCCCTAACATAGTAAATGACTGCACAGTCCATCCAGTCTGCCCAACAAGATAAACTTATTATACGTTATTTAATAATTTATATGTATATCCGAGTTTGATTTCTCCTTGACATTTTCAGGCACAGACCATAGAAATCTGCCCAGCACTGTTCTTGTACTAAAATTTCTGAAGTTAACATTGAAACCCCTTAAAATTTACACTCCAGCCCATCCATATCTGTTCAGTCATGATCAGGGCACAGACCGTAGAAGTCTGCCCAGCACTGGTTTTGCTTCCCAATTACCGGTGTTGTCCACCCAATCTCTGCTAAGATCCCATGGACCCATTCCTTCTAAACAGAATTCCTTTGTGTTTATCCCACACATGTTTGAATTCCATTACCATTGTCATCTCCACCACCTCCTGCGGAAGGGCTTCCATGTAGTCACCACCTTCTCTGTGAAAAAATACTTCCTGACATTACCCCTGAGTCTTCCCCCCTTCAACCTCAATTTATGTCCTTTCAGTTCTACCGCCTGTCTCTGGAAAAGTTTTGTTTGCGGATTAATACCTTTCAAATAAATTTGAACATCCATATCATGTCACCCCTGTTTCTCCTTTCCTCCAAGGTATACATGTTCAGGTCAGCAAGCTTTCCTCATACGATTTGCAATGCAAATCCCGTAATATTTTTGTAGCTTTTCTTTGCACCGCTTCTAGTCTTTTTACATCTTTAGCAAGATACGGCCTCCAAGTGGGGCCTCACCAACAACTTACAGAGGGGCAGCAACACCTCCTTTCTTCTGCTGGTTATACCCCTCTCTATGCAGCCTAGCAGTCTTCTGGCCATGGCCAGCGACTTCTCACATTGTTTCTTCACCTTCAGATACTTGGACACCATCACTCCAAGGTCTCTCTCCTGAGCTGAGCTTACTAATCTCTCCCCTCCCATCCGGTATCTCTCTTTTGGGTTTCTGCACCCCAACTACATCACTCTGCACTTCATGACATTAATTTTTAACAAATAACAAACATCTGATGAAACCTCTTCCTGCAATATTATATATATATATATATATATATATATATCAGACCTTATAGACTTACCAGGAAGGAACACAAAAAGTTTTCACGCACCTTCTTAACCTCCATTACCCCAACAGTAGAGGATTCAAATATAAATCGGTATATGCATACAGCTTCTCCTACATCTGTACGCAACAATGGAACGCACTACCGAATGCCATAAAAACAACATATGATCTGACAGCCTTCCAAAAGTTACTGAAAACTAACCTGTTCAAAGAGACTTATAAAAAGAATCCTACATAAAAGACTTAATATTAAAACTGTACCAGAACAAGCCAATACTGAACTCTTTAATTTGATTACTTTAATCATATTGTTATTATTGAACGTTATACTTTATCCTTGATCTCATATACCTGATATGAATCATTTATTTATTTTCTTCTAATTTACTTGATATTTTATGTACCATAATTGTATTAATACTCTGTACTTCTCATTCCGTTAATGGTGGTCGTCATTGTGGCATAATGTAAGCCACATTGAGCCTGCCAAGAGGTGGGAAAATGCAGCAAATAATAAATAAATTAAATCTTTTTTTTTTTGTAATTTTCTATAAATATAGTGAATAGTACTCAGATTTGAGTGCCTATCGGAGCCAAAGGAGCCATCTCCTCTAATTAGAACTACATACCACCCATCATTGCAGTAGAATATGGATATTGGTAGGGTGGCGGACTCTTGTGCAATGATGGTGGTATGTAGTGCTCGTCCCCAATCCCGTGGAACCTCTCCCATCTCTAAATAAATCTTTAAGAGGTTCCGCCAGGACTTCTCTGAGCTCCCTCAGGATCCTGGGATGTATCCCACCTGTCCCCATAGCTTTGTCCACCTTCAGATTCTGAAGCTGTTTATAAATTCTTTCTTTCCGTAAATGGCGCAATATCTACTCTATTCCCCAGATATTCCCTCGGCAGCCAACTGCGATCCTTCTCCAGGATTTTCCTCTGTGAAACCGAAGAGAAGTAATTGTTTAGCACATTTGCTTTATCCTCATCACTCTCCACATAGCCATTCTCATTATCTTTCAGTCTTGCAATTCCATTCCTTTCTCCAATATATCTGAAAAAGGTCTTGTCACCTCTCTTTACATCTTTAGCCATTGTTTTCTTCCACTTCTGCTTTCGCTAGCTGTATTTCCATCTTTGCTTCTTTGAGTTGAATACAATAATCTTTTCCATGATCATCTCGTTTAATTTTTTTGTATTTCTTGCACAAAACCTCTTTTGCTCTTATTTTTTCAGCTACTTGTTTGGAGAACCATATAGGCTTCCTGTTTCTCTTGTTTTTGTTTACTTTCCTTGCATAAATATCAGTTGCAATTATATCAGCCTTTAGCTTGGACCACTGATTTTCCACTTCTCCTATGCCTTCCCATGCCAACAGCTCCTTCTTCAGGTATTCCCCCATTTTATCAAAATCAGTACATCTGAAATCCAGTACTTTTTTTGTGCGTTCGCACTCCGCCTTTGCCCTTATATGAAATCATATTGTGTGATGATCACTATTACATAGGTGGGCACCCACCCGATTATTGGAAACATTTCCTCCAATTGTGAGCACAAGATACAGCATTGACCCTTCCCTCATGGGTTCTGTCACCATTTGTCTGAGCAAACTCCCAACTTCTTTCCAAGTCTGATGATGGGATGTTCCAATCCACTTCAGACAAGTTGAAATCTCCCAACAATAGCACCTCCCTTCTCATAACAATCTTTGAATATCTTCTATCAGATTCTTGTCTAGCTTCTCCATTTGTGCCGGAGGTCTGTAGATAACACCGTGTGGGTACGGGTTCCATCTTCTCTTTCCAGGATGATCCATAAAGCTTCTTCCTTTCCCCAGGTTCCCTGCATTTCAGTCACTCTGACATTGTCCTCTCATGTACAGTGTCACTCCTCCATCTCTTCGGCCCTCTCTATCCTTCCTAAAAGATTATAGCCCAGCATGGTCACATCCCATTCATGGGAATCACTGAACCATGTCTCTGTAATAGCAACAATATCCAAGTTTTCTTCAAACCTCAGGGCTTGCAAGTCTAACATAAGTACATAAGTAATGGCATACTGGGAAAAGACCAAAGGTCCATCGAGCCCAGCATCCTGTCCCCGACAGTGGCAATCCAGGTCAAGGGCACCTGGCAAGCTACCAAAACGTACAAACATTTTATAAAAGTTATTCCCGAAATTGTGGATTTTTCCCAAGTCCATTTAGTAGCGATCTATGGACTTGTCCTTTAGGAAACCGTCCAACCCCTTTTTAAACTCTGCCAAGCTAACCGCCTACACTACGTTCTCCGGCAACGAATTCCAGAGTTTAATTATGCGTTGGATGAAGAAATATTTCTCCTATTTGTTTTAAATTTACTACACTGTAGTTTCATCGCATGCCCCCTAGTCCTAGATTTTTGGAAAGCGTGAACAGACGCTTCACATCAGTGGTGTGCTGGTAAATTTTTAACAACAGGCTCTCTCCCCGGTCCACCTCGGTGCCCCCCCCCACCCTCCACCACTGCGCCCCCCCCATCCACCTCTGCGCCCCCCCCCCCCCCCCGTCCACCTCTGCGCTCCCCCCCCAAAAAAAGTTGCAGAGCTGGCTATAGCCGGGGGGGGGGGGGGGGGGGGCAATGCATTACTCTCTCCAGGAAAAAAAAATTGAATGATCCCAGGTTCCAATCTAATTCATGTTTAATGTGGGATAAAATGCCATAAATAAGTAAATAAATATAGACTTTTAATGTTGAGCACCTGATTCTCAAAGTGAACATATTCCAAACACTATAATGAAAATAAAATGATTTTTTTTCTACCTTTGTTGTCTGGTGACTGTTTTTCTGATCATGCTGGCCCAGTATCCGATTCTGCTGCTATCTGTCCTCTTAACTCCATTTCCAGGGCTTCCTTTCCATTTATTTCTTTCCTTTCCTCCTTTCTTCTTCATTTCTGGTCCTCAGCTTCTGCCTATTTTCTTCATCCATGTTCAGTTTTTCTCCTCTCTTCCTTTTCCCTCATCTCATCTCCTTCCTCACTCTTCTCTCCCCTCCATCCATGTCCAGCATTTCTTCTCTCTCCCCTCCATTCCCCTGCCCTGCATGCACCCATGTTCAGCAGTGACCTTCCTCTCCCCTGCCCTGCATGCACCCATACCCAGCGACCCTCCTCTGCCCTGCCCTGCATGCACCCAGATGTCCAGCAGTGACCCTCCTTTCCCCTGCCCTGCATGCACCCATGTCCAGCAGTGACCCTCCTCTCCCCTGCCCTGCATGCACCCATACCCAGCGACCCTCCTCTGCCCTGCCCTGCACCCATGTCCAGCAGTGACCCTCCTCTCCCCTACCCTGCATGCACCCATACCCAGCGACCCTCCTCTTCCCTGCCCTGCACCCATGTCCAGCAGTGACCCTCCTCTCCCCTGCCCTGCATGCACCCATGCCCAGCAGTGACCCTCCTTTCCCCTGCCCTGCATGCACCCATGTCCAGCAGTGACCCTCCTCTCCCCTGCCCTGCATGCACCCATGCCTAGCAGTGACCCTCCTCTCCCCTGCCCTGCATGCACCCATACCCAGCGACCCTCCTCTGCCCTGCCCTGCATGCACCCAGATGTCCAGCAGTGACCCTCCTCTCCCCTGCCCTGCATTCACCCATGTCCAGCAGTGACCCTCCTCTCCCCTGCCCTGCATGCACCCATGTCCAGCAGTGACCCTCCTCTCCCCTGCCCTGCATGCACCCATACCGAGCGACCCTCCTCTGCCCTGCACCCATGTCCAGCAGTGACCCTCCCCTCCCCTGCCCTGCATGCACCCATGCCCAGCAGTGACCCTCCTTTCCCCTGCCCTGCATGCACCCATGTCCAGCAGTGACCCTCCTCTCCCCTGCCCTGCATGCACCCATGTCCAGCAGTGACCCTCCTCCCCCCTGCCCTGCATGCACCCATGTCCAGCAGTGACCCTCTTTCCCCTGCCCTGCATGCACCCATACCCAGCAGTGACCCTCCTCTGCCCTGCCCTGCACCCATGTCCAGCAGTGACCCTCCTTTCCCCTGCCCTGCATGCACCCATGTCCAGCAGTGACCCTTCTTTCCCCTGCCCTGCATGCACCCATACCCAGCAACCCTCCTCTGCCCTGCCCTGCACCCATGTCCAGCAGTGACCCTCTTCTCCCCTGCAGTGCATGCACCCATACCCAGCGATCCCCTCCATCCACCCATGCCCAGCAGCGACTCCCTTTTTCCCCCTGCCACCCCCTCCTAAGTTGTTTGGCGAATTCTTCTCCTCCCTCCCTCCCGATCTGGTCCCTCACCACCCATGTCCAGCAGTGACCCTCCTCCCCCCTGCCCTGCATGCACCCATGTCCAGCAGTGACCCTCCTCTCCCCTGCCCTGCATGCACCCATGTCCAGCAGTGACCTTCCCCCTGCCCTGCATGCACCCATGTCCAGCAGTGACCCTTCTTTACCCTGCCCTGCATGCACCCATACCCAGCAACCCTCCTCTGCCCTGCCCTGCACCCATGTCCAGCAGTGACCCTCCTCTCCCCTGCCTTGCATGCACCCATGTGCAGCAGTGACCCTCCTCCCCCCTGCCCTGAATGCACCCATGTCCAGCAGTGACCCTCCTTTCCCCTGCCCTGCATGCACCCATGTCCAGCAGTGACCCTCCTCTCCCCTGCAGTGCATGCACCCATATCCAGCGATCCGCTCCATCCACCCATGCCCAGCAGCGACTCCCTTTTTCCCCCTGCCACCCCCTCCCGAGTTGTTTGGCGAATTCTTCTCCTCCCTCCCTCCCGATCTGGTCCCTCACCACCCATGTCCAGCAGTGACCCTCCTCCCCCCTGCCCTGCATGCACCCATGTCCAGCAGTGACCCTCCTCCCCCCTGCATTGCATGCACCCATGTCCAGCAGTGACCCTTCTTTCCCCTGCCCTGCATGCACCCATACCCAGCAACCCTCCTCTGCCCTGCTTTGCACCCATGTCCAGCAGTGACCCCTCCTCTCCCCTGCCTTGCATGCACCCATGTCCAGCAGTGACCCTCCTCCCCCCTGCCCTGCATGCACCCATGTCCAGCAGTGACCCTCCTTTCCCCTGCCCTGCATGCACCCATGTCCAGCAGTGACCCTCCTCCCCCCTGCCCTGCATGCACCCATGTCCAGCAGTGACCCTCCTCTCCCCTGCCCTGCATGCACCCATACCCAGCGACCCTCCTCTGCCCTGCCCTGCACCCATGTCCAGCAGTGACCTTCCTCGCCCCTACCCTGCATGCACCCATACCCAGCGACCCTCCTCTGCCCTGCACCCATGTCCAGCAGTGACCCTCCTCTCCCCTGTCCTGCATGCACCCATGCCCAGCAGTGACCCTCCTTTCCCCTGCCCTGCATGCACCCATGTCCAGCAGTGACCCTCCTCTCCCCTGCCCTGCATGCACCCATGCCTAGCAGTGACCCTCCTCTCCCCTGCCCTGCATGCACCCATACCCAGCGACCCTCCTCTGCCCTGCCCTGCATGCACCCAGATGTCCAGCAGTGACCCTCCTCTCCCCTGCCCTGCATGCACCCATACCCAGCGACCCTCCTCTGCCCTGCCCTGCACCCATGTCCAGCAGTGACCCTCCTCTCCCCTGCCCTGCATGCACCCATGCCCAGCAGTGTCCCTCCTTTCCCCTGCCCTGCATGCACCCATGTCCAGCAGTGACCCTCCTCCCCCCTGCCCTGCATGCACCCATGTCCAGCAGTGACCCTCCTCCCCCCTGCCCTGCATGCACCCATACCCAGCAACCCTCCTCTGCTCTGCCCTGCACCCATGTCCAGCAGTGACCCTCCTCCCCCTGCCCTGCCCTGCACCCATGTCCAGCAGTGACCCTCCTCTCCCCTGCCCTGCATGCACCCATGTCCAGCAGTGACCCTCCTCTCCCCTGCCCTGCATGCACCCATGTCCAGCAGTGACCCTTCTTTCCCCTGCCCTGCATGCACCCATACCCAGCAACCCTCCTCTGCCCTGCCCTGCACCCATGTCCAGCAGTGACCCTCCTCTCCCCTGCAGTGCATGCACCCATACCCAGCGATCCCCTCCATCCACCCATGCCCAGCAGCGACTCCCTTTTTCCCCCTGCCACCCCCTCCCGAGTTGTTTGGCGAATTCTTCTCCTCCCTCCCTCCCGATCTGGTCCCTCACCACCCGCTTGTTCTTTGAATTCTTCGGGGCAGGCAGTCTTGCCCTCCCGCTTCCAGCGCTGACTGTCCCCCGCTGCCGATTCGCACTTCAAAATGGCCACTGAGACTTCAGCAGAAGTCTTGCGAGGCCGCCTCTGGAAGTCTCGGCGGCCATTTTTAAAGCGCAAACTGGCAGGGGAGGACAGTCAGCGCTGGAAGCGGGCAGGCAAGACTGCCTGCCCCAAAGAATTAAAAAAACAAGCGGGCAGTGAGGCGGATCCGGACGGAGGGAGGAGAGCCATAGCCGGCTCGCAATTTTCAACAACCAGCTCGCAAGCCGGAAGAAAATTTAACAACTGGCTCTTGCGAGCCGGTGCGAGCCGGTCCAGCACACCACTGCTTCACATCCACCTGCTCCACTCCACTCATTATTTTATATACCTCTATCATGTCTTCCCTCAGCTGTCTCTTCTCCAAGCTGAAAAGCCCTAGCCTCCTTAGACTTTCTTCATAGGGAAGTCGTCCCATTCCCGCTATCATTTTTGTTGCCCTTCACTGCACCTTTTCCAGTTCTACTATATCTTTCTTGAGATGCGGTGACCAGAATTGAACACAATACTCTAGGTGCAGTTGTACCATGGAGCAATACAACGGCATTATAACATCCTCGCATCTGTTCTCCATACTTTTCCTAATAATACCCTACATTCTATTCGCTTTCCTAGCCACAGCAGCACACTGAGCAGAAGGTTTCAGTGTATTATCAATGACGACACCCAGATCCCTTTCTTGGTCCGTAACTCCTAACGTGGAACCTTGCATGACGTAGCTATAACTCGGGTTCTTTTTTCCCACATGCATCACCTTGCACTTGTTCACATTAAACATCATCTGCCATTTAGCCGCCCAGTCTCCCAGTCTCTTAAGGTCCTTCTGTAATTTTTCACAATCCTGTCGCGAGTTAACGACTTTGAATAACTTTGTGTCATCAGCAAATGTAATTACCTCGCTGCTTACTCCCATCTCTAAATCATTTATAAATATATTAAAAAGCAGCGGTCCTAGCACAGACCCCCCTGAGGAACCCCACTAACTACCCTTCTCCATTGTGAATACTGCCCATTTAACCCCACTCTGTTTCCTATCCTTCAACCAGTTTTTTAATCCACAATAGGACATTTCCTCCTATCCCATGACTCTCCAATTTCCTCTGTAGCCTTTCATGAGGTACCTTATCAAACGCCTTTGAAAATCCAGATACACAATATCAACCGGCTCCCCTTTGTCCACATATTTGTTTACTCCTTCAAAGAATTGAAGTAATTGGTCAGGCAAGATTTCCCCACACTAAAGCTGTGCTCAGTTGGTCTCAGTAATCCATGTCCTTGGATGTGCTCTGTAATTTTGTTTTTAATAATAGCACCTACCATTTCCCCTGCCACCGACGTCAGACTCATCGGTCTATAATTTCCCGGATCTCCCCTGGAACCTTTTTTAAAGATCGGCGTTACATTGGCCACCCTCCAATCTTCTGGTACCACGCCCGATTTTAAGGATAAATTGCTTATCACTAACAGAAGCTCCGCAAGCTCATTTTTCAGTTCTATCAGTACTCTAGTATGTATACCATCCGGCCCAGGAGATTTGCTACTCTTCAGTTTGCTGAACTGCCCCATTACGTCCTCCAGGTTTACTGTGAATTCAGTAAGTTTCTCTGACTCGTTCGCTTGAAATACCATTTCCGACACCGGTATCCCACCTAAATCTTCCTCGGTGAAGACCAAAGCAAAGAATTCATTCAATCTCTCCGCTACGTCTTTGTCATCCTTGATCGCCCCTTTTACCCCTCGGTCATCCAGCAGCCCAACCGATTTTCTTGCCGGCTTCCTGTTTTTAATATACCGAAAACATTTTTTACTATGTTTTTTTGCCTCTAATGCTATCTTTTTTTCGTAATCCTTCTTGGCCTTCTTTATCTGTGTCTTGCATTTGCTTTGACACTCCTTATGTTGCTTCTTGTTATTTTCAGATGGTTCCTTCTTCCATTTTCTGAAGGCGTTTCTTTTAGCCCTAATAGCTTCCTTCACCTCACTTTTCAACCACGCCGGCTGTCTTTTGGACTTCCGTCTTTCTTTTATAATTTGCGGAATATGTTTGGCCTGGGCCTCTAGGATGGTACTTTTGAACAGCATCCACGCCTGTTGTACAGCTTTTACCCTCTCAGTTGCCGCTTACTTAGACTACGAGCATTTGTGCTCATTGTTTTCCATTTGCTTAGTGAGTTTAGGTGGTTTTCTATATTTAGATGACCTTTCCCTCTGCCATCATGTTTATTCTGGGGGTGACTTTCTGAAATCCCTTGTTTCCTTTTGTCACCCCCACTCTAGTTTAAATGTCTAGAAACATACCCTCTGAATTTGTCCCCAAGGATCCTTTTTCCCATCACAGAAAGATGTAGCACATCATTACAGTACAACCTGTTATTTTTCTACATATTACCCCATGCTCCTATGTATTTATTTATTATTTTATTATTTATTGCATTTGTATCCCACATTTTCCCACCTCTTTGCAGGCTCAATGTGGCTTACAATACATCATGAATAGTGGAAATACATAAGAAAATATATGTTTAGTATTACAGAAGGATCTTGGGTAGCATGATAATGATAAAACATGGTAGTAGTTTAACAAGCAAATATTGTAAGACAGTTCCGGATATATGTATAGGAGTTCACATTTGTTGATCTTTGTGATATGCCTTGTTAAATAGATGGGTCTTCAGTAGTTTGCGGAAGTTAGTTAGCTCAAAGATTGTTTTTAAGTTGCACGGCAGCGCGTTCCAGAATTGTGTGCTCATGTAGGAAAAGGTTGATGCATGCGTTAGTTTGTATTTTAGACCTTTACAGTTGGGGAAGTGAAAATTAAGGAATGTGGGGGATCATTTTTTAGCATTCCTGGGTGGTAAGTCTATCAGGTCTGACATGTAGGCTGGGGTGTCTCCGTGAATGATTTTGTGAACTAGGGTGCATATTTTGAACGTGATGCGTTCTCTAAGTGGGAGCCAGTGTAGCTTTTCTCATAGGGGTTTAGCACTTTCATATTTTGTTTTGCCGAATATGAGTCTAGCTGCAGTGTTCTGAGCTGTCTGAAGCTTCTGGATTATTTGCTCTTTGCAGCCAGCGTAGAGTGCGTTGCAGTAGTCTAGATGACTGACAGTACCATTGATTGTACCAAGTTGCGGAAGACGGTCCTTGGGAAGAAAGGTCTTACTCTTTTTAATTTCCACATTGAATGGAACATCTTCTTGGTTGTGTTTTTCACATGACTCTCAAGTGTTAGGTGTCGATCAATGGTAACTCCAAGAATTTTTAGGGTGTCCGAGATTGGAAGATTCAGTTTTGGTGTGTTAATGGTGGTGAATTTGTTCATGTTATGTTGCAAGGTGAGTATTAGGCATTGGGTTTTTTCTGCATTGAGTTTCAGCTGAAATGCGTCCGCCCATATATGCATGATATCTAGGCTTTGGTTGATGTCATTAGAAATTTCCTTTAAATCCTGTTTAAGGCTGCCTGGAAACGAGATATCCACATGGCCCTTACATTGCCTCAGTTCAAGTCCCATGTGCTTACAATGCGCAAAACAATGAACATGAAGCAGCACTGGGAGCTACAATACAAATTTGCTCTTCGACTCTACATTTCTCCCAGAAGGCCGCCGAGACTTCCAGAGGTGGCCTCGCGAGACTTCTGCTGAAGTCTCGGTGGCCATTTTGAAGCGTAAATCGGCAGCGGGGGACAGTCAGCGCTGGAAGCGGGCAGGCAAGACTGCCTGCTCCGAAGAATTCAAAGAACAAGCGGGTGGTGAGGGACCAGATCAGGAGGGAGGGAGGAGAAGAATTCGCCAAACAACTCAGGAGGGGGTGGCAGGGGGAAAAAGGGAGTCGCTGCTGGGCATGGGTGGATGGAGGGGATCGCTGGGTATGGGTGCATGCAGGGCAGGGGAGAGGAGGGTCACTGCTGGACATGGGTGCAGGGCAGGGCAGAGGAGGGTTGCTGGGTATGGGTGCATGCAGGGCAGGGGAAAGGAGGGTCACTGCTGGACATGGGTGCATGCAGGGCAGGGGGAAGAGGGTCACTGCTGGACATGGGTGCATGCAGGGCAGGAGAGAGGAGGGTCACTGCTGGACATGGGTGCATGCAGGGCAGGGGAAAGGAGGGTCACTGCTGGGCATGGGTGCATGCAGGGCAGGGGAGAGGAGGGTCACTGCTGGACATGGGTGCAGGGCAGGGCAGAGGAGGGTCGCTGGGTATGGGTGCATGCAGGGCAGGGGAAAGGAGGGTCACTGCTGGACATGGGTGAATGCAGGGCAGGGGAGATGAGGGTCACTGCTGGACATCTGGGTGCATGCAGGGCAGGGCAGAGGAGGGTCGCTGGGTATGGGTGTATGCAGGGCAGGGGAGAGGAGGGCCACTGCTGGACATGGGTGCAGGGCAGGGCAGGGGAGAGGAGGGGAGGGGACAGAGAAGAAATGCTAGACATGGATGGAGGGGAGAGAAGAGTGAGGAAGGAGATGAGATGAGATGAGGGAAAAGGAAGAGAGGAGAAAAACTGCACATGGATGAAGAAAATAGGCAGAAGCTGAGGACCAGAAATGAAGAAGAAAGGAGGAAAGGAAATAAATAAATGGAAAGGAAGCCCTGGAAATGGATTTAAGAGGACAGATAGCAGCAGAATCGGATACTGGGCCAGCATGATCAGAAAAACAGTCACCAGACAACAAAGGTAGAAAAAAAAATCATTTTATTTTCATTATAGTGTTTGGAATATGTTTTGTTTTTACATTTGTACCCCGCGCTTTCCCACTCATGGCAGGCTCACTTTGAGAATCAGGTGCTCAACATTAAAAGTTTATATTTATTTACTTATTTATGGCATTTTATCCCACATTAAACATGAATTAGATTGGAACCTGGGATCATTTAAATTTTTTTTCCTGGAGAGAGTAATGCATTGCCCCCCCCCCCCCCCCGGCTATAGCCAGCTCTGCAAATTTTTTTGGGGGGGCAGAGGTGGATGGGGGGCGCAGAGGTGGACGGGGGGGGGGGGGTGAAGTGGTGGACGGGGGGGGGGGGGGGGCGCCGAGGTGGACCGGGGAGAGAGCCTGTTGTTAAAAATTTACCAGCACACCACTGATGTGAAGCGTCTGTTCACGCTTTCCAAAAATACTAGGACTAGGGGGCATGCGATGAAACTACAGTGTAGTAAATTTAAAACAAATAGGAGAAAATATTTCTTCATCCAACGCATAATTAAACTCTGGAATTCGTTGCCGGAGAACGTAGTGTAGGCGGTTAGCTTGGCAGAGTTTAAAAAGGGGTTGGACGGTTTCCTAAAGGACAAGTCCATAGATCGCTACTAAATGGACTTGGGAAAAATCCACAATTTCGGGAATAACTTTTATAAAATGTTTGTACGTTTTGGTAGCTTGCCAGGTGCCCTTGACCTGGATTGGCCACTGTCGGGGACAGGATGCTGGGCTCGATGGACCTTTGGTCTTTTCCCAGTATGCTATTACTTATGTACTTATGTAAGACTTGCAAGCCCTGAGGTTTGAAGAAAACTTGGATATTGTTGCTATTACAGAGACATGGTTCAGTGATTCCCATGAATGGGATGTGACCATGCTGGGCTATAATCTTTTTAGGAAGGATAGAGAGGGCCGAAGAGATGAAGGAGTGACACTGTACATGAGAGACAATGTCAGAGCGACTGAAATGCAGGGAACCTGGGGAAAGGAAGAAGCTTTATGGATCATCCTGGAAAGAGAAAATGGAACCCGTATCCACACGGTGTTATCTACAGACCTCCGGCACAAATGGAGAAGCTAGACAAGAATCTGATAGAAGATATTCAAAAGATTGTTATGAGAAGGGAGGTGCTATTGTTGGGAAATTTCAACTTGTCTGAAGTGGATTGGAACATCCCATCATCAGACTTGGAAAGAAGTAGGGAGTTTGCTCAGACAAATGGTGACAGAACCCATGAGGGAAGGGTCAATGCTGTATCTTGTGCTCACAATTGGAGGAAGTGTTTCCAATAATCGGGTGGGTGCCCACTTATGTAATAGTGATCATCACACAATATGATTTGATATAAGGGCAAAGGCGGAGTGCGAACGCACAAAAAAAAGTACTGGATTTCAGATGTACTGATTTTGATAAAATGGGGGAATACCTGAAGAAGGAGCTGTTGGCATGGGAAGGCGTAGGAGAAGTGGAAAATCAGTGGTCCAAGCTAAAGGCTGATATAATTGCAACTGATATTTATGCAAGGAAAGTAAACAAAAACAAGAGAAACAGGAAGCCTATATGGTTCTCCAAACAAGTAGCTGAAAAAATAAGAGCAAAAGAGGTTTTGTGCAAGAAATACAAAAAAATTAAATGAGATGATCATGGAAAAGATTATTGTATTAAACTCAAAGAAGCGAAGATGGAAATACAGCTAGCAAAAGCAGAAGTGGAAGAAAACAATGGCTAAAGATGTAAAGAGAGGTGACAAGACCTTTTTCAGATATACTGGAGAAAGAAATGGAATTGCAAGACTGAAAGATAATGAGAATGGCTATGTGGAGAGTGATGAGGATAAAGCAAATGTGCTAAACAATTACTTCTCTTCGGTTTCACAGAGGAAAATCCTGGAGAAGGATCGCAGTTGGCTGCCGAGGGAATATCTGGGAATAGAGTAGATATTGCGCCATTTACGGAAGAAAGAATTTATAAACAGCTTCAGAATCTGAAGGTGGACAAAGCTATGGGGACAGGTGGGATACATCCCAGGATCCTGAGGGAGCTCAGAGAAGTCCTGGCGGAACCTCTTAAAGATTTAGCATTTAGCTATTTACAGTTTTATAGCACATTGTCATGCTGTGAGATATCTAATGGTGGATAGGCACATGTATATAGAGTTTTTTGGAAGATGGAGAGCGTTATCATAATGAGTTCCTGAAGAAGACATTTGAAACCCTGCAGAGTCGGACCCGTTATGATCTTATTCCAAAGATTCAGCGTGTAATCAGTCGTTAGTGGAGTTGGGACCATTGGATTGAGGTCCTGAGGGACCCGCCTTGTAGAAAGTTTTCTAACTGTGAGTTATAATACCTATGAAGACATTGTAGTTGAGATATTGAAGAACAAGTACCGTGGAGAGATTGGACAATTACAGGGAATGTGAAATATTCACGAGGATTGGACCCATTGTGAATTTTCTGGACTACAATACACGCTAAGTGCCTTTTTGATTCCTTAATATTTGAATGAACTGTTTAGTGGAATGCACTCAATTAGTGTAAGATTAGTATACAGATATTATACATTGACTGCATTATATTAAGTTTTCGCGCATATCAGAGATACGGGATGCGCATGAGGTTTTATAGGAGTAAGTGCTAGGATTGACTTACTCGGTTCTGAGATTTGTGAAAATTTATGCCAAGATTGAAGCTTAGAGCTCATGAGGGTGTGTTTCTTTAGAAGAAAGTCATAAAATTATTATAGAGAAGTCCTATGATAGAGAAATTTGTCCACCCTTAGAGGGCTCCCTAAATAGGGGGGCGTCTCACTTGGGTGAGTTTATATTTCTGAGGACATCTCTATTAATTTGATTTGATTTAAAATAGTATATAGTTATATATTGGTCACCCAGAACCGCACTAGGTCAATTTTTTCACTAGTAGGGCTCCTGAAGTATGTTTAGTGATAAGCATATGTGAGATATCTAAAAGCATTTAAAGCATTTAGCTGGCTAAAGTTGGCAGACATTGCTGCCATACAGTCATACCGTGGTTCATTGAATATATCCTACTCAGCTTAGCAACACTGTGGGTTAGAGAGTGTATTCTACATGAGCTACAAAAATGTGCTGAACTAGAAAGTCATTACTAGCAGTCAGTCAGCATGTAGTTGAGCATGTAACAACATGCAGCAAAACTGGAACTATTGTGGCTAGTGAATGTATCCTGCATGAACTACAAAAAGTATTAGTTAAAAGAAAGTCATTACTAGCAGTCATTTGGCATGAAGTAAGCAAGAATTTTCCTGTGTGGTTGTTTTTTTTTTTTTTTTCACCCTCTAGAACTAAGTTTGTTCGATCTTCGGCTGATATATTTTCGGATCTCATCCCTAGTCTCCTCAGTAGTGCAGTACATTCACGGTGGTGTCTCCTCTGGGCTGGGTTGGCTCGTGTTCTGCTTTGCGCAAGGGAGACTACTGAGACCTGTCTTTGCTCCTGGGTTGTGCTATTCGGGGCGGCTTCTCACCCCTGTGCGGTCCCAGGCTCGGTGCAGCCTCACCATGTGCTCCGAGGTAGGTCCTCTTCTTTAAAACCTTCTTCTTTACACCACTTATTGAATTCCACTGTTTTGTGTAGTCTTTCCTCTTCCTTCCCTCATGTAGGAATTACTTCAGAAAAAGCTGCAGTCTGAACAACAGATTTCAGTCCCTCTCCAAGCTTCTGGAATGCTCTCTGCACTGTAAACTTGCTATTGTAGGCCACATCATTTATCCCTAGGTGAATTACAACATTAGTATTTGAAGCCTTGCTCTCAGTATTTGGTTGGTACATCTGGTAGCTGAGGATCCTGGAAGGTATTTCAGTATGTTGGTAACCTTGAACTGTGTTCCTAAGTTAATGCCTCTGATAATGGAGTCTCCCAGCAGTAAGAATTTTCTGCTTTTCACCAATCTGTAATTGTTTGGGGGATGTTTTTTGGTTGTGCTACACTCAGTGCCTCTGGTTCCACCTCAGTACTTCTTTTTTCAGCATCATAATGATGCAACGCAGCAAAAGAATTAGACAGGGGCAAAGGATGGGAGGGTGAGTGCTTCTCCAGCTTATAATCGAAAGTGATTGCCGGCCATGTTCTGACACAAATCGGGAGATGGCCGGCGATTTTTTAAAAGCGGCGAAATCGGTATAATCGAAAGTGGCATTTTTGACTGCATCGTCGCTTTCCCGTCGCTTCGCCGGCGAAAGTTCAAGGGGGCGTATCGGTAGATAAGCAAAGGCGGGACATGGGCGGGCATGGGCGTGGCTACCAGATGGCCGGCTTTCGCCGATAATGGAAAAAAAAAGCGGTGTTAAGCAGTATTTCGCCGGCTTTACTTGGTCCTTTTATTTTCACGACCAAGCCTCAAAAAGGTGACCCAACTGACCAGATGACCACTGGAGGGAATGGGGGATGACCTCCCCATACTCCCCCAGTGGTCACCAATCCCCTTCCAAACTAAAAAAATAAAACTAAAAACCTTTTTTGCCAGCCTAAATACCAGCCTCAAATGCCGTACCCACCTCCATGACAGCAGAATGTGTTGTATCCTCCGACAGCCTTTCCCTGGTTACGATGTGGCTCTTGGGTGAGTGTGACACCTTTTCTGTTAGGTGCCCTGCAGAGTCACATTAGCAAAGCATTGTGGTGGGTGTAGGGTACTGGGCTCTACTCCCCTGGTGCTTTCCCCCCCCTGCTAACTGGATCAGAGTGTGCCCTGTTTTGTTTCCTGTTGTAGTCCATGCGGTAGTGGCCATTTTTGTAAGCCAGTTTTAGTTCCCTTTCCTGTGTTACCCACGTTAGAGAACGTAGTTCTTACCTTGAATGGTGCTGAAAGAGGGCATTGAACACCATTGTGCCAGCTCTGACCTACTGCTAATCTTAGTACCAGGGGACTCTTTTTGCCAGTGGGGCAAAACCTCTGATCTGCAGTTAACTGTGAGTAAACGTGCTTATTTCAAGAAAGGACTTTTTCAGAGAGATTAGTCTTCAGGTGTGAACTGGTATGCCAAAGTTATACAGCAGCAATAAGTCCTAGAGGCTGTATGCAGGTCCCTGGAACAATTTTAGTGGGTGCAGTACATTTGTGGGTAGTGGGTTTGGGTGGGGTTGGGGGGCTCAGCTCCCAAAGTAAGGGAGCTATGCACGTGGGAGCTTTTCTGAAGTCCAGCGCAGTGACCCCTAGGGTGGCTGGTTGGTGTCCTGGCATGTCAGAGGGGCCAGTGCACTAAAAATGCTGGCTCCTCCCACAGCCAAATGCCTTGAATTTGGCCGGGGTTTGAGATGGCCGACATAACTTTCCATTATCGCTGAAAAACAAACCCGGCCATCTCAAACCCGGCGAACTCCACGGCATTTGGCCGGGCTAAACCGTATTATCGAAAATAAGAGATGGCTGGCCATCTTTTTCGATAATACGGTTCCGACCAGCTGTAGCGCCGCCGCCAACATAGATCGCCGGCGATCTATTTGGCCGGCGACGTTCGATTATGCCCCTCTCTGTCACAAGTCTTAGTCTACCAGAGCCTACTGTAATCCATCTATTCCTCTGTTGTTTCATTCTCTGTGGCAGTGGTGGTGGTAAATTGGCTGGGAATTCAGTAATCCTGGATACTTCTTTAATTGTAGCCATTTTCTTCTTGAGTCTGTTGATCTCTGGAGACAGATAGGACATGTTCTAAGGTTCCAGGCAGTTTGCCTTAGGATTAAAGCAGAACATGTATTGCACTGAATGAAGGTCATGTTGATGTGATTCACAAGTGTGAAAAGGTGAACTGTGATAGGGGATAACCAGGAAGTGCATCAGAGAGGGCCGGATGGACGCAGCAAAGGGGAGCACAGCTGCCTGTATGAATGGCAGCACTACCAGTGGCGGGCAAAAAAAAGAATGTTGCAGGGACTGAGGCAGCGACGGGGAGGAGAAGAATTTCAGAGCAGGCAGGCAACGCTGAATGCTCCCAGACAGCCGTACCCGGAGTGGTGGGAGAAAAGGCAGCAACACCGATGGATGTTGGGTGGGCAGGCCTCGAGGGAAAGTGGCTGGGCCTGGGCCCGTCCAGGCCCGCCCATGGCTACGCCCCTGCCGAGAGGCCATTCCACACATCCACCACCCTTTCCGTGAAAGAGTATTTTCTCTGATTCCTCCTAAGCCTATTTCCTCTTAACTTCATTCTATGCCCTCTCATTCCTTAGGTTACCTTCATTTGAAAAAGGCCCACTTCCTTTACATTAATGCCACTGAGGTATTTAAATGTCTTTAACATCCCCTCTCTCCTGCCTCTCTTCCAGGGTATCCATGTTGAGGTTCATGAGCCTGTTCCTATATGTTTTATGACAGAGACTGCTGACCAATTTTGTAGCCGCCCTCTGGACGGACTCCATCCTGTTTATATCTTTCCATATGTGCAATCTCCAGAATTGCACACATTATTCTAAAAGGGGCCTCACCAGAGAATTGTACAAGGGCACTATCACCTCTTTTTTCCTGCTGGTCATCCCACTCCTTATGCACCCGAGCATTCTTCTGGCTTTGAGCGTCACCTTTTCTAGCTGTTTGGCCACCTTAAGTTCATCAGACACAATCATCCCCAAGTCTCGCTGATCTTTTGTACAAGAAGCACTTCACACCCTAAACTTTACCGTTCGCTTGGGTTTTTGTGAACCAAGTGCATGACCCTGCATTTCTTAGTATTAAATCTTAGTTGCCAATTTTTGGACCATTCTTCAAGTTCTGTTAGATCCTTCTTCATGCTATCCTCACCTTCTGGGGTTTCCACCTTATTACAGCATTTGGTATCAACTGCAAAGAGAGAAACCTAACCAGAGAGTCCTTCCATACATATCACTCACAAAGATGTTAAAAAGAGCCAGCCCAAGAACTGACCCCTGAGGAACAGCACTAATAACATCCTTTTTCTTGGCGCAAACTCCATTTACCACTACCCTCTGTCTCCTTCCATGTAACCAGTTCTTAACCCAGTCAATCACTTTAGGTCCCATACCGAGGGCATTCAGTTTATTTATTGCATTTGTATCCCACACTTTCCCACCTATTTGCAGGCTCAATGTGGCTTACAGAGTTTTGTTATGACATAGTCATTACAGGATGTCAGATACAATTCGTAATGTACAAAGATTAAGAAAGGGTAGTGAGAAGGAGGGTGCTAGGCAGGATAGTATAGAGGTGGTCTTTAATAGCTCGGTGCACTGGTAGGTAGTTTTGTAAGGTTATGGGTTCTCTTTGTAGGCCTTGTTGAAGAGATGTGTCTTCAAAGATTTCCGAAAGTTAGTTATTTCGTCAATAGTTTTCAGGGCTGTAGGTAATGCATTCCACAACTGCGTGGTCATGTAAGAGAAGGTGGTGGCGTGTACCAGCTTGTATTTTAGTCCTTTACAGCTGGGAAAATGCCTGTGTGGAACTGTGTCAAAGGCTTTGCTAAAATCCAAGTACACCACATCTAGTGCACTCCATAATGAGAGAGGCACATTATGGATGTGATATCATCCACATATATGTGTGGGTGAAGATCTTTAACTTCCAGCTTGTTTCCCAGTGGTGTCATCAAGATGTTAGACAGGACACATAATAGTGAAGAACCCTGGGATACTCTGCAGTCTGGAACCCGGGGGGGGGGGGGGGTAGGATGTGATTTGCTAATTTGACTTGGTATGATCTTGATCTGAGGAAGCCTTCAGGCCAGTTAAATATTGTGCCTCCTATGCCTACGCTGTTGAGCAGGTAGAGTAGGATGTCATGGTCCACCATATCAAAGGCACTGGAGAGGTCGAATTGCAGTACCAGAACCTTGTAACCCAAGCTCACTTCTTTTCTTAGTTTGCTTACAAGGGACAGTAGAGCAGTTTCCATGTTATTGCCTGGTCTGAATCATGACTGTATTCGGTGTAGTATTGAATGACGTGATAGATAGTTCATTAGTTGTTTAGAGACTATCCCTTCTATGACCTTAATTACTAGTGGGATCGAGGCCACTGGTTGGTAGCTCATTACATTGCTTTTTTTGGCCACAGTGTTATTTAGTATAGGAGTAAAGATGATATACTACCTTTGTGTCTTGAAAAATGGCCCTGCCTAGCAATAAAGTTATGTGGTTTGTTAGTGTTTCTATAAACCAGTCTGGTGTCTCTCTCATTATGGAATTGGGGCCACTGTCTAATATAAAGTCAGATTTTGCATATTTCTTTAGCGAGTTTTGGACCACAGCCGAAGTTGGAGTGGCAAAGGTGGTCCATGTTCTGCAAGCCCCTGTGGATTCGCTGTAATGCTCTATGTCATCCATAAAACTCTCCATGTGAGGTTTTGTTGTGGATAGCACCATTCTGGTTTTGGTTACTTTTTGTTCAAAGTATATGGCAAGTTCTGTCACCAATAGTTGGTTCTCATTTGCTGACACCATTGTTTGGATGTTGGGTAGGCTGTTTATTAACCCATAGAGCTTTTTGATGTTGGGTTGACCTATGCCGTTTGGATAAATCTCAAGGCATGTTCTGAGTGGGACTAGGGCAGGTTTACGATTTGGATATTTTTCTGCGATAATGGATCTAGGGCAAAAAAATAGGACATTTTTGGATAGACCTGTTTTAATAACAATTAAGTGCCAAAAAGGTGCTCAAACTGACCAGATGACCTCTGGAGGGATAAAGGCATGACTCCCCCCCCCCCCCCAATCCCCCAGTGGTCACTAACCCCCTTCCCACCCCCATAAGAGATGAAAGTGACAGTATATACCAGGCTCTATGACAGCTGCAGATATAATGATAATTTCTCTTAGAACAGCAAGCAGGTCCCTGGAGTAGCCTAGTGGTTGATGCAGTGGACAGTAGAGAAGGAGACCCCAGGCTCATATCCCATTCTAACTGGTACACTGTAGCAGAAATGTGAGTGCCCCAAAAAACACAAAATACCTACTGAACCCACGCATAGGTGACACCTGCAGGCATAAGGGCTATTGTAGTGGTGTACAGTTGGGTACTGTGTATTTTTTGCTATTCCTGGAGGGTTCACCATACGATATAAGGGGGTTATAATGTGATATGTACCTGCTCTGTTAGTGTGAAAATTCTTTCTTTTAAGCATCCAGTGACAAAGAATGATTATTTTTAAGACGCTTCTTGAATTGTAAAAAGTAGTCTATGCTTGCATTTATCCTTGTAATCTTATGTATATAGGAAAAACAAAGCACACACTTAACAAGAGGGTAGTTGAACACTGTAGTGCCATTAACAGACAATCAAACATATAAATGGCGAGTGACCGTACTCACTCGCAAATGCGCAGTAGAGACTTCCCTCTCTGCCCCGCCCCCGCTTCAATACGTGATGATGGGGGCGGGACAGAGAGGGAAGTCTCTACTGGCATGCTGCAGACGTCGGAACCGCTCCCCCTCCCCCCTCCCCCGGAGTCACCGCCGCTCCTCCATCTGGCCCGAGCACTGTGAACTTACATCAGCACACAGCAGCAGGCACATCAGCAAAGCTGCCGTCGGGCTTCCTTCTCTGCCTTTGTCCCGCCCTCGCCGACATTACGTCACACGAGGGCGGGACATAGGAAGAGAAGGAAGCCCACCCCCACAGCAGCTTTGCTGATGTGCCTGCTGCTGCGTGCTGATGTAAGTCTACAGTGCTGCTCGGGCCGGGTGGAGGGGCGGCGGCGACTCTGGGGGGAGGGCTCGGAAACCCCCCCCATTCCAAAAGTAGCCCGTTTTCACGGGCTCAATGGCTAGTTAATTGATAAACCATCAGTTAACATTCAATATTAATGAAACATAAATTTGAAGAATATAGATTTTTTATTTTACAAAAACCAACGATATCATGGTGAGGAGGAGACATTCATAAGATATTAATTAGGATAGAACAGAAATTAATATTTGAGCTTAATATTGTCTCACCTCATGGCTTAAATAATGAGACTGGTCTATTGGCCTGTATATGATTGTTAGTTTCTGTATCAAGTATATCTGTATAATTTTGGATTGTAATCCTTTGCTTTTATCAAATCATTTTTCATAGATAGATAGATAGATATATTGATATTTTACTATGATTTTTTATGTTTTACTTTTGTTGCCATATTTATTTATATTTTTTAATTACATACGTAGGTCTACTGATTTAGCGGAGTTTTTTGTGTATTGTTTGCAATGTTTAGTTTAATGAGTATTTAATGTATATTTTACATATTTTTAGTATTTATCTGCTTTACAATTCATCTGAAGATGTTTAGCATTTTATATTTAAATTCCATGTATATCTAAGCTTCTTTCGTTTGAATGATGTCATTTGCATCATTGGAACGCATTCAAAATAGCCACTAGAACACATAGAGGGGCATAATTAAAGGGACGTCCAAGTTTTGATGAGGACGTCCTCACAAAACGTACCCATCCAGGGGCGGGGAAACCCGTATTTTAAAAACAAGATGGACATCCATCTTTCATTTCGATAATACAGTCAGGGACACCCAAATCCTGAAATTTGGTCGTACTTAGAGATGGTTGTCCCTAGACTTGGTCGTTTCTGATTTTCGGTGATAATGGAAACCAAGGATGTCCATCTCAGAAACGACCAAATGCAAGCCATTTGGTCATGGGAGGAGCCAGCATTTGCACTGCACTGGTGCCCCTGACATGCCAGGACACCAACCGGGCACCCTAGGGGGCCCTGCAGTGGACTTCAGAAATTGCTCCCAGGTACATAGCTCCCTTAACTTGTGTGCTGAGCCCCCCAAACCCCCCTAAAACCCACTACCCACAACTGTACACCTCTACCATAGACCTTACGGCTGAAGGGGGTACTTGTGGTGGGTTTTGGAGGGCTTACTGTTTCCTCCACAAATGTAACAGGTAGGGGGGGATGGACCTGGGTCCGCCTGCCTGAAGTGCACTGCACACACTAAAACTGCTCCAGGGACCTGCATACTGCTGTGATGGACCTGAGTATGACATCTGAGGCTGGCAATCAATATTTTTAAAGATGTTTTTTGAGGGTGGGAGGGGGTTAGTGACCACTGGGGGGGGGGGGAGGGTAATCATTTCAGGCACCTTTCTGTGCCTTGGTCGTAAGAAAAACACGACCAGGTAAAGTCATCCAAGTGTTCGTCAGGGACGTCCTTGTTTCTTTCGATTATGGTTCAAGGACATCCTAGTATTAGGCACGCCCAAGTCCCGCCTTCACTACGCCTTCGATATGCCCCCTTGAACTTTCGTCATCCCTGAAATGGAAAGCAGTTGGGGACGTCCAAAATCGGCTTTCGATTATACCGATTTGGACAATGTCGAAAGATGGGCGTCCTTCTCTTTCAAAAATGAGCCCAATAGTGTTTTCAGCCTTTTAAAAAGTTTTTAGTTAGTCTTCAGCAGCATTTTTAAGCAAAAATAGTGATTGCAGGTGGGTGGGCATAGCACATAGATATAGCATCTATTCTCATTTTTTTGTTTTTAAAATGGCGCCAAAAATGTGATTTTTTAAAATGTTTCCTGATTGTATTATAAACTTTCATCATTGCCCACATAACAGTTTTTGAGTGTTTTTTTTTTTTTAGCTTTCAGCTGTTTTAAGATGTTTTAGTTACCCCTTTTAAAGGTTTTAGACATATATGTTGCAATAACCTCTGACCTCTCAGTATGTATATAAAGCAGTCTGAAATTCAGTATGGCTGATTCCAGTGTTTTTCAAGAGCCGCTGATTGTGCGTTTCTTTTGTTCCTCCTCTTTTTTAGCAAGGTCTTTTTTAAGACATCTGTTTTTGCTTCTGTTTTATGAGGGTTTTTTAAATGTGTTATATTCTCCCCCCTCATTTTTTTTATTAGGCAGTCTCGGATATACATTTACCAGCTAGGGGAAGCACTGTTTTTACCCCTGGTTAGGTATGTGTCCCTTTGGATGAACTATATGTTTGGTTTTGTATGCAGTCACTATGAGATTCAGACATTTTTTATCTCACTCCATCACTCACATTATGCTTTACTATGAATACAAGATATATATGCTGTGGCTGAATGTTTACATATTTATTTATGATTTATATTTGGTTTATCTCTTCACTTGCTTCACACTTACATGTTGTTATATCACTTTGGTTCAAGTCATTGGTTTTAACAAAGTTTAAAGATAAATTTTAGGATTGTATTTTTATGACTATATGTCAATTCATAATCATGGTGTAAATTTCAAAGTTTTAAAGTTTTTTTGCATGTCTGCATGCATGTACTTTGAATCTATTTTCCATAATTATGATGTGTTTTACGATATATTTTTATTCATTTTGATTTGTATGTTTATTAGTGCTATGTCAAACCCCTGATGCAGCCATTTTGGCAAAATGTAGCCACGTCGGGTCTCTTTTAATAAAGAATTTGCAGGACTCCTGGTCTGCTCTGCTTTCTACTTCTTGCATCTAGTAGAATTGCTGGCCCCCAGACATCCCAATGGCTTGTTTTTGTGCATTTTAGATGCACTGAGCATAAAAAACATCTAAAATAGGGCGATTTTTGAACCAAAAAGATAGATGTTTTTCTGGTTCAAAAATGTTCATGTTTGGCACTGAATTTTTGGATATTTTTGGCAAAACATCCAAAAGTGCATTTGGACATCATATTGAAAATGCCTCTCCACAGAATCGGATTATCACGAATTGCAAAGGACTTAAATACAAAACAACTTACGCATCCTGCTACTCCTACATAAGTGCACAACTATGGAATGGACTCCCAAAAGCTGTGAAAACAATCCATGACCATCTAAACTTCAGGAAATCACTAAAAACCAACCTCTTCAAAAAGGCTTACCCCACCGATCCACCGTAAATCACCATACCCAGCAACACTGCATAACCAATGATCATACGGGATAATAAACAATTTACATTCCCTTCGACCCTCAAAGTGCCTGACACACATCTACCTCATCAGACCACAATATAACATTGTATTTGTTATCAACCGACTTGGCGAATGCCATTACGGTACTATGTAAGTCACATTGAGCCTGCAAATAGGTGGGAAAATGTGGGGTACAAATGTAACAAATAATAATAATAATAATAATGTCTCAGGAATATGATGTCACTAGGGGCCATGTTTACTAAGCTGTGCTGTAGGCGCGCTAACATTTTTAGTGTGCGCTAAAAATTAGCATGTGCTAACACGAGACACCCATTGGAATATATAGGTGTCTCTAGCATTACTGCACACTAAATTTTAGTGCAAGCTAAAAATACTAGTGCACCTTAGTAAACAAGACCCTAGGTAATGATACTAGTTTACTGTTGCTCCAAAAACAATTAAAAACCTGATGATGGAATGGGCTGAGTAACAGCATACTTAACAGGCTGGCTGCTATTATTTTTGAATGGGTTTAGATATTTTAAGTGTATGCTAGTATTTTTTTTTACTTGATTTTATTGTGTAAACCATTTACCCCTGAATTCTATATAGGTCACCCAAAGTTGGGTGCACAAATTTGGATGCAGATCCCAGATGCTTATGGTTTATTTAGGTTTGTTAACCATCTCAATTGCATGGCAAGTCTAGGTGGTTTACAATACAAAAATTGAAAAGGAAAAAAGAAAAGGAACCACTATTGGAAGTAGGATACTGGTTTAGATGGGTTAGATGGACCTTTGATCTGACCCAGTATGGCAATTATTTTCTTAGACAGATCATACTTTTGGGGCAAACTATCTTGTGCCTCTCTCAGATCTAGAATCCTACAGCTGGCTGTTTTGTTATGTCACCTTGAAACTATTTTGAAACTAGGAAACTCCATACTGCACTCAAGCCTGATTATACAGACAGGACGCAGTGTCTTCATTTGCTCTGTCCCTCTTTGTCTCCTTGACATAGCAAGAAACGCAAATTGAACTAAGGGGTAAGAGTCATGTATTTGATATACTGCCTTTCTGTGGTACAACCATTTATTATATGCAGGTACTTTCTCTGTCCCTGGTAGGCTCATGGATTGTTTTGTACCAGGGGTAATGAAGGGATAAGTGACTTGGCTCAGGGTCACAAGGAGCCATAGTGGGAATCAAAGCAGGTTTCCTTGGTTCTCTGCCCACTGCACTAACCAACAGAAAGGAAAGAAGGGACACAACAAACTCAAATACCAAGAGGACAGACAACTAATAAAAATCATCACATCCTTGACACCGACTGAACCTCACCAATTAATACAAATGGGTTATATAAATGCCAGATCTGCAGTTAACAAAACTACTACAATAACTGACTGGATCACAACAGACAATCTCGATTTTCTATTTATAAGTGAAACCTGGAGCAATGACCTCAAAGATCCCATAATTTTAGAGCTATGCCCTCCAGGGTACAAAATCACCCACTGGACAAGGAATAGAAAAAGAGGAGGAGGTATAGCTATAATCTATAGATCCCAATTCACCATCACAACAACAGCCGAATCCATACTTCCCCAACTTGAAATTGCTTCAGTTAGAATCAACCACCCAACCCTGCAAGACCACCTAAACCTGATCCTGTTCTATAGACCATCAGGCAATTGGCAAGACTGCCAAACACATTTTATGGATTTCATATCGAACACTTGTGTTTCCACTCAAAACCTTCTCATAGCAGGAGACATCAACTTTCACCTTGAGGATACTAACCTAACAAATGTGTGTGAATGCAAAGACTTCCTCCAACTATGGGAGCTTCACTGGCCAAACATGCAACCCACCCATATCAAAGGACACACACTAGACATCATTACATACAAATTCTCATCAGAACTAAATCTCACATTAAAAGATACAAAATGGACAGCCATACCATGGTCCGATCACTACAAAGCAAACCTCTCCCTTTACTGGCGAACAAAAGATTCACAACATAAACAAGAACAATCAACCTACAGTGGGGGAAATAAGTATTTGATCCCTTGCTGATTTTGTAAGTTTGCCCACTGACAAAGACATGAGCAGCCCATAATTGAAGGGTAGGTTATTGGTAACAGTGAGAGATAGCACATCACAAATTAAATCCGGAAAATCACATTGTGGAAAGTATATGAATTTATTTGCATTCTGCAGAGGGAAATAAGTATTTGATCCCCCACCAACCAGTAAGAGATCTGGCCCCTACAGACCAGGTAGATGCTCCAAATCAACTCGTTACCTGCATGACAGACAGCTGTCGGCAATGGTCACCTGTATGAAAGACACCTGTCCACAGACTCAGTGAATCAGTCAGACTCTAACCTCTACAAAATGGCCAAGAGCAAGGAGCTGTCTAAGGATGTCAGGGACAAGATCATACACCTGCACAAGGCTGGAATGGGCTACAAAACCATCAGTAAGACGCTGGGCGAGAAGGAGACAACTGTTGGTGCCATAGTAAGAAAATGGAAGAAGTACAAAATGACTGTCAATCGACAAAGATCTGGGGCTCCACGCAAAATCTCACCTCGTGGGGTATCCTTGATCATGAGGAAGGTTAGAAATCAGCCTACAACTACAAGGGGGGAACTTGTCAATGATCTCAAGGCAGCTGGGACCACTGTCACCACGAAAACCATTGGTAACACATTACGACATAACGGATTGCAATCCTGCAGTGCCCGCAAGGTCCCCCTGCTCCGGAAGGCACATGTGACGGCCCGTCTGAAGTTTGCCAGTGAACACCTGGATGATGCCGAGAGTGATTGGGAGAAGGTGCTGTGGTCAGATGAGACAAAAATTGAGCTCTTTGGCATGAACTCAACTCGCCGTGTTTGGAGGAAGAGAAATGCTGCCTATGACCCAAAGAACACCGTCCCCACTGTCAAGCATGGAGGTGGAAATGTTATGTTTTGGGGGTGTTTCTCTGCTAAGGGCACAGGACTACTTCACCGCATCAATGGGAGAATGGATGGGGCCATGTACCGTACAATTCTGAGTGACAACCTCCTTCCCTCCGCCAGGGCCTTAAAAATGGGTCGTGGCTGGGTCTTCCAGCACGACAATGACCCAAAACATACAGCCAAGGCAACAAAGGAGTGGCTCAGGAAGAAGCACATTAGGGTCATGGAGTGGCCTAGCCAGTCACCAGACCTTAATCCCATTGAAAACTTATGGAGGGAGCTGAAGCTGCGAGTTGCCAAGCGACAGCCCAGAACTCTTAATGATTTAGAGATGATCTGCAAAGAGGAGTGGACCAAAATTCCTCCTGACATGTGTGCAAACCTCATCATCAACTACAGAAGACGTCTGACCGCTGTGCTTGCCAACAAGGGTTTTGCCACCAAGTATTAGGTCTTGTTTGCCAGAGGGATCAAATACTTATTTCCCTCTGCAGAATGCAAATAAATTCATATACTTTCCACAATGTGATTTTCCGGATTTAATTTGTGATGTGCTATCTCTCACTGTTACCAATAACCTACCCTTCAATTATGGGCTGCTCATGTCTTTGTCAGTGGGCAAACTTACAAAATCAGCAAGGGATCAAATACTTATTTCCCCCACTGTATACCACGAGAGGCAAAATAGACCCACTAGTATTTTGGCAACAATTCTATAACAGTGAATGGACAGCACCAACAGACTCACCCCAATTTCTCCACGATTGGGACAACAGATGCAGAATCACATTGGACAACATAGCACCACTTCAAACCAGAACTTCACATAGAAAAAACTCAATACCATGGTTTAATGAAGAATTGAAAGAATTAAAAACACAAGTTAGAAGATTAGAACGAGCATGGAATAAGAAAAAAGACGACTCTGCACGCAACGCTTGGAAGCAACTACAAAGAAAATACAAATACACCATCAGACAAACTAAAATATCATATTATAAAACTAAAATCGGACCAGGCTACAAGGACACACACAAACTCTTCCAACTTGTAAACAAACTACTAAATACCACTCCGGTTACTTCTAACAACATAGACACCCCATCAGCAAACAACCTTGCGAATTACTTTAAAGAGAAAATTATAAAGCTACAACTCATGATACCCAGTAACACAATTGATTATGTAAACCTCCTTGAGTGTTTAGACCCAATACCTGGGAAATATCCAGCAGACCGATCATGGACCAACTTTGACACACTATCGATCGATAACATCTCCCAATCGCTTAAAAGATACGCCAAGTTGCAATGCAAATTAGACATCTGCCCTAGTAATCTTATAAGAACTGCCCCTCAACAATTCAAAACAGACCTCATGAGGCACCTGAACTACATGCTACAAAATGGTCTCTTCCCAAAGGATAAAGGAAACATTTTACTTACCCCTTTACCTAAAGACGCAAAGAAAAGTACGAGTGACCTAACCAATTATCGCCCAGTAGCATCTATCCCGCTGATAACCAAACTCATGGAGGGCGTAGTAACAAAACAACTCACTAACCACCTGAATAAATACTCGATACTGCACGAATCTCAATCAGGCTTTCGGTCGAACTACAGCAATGAAACAGTACTAGTAACTTTAATGAATAAATTTAAACAAACAATAGCAACTGGCAACAACATACTTCTCTTGCAATTTAACATGTCCAGTGCCTTCGACATGGTCAACCATGGAATATTACTACACATCCTGGAATACTTTGGAGTTGGAGGTAACGTTCTTAACTGGTTTAGAGGATTCCTGACAACAAGATCATACCAAGTAACAACTAACGCGGCGATATCAGCCCCATGGACACCTGAATGTGGAGTTCCCCAAGGATCCCCCCTCTCACCAACCTTCTTCAACCTAATGATGATACCCTTAGCCAAGCTACTAGACAATCAAAACCTCAATCCATACATATATGCAGATGATGTTACGATCTACATCCCGTTCAAACATAATCTAAAGGAAATCACCAACAATATCAACCAAAGCTTCCAAATCATGCACTCCTGGCCGGATGCATTTCAGCTAAAACTTAACGCAGAAAAAACACAATGTCTTATACTCAGCTCACAACATAACACAAGTAAATTCACCACCATAACCACTCCAAACTTTTCCCTCCCTGTCTCAAACACTCTGAAAATTCTTGGAGTTACCATTGACCAAAATCTCACACTTGAAAACCACGTGAAGAATACAACTAAGAAAATGTTCCACTCCATGTGGAAACTCAAAAGAGTAAAACTCTTCACTTCCCAAGAACCATCTTTCGGAACCTGGTACAGTCAATGGTATTAAGTCACCTGGACTACTGCAATGCACTTTACGCTGGCTGTAAAGAACAGACCATCAAGAAACTTCAAACAGCCCAGAATACCACAACCAGACTCATATTTGGAAAGGCAAAATATGAAAGTGCAAAACCCCTAAGAGAGAAATTACACTGGCTCCCACTTAAAGAACGTATCACGTTCAAGATCTGTACGATTGTTCATAAGATCATTTACGGAGATGCCCCGACCTACATGCTAGACCTAGTGGACCTCCCACCCAGAAATGCTAAAAGATTTGCCCGCACTTTTCTTAATCTACACTTCCCTAGCTGTAAAGGATTAAAATACAGACTAACACACGCGTCCAGCTTTTCCTACATGGGCACACAGCTGTGGAATGCACTGTCAACTCACCTGAAAACAATTAACGAAATAACCAACTTTCGCAAATCTCTGAAAACCTTCCTCTTCAACAAGGCCTACCTCGAGAATCCATAACTAAATATAACACACCACCATTTCACCCTTATTCTGAATATCTTCCTTATATAACTGCCTGACTAAATCTTCCTGTCATCCTTGATATCTTTGTAACACCAACTGTATCTTTTTACCCTGGAATGGTGATGCCATAACAGGTCTTTGTAAGCCACATTGAGCCTGCAAATAGGTGGGAAAATGTGGGATACAAGTGCAATAAATAAATAAATAAAATAAATAAATTTCCAAAATAGAAAAGAGACAACTTTCAAAAAGGTACAAACATTCCAATAAGAGTAAAAAATCTATCCTGCAAAGTCCAAAGAACCTACTGATTAAGGCAACCCAATAGTCATCCCATGCTAGCTATGAAAAAAATATGTTTTCAAAGTTGCTTTAAAGGTTTTAAGTGGTAATTCATTGTGCAGGTAAGGGCAGGTTGTTCCACAAAAATGGGGCTAGAAAAAAGAATACACAATTCCTGGTCCATTTCCATTTGGCCTGAGAAGGTCCAGAGAGCACTAGGTCCAAAGAGCACTAGTCAATGATCAATGACTGAACGGAAGATTCAAGGGGGGGGGGGGGGGGATAAAGTATAGTGAATGATAAAAGATAGGAGGAGATACCAGAGCTGCTTGAAATGTTAGGATAAGACTCTTAAACTGAATTGTATGTTTTATCTGGAGCCAGTGGAGTTGACAAAGGAAAAGAGTTGCATGATCAAACCTGCAGAGGAAATGGGTGGCTGTGCTTTTCAGTTCATACTAGAGAAGGCCTGCATACATCACACTGCAATAGTCAAGTTTAGATCCTCGTAAGGCATGGTACAATGTATGTAAGGTACAGTAATCGAGGGCATGTCTAATAGCTATAAGTCTGAGCAAAGCCAAAAAAGCCTGCTTTCAGAATCATAGATATGTGACCGGAAAAGGTATGGTGTATGCAGTGCATTTTGTCTAGCAAAAAAGGTGCCGGAACTCAAATGCCAGGCCACCCTTCAGGTGAGGAGTGATCATTGAGGGACTCACCCCACAATATCCAGGACCCCTGCAACCAGTCATAGAATCTATGACAAGGCAGAATTTGTATGTAGAACCTGAGCACTTTCATTAAAATACGAGAACCATGGGTCAAGTTTAGCAAACAGTGGAAAAGGTGCCGGTACTCAGTACCCCCAAGTACCCCCTCAAAAAAGCCCTAGGTGTATGTCTAGAAAAAACCAAGGTAATGGATTCACACACAAACTAATTAGTTAATGATCCATTAACAATCAATAACTGTTATTAATAAGCACTCATTTGGAGTTTTGCAAGGCTCTGTCCTACACCATATTCTATAACATGCATGCCTAAATTGTATGAACACAATTCACTCCAACTGCTAAATGGATTATCAAAAACCTCAGCAGTGCAACTTGCCAGCGAGTTTACAATATTACATGACTTGACTGCATCCACCTTGTCATTGGTTCTCATAAATGTTTAATGCAATCTTCCACACTTTTTTATATACATATTGTAATGTCACAACAGGGTGTGGCACGGTCTGTATCACCAGGTCTGCTCCCTCTTATACTTTTCTTGGAAGAAGTTAGGAAAAATCCCCCTGATCCAGATCCCGCTCTAGTCCAGGATTTCCAACTCTCCAGCTCAGACACTCACACAGCAACCAAGTTCCAAAACATAAAGAGCTTTTATTGAGCACAAAGAATTAGATTCCATAAGCAGTCTCCAAAGCACAGCACAAGTCCTCCTGACATGTGCCTTAGGATTAAAATAAAAAATGAACCCAAAAGAATTCATGCAAAAACTGCACAGGAAAGGTTTTGCTTTTCTTTCATAACCCAGCTTGCATTTTAAGTCCATAGCAGTTCATAAGTTTCTCATCAGTTTGAACCAGCATTTCCAAGACACAGCCTAGAGCTGTGACCTTAATGAACCTCTCTCTGACCAGGAGATTCCCAACATGATCACAGCCATAGGCTAGGACTGCCCCATGCACAGTCTCTGCAACCCCCATGTGGCTGCTCCTGAGGATATTGGCAGTACAGAGGAAATTCCCATATTCTCTTCTACTAGTAACTGTTCCTTCCCTTTTCAGACAAACTCTGTTCACTAAAGCAGTTGCCCCGGCACCCCCTCCCTCTCTTTTCAGGCAGGTCAGTCTCTTTCACATGACATTTTCCCGGACGCTAGTTCTGTCTACATTTTCCCAGACTCTAGTTCTGTCTCCCAGCCACAGGCTAGGACTGCTCAGAAACAGTCTCTGTACCTTTCACATGGCCGATCCTGAACTCCTCTCTTTCAGACAGGTCCAGTCCCTGTCCAAAGACAACATTTCCCCGGTGAGGACCAGACACCAGTTCTTTCCCCTTCTCTCACTAGCCAGGCACTGCATTAACTTCAGGGTCCTCCTCCACTGGGTTGGGAAGCCCATTTACTCCTTGCAAAACATTCTCTGTGAGAAAGGTCTCTCCTGCCCTCAGGCAGGGTGCTCTTCTCCTCCTGTCCTCTGCTGCCTCCCCCCTCTCTCGGATAACAGCAGGCTTTTAACCTTGGCATCTTCAGATTTCAAGCCTCACTTTGGCTCCCAGGGTATACTGATTACTGGTTCAGGAGCAAAGGCTGGATCTAAGTCCTTGCATGTCCCTAAGGACTGACTCCTTTCCCTTCCAGGGGTTTTGTGTCTATCCTGAGAAAGACATCACCATGACCTCTCTAACCTCATCTCTATTCCTCTACTCCCCTCCTCTTCTCTGCCCTTCTCTTGCGCCCTATGGAATGCCCACTCTATCTGTAACAAACTCCCCTATATCCAAGACCTCTTTATCTCGCGTCACCTTCATCTGCTCGCCATAACAGAAACCTGGCTCTGCCCCGATGACTCTGCTTCAGTTGCAGCCCTCTGCCATGGCGGTTATCTTTTTTCCACATACTCCTCGCCCTGCTGGTCGCAGGGGCGGTGTTGGACTACTTCTCTCTCCCTCCTCCAGATTTCAACCCCTTCTTCCACCTCAATCTCACTGTTTTTCCTCCTTTGAAGTCCACTCTATCCGCCTTTTCTCTCCTCTGCCTCTTCAAATAGCGGTCATTTATCGTCCCCCTGATAAGTCCCTTTCATCCTTTCTCAGTGACTTTGATGCCTGGCTTGCCTTCTTCCATGATCCTTCCTCCCCCTCTCTCATCCTTGGTGACTTTAATATTCCTGCTAATGATCCTTCCAACTCTTATATTTCCAAGTTACTCGCTTTAACATCCTCCTTTAATCTCCAACTATGCTCCACCTCCCCCACTCATCAAAATGGTCACTGTCTTGATCTCATCTTCTCCTCCAACTGTTCACCCTCTAGTTTCCTTGCCTCTGATCTTCCCCTCTCTGATCACCATCTTATAACTTTCACACTTAAATCTCCTCCCTCCCAGTCCCGTCCTATCTTATCTAATTTATCTAGGAATCTTCACGATATTGACCCTTCATCTCTATCCTCCCATGTTTCAAACTTCCTCTCTACTGTGGCACCATCCACGTCTGTCAACGAGGCTGTTTCTTCTTACAACAATACTCTATCCTCTGCCTTAGACACTCTTGCACCTTTGATGACCCGTCCTATAAGGCGTACAAAACCCCAACCTTGGCTAACTTCTAATATCCACTACCTACGTTCCTGTACCCGCTCCGCCAAACGCCTCTGGCGGAAATCTCGGGCCCTTGCTGATTTCTTACACTTTAAGTTCATGCTGACCTCCTTCCAATCTGCTCTTTTACGTGCCAAACAGGATTATTATATCCAACTGACCAACTCTCTTGGCTCTAACCCTCGACTTCTCTTCACCTCATTGAACTCTCTCCTCAAGGTGCCCCCTCCCCAACTCCCCCTTCATTATCTCCTCAGACCCTTGCTGAATTCTTTCACGACAAGGTTCAAAAGATAAACCTTGCATTCTTTTCCTCGCCACCTCTCCCTCCACTAGTCCGTTCCCCTCTCTCTCCTCCCCCTCATTCCCTTTTCTCCTTTCCTGAAGTTACTATTGAGGAAACTACACTTCTCCTTTCTTCCTCAAAATGTACCACCTGTTCCTCTGATCCCATTCCCACCCACCTTCTTAATGCCATCTCTCCTGCTCTTATTCCTTTTATCTGTCACATTCTCAACCTCTCACTTTCTACTGCGACTGTCCCTGCTGCCGTTAAACATGCTGTGGTCACACCTCTCCTTAAGAAGCCTTCACTCGACCCTACTTGTCCCTCTAATTACCGACCCATCTCCCTCCTTCCCTTTCTCTCCAAATTACTTGAGGGTGCTGTTCACCGCCGCTGCTTTGATTTTCTGTCCTCACATGCTATTCTTGACCAACTACAATCTGGTTTTCGCCCTCTCCACTCAACCAAAACTGCGCTTACTAAAGTATCCAATGACTTATTACTGGCTAAATCCAGCGGTCTCTATTCCATCCTCATTCTTCTTGATCTTTCCGCTGCTTTTGACACTGTCAATCACAGCATACTCCTCGATACCCTGTCCTCACTTGGATTCCAGGGCTCTGTCCTTTCCTGGTTCTCTTCCTACCTCTCCCTCCGCACCTTCAGTGTTCACTCTGGTGGATCCTCTTCTACTTCTATCCCTCTGCCTGTCGGCGTACCTCAGGGTTCTGTTCTTGGTCCCCTCCTCTTTTCTATCTACACTTCTTCCCTTGGTTCATTAATCTCATCCCACGGCTTTTCCTACCATCTCTATGCTGATGACTCCCAAATCTACCTTTCTACCCCTGATATCTCACCTTACATCCAAACCAAAATTTCAGCGTGCTTGTCTGACATTGCTGTCTGGATGTCTCAACGCCACCTGAAATTAAACATGACCAAAACCATCTATGGTAGTAGTGTACAGTTGTGGGTAGTGGGTTTTGGGGGGCGGGGGGCGGGGTTGGAGGGCTCAGCACATAAAGTAAGGGAGCTATGTTCCTGGGAGCATTTTATGAAATCCACTGCAGTGCCCCCTATGGTGCTCGGTTGGTGTCCTGGCATGTCAGGGGGACCAGTGCACTACAAATGCTGGCCATTTGGTCGTTTCTGAGATGAACGTCCTTAGTTTCGAAAATTGCTGAAAATCAGAAACGTCCAAATCTAGGGAGGGCGAAATTTAAGGAGTTGGACATCCCTGGCAGTATTTTTGAAATGAAAGATGGACGTCCATCTTGTTTCAAAAATACGGGTTTCCCCCGCCCCTGGATTGGGAGGTTTTGCAAGGACGTCCAAATCACAACTTGGACGTCCCTTTCGAAAATGCCCCTTCTTGGAAACTAGTTAATAATGATTGCTTTTCTCTATCTCTTTTTTCCCCCTAAGACTAAACTAGGTCTGCGGTGCCTGCTAGAGGCTATCTGTTAATGCTATGGTGCATTCAAGTTTTAAAACTAGGGGGAAAGGAGTATGGAGATTAGTTGATAAAATTTGCTTTTTTATATTTTTATTCTGCCTATCACTAACCTACAATTCTTCCTTTAAACACCAATCTTTAAGTTCTCAAGTAAAATAATGTTCACTTGCCAGAGAAATGACCTATTTTCTCAGAACTTCTCAGAAAGAAAGTTAAGTGGGACCATTCCTCTTTATATAGTTTTTTGGATTCTGACTCCCATGAGCGGTCATTGAACAACTCTGGATGGACTGAGTATGTGCCTGCCCCAGCTCAGTGGGATCCTGCCCATGTCCCAAAAGGCACTGAGGTACAGCCCTACCCTCAGACTCTGGAGAAGCTTCCTCACTTGGTGTCAAGGATGGTACTGCATGGGTCAATGTTGACATTGATGCTTGTTGAGGTGCCGGCATCAAAGACCACTCCACAGGCAGAATCTGGGCCTCAGGAAATTGCTGAGACTGATCTGCAGCTGGCACAAGCACCCTCAATGCCTTAGCTGAGTGCTGCTGGAACATCTGCACCAGCTCATCCCTAAGCATGGTCCGATACCACTCATCAAGGACAGGCATCAGCAAAGGCTGGGGAGCCAGTACAGAGACTGCCTGGAGAAGTGCCCAAAGACTGGTGCATCGGCGCATTCACTAAAAAGGGGGAGCGATCTTTTCAGTGCTAGCATTCTCAGGTAATGGCAACTATGATGCCCCAGCACTCCTGTCACCACACTTTGAAGAGAACCGATGCCAATGATTCGACACTCGGCATCACGGTCACTTGGTGCCAATGAGGATGATGTCAAATCCATATGTGTCCTCGGTGTCAGGTCCGATACTGATGTGTCTGGGTGCTTGATATCAGTGCCTGAAGTCAAGGGAGGTGAAGACCTCCTCAATGCTGGTACACTCCCAGTGGTTGATGCAGTCTGGGCAGCCATCAAGGTTGATGCTTCCTGTGCCGATGTCAATGGACCAGTCTTCAAGAAGCCAAAATGTTTCTCCTGCTGGACCTGACGTGCTTTCTGTGACATCAACTGCATTTTTAAACAGAGAGAACAAGAAGCAGCCTGATGGTTAGGCCTTAGGCACACAATGCACCAACTGTGTGAGTCCATTATAGAAATCACTCAATTACATTGGGCACACCTCTTGAAACCATTGGGGGTCTTCTTTGACATCAAGAAAAGAATCACAGCCAAATTAAACTCCTCAATCTTGAAAGTAAAAAGGGGAAAAACTCTGAGTCCAGTGCTCAGACCTAAGAGCCATGAAAAAGGAGAGAAAACTTGAAGGGTCGAAAATAACTAAGATTTAACAGGGAAAGGTACAGAAACTAAAATATTCAGGAAAATAAGTAAAATTAGACAAAAACACACACGGGATGGCACTTAAAAAGTCAAAGAAAAAATGCATTGAAGGGAAATCGCAAAGACGTGTCCTCCTAGTTCCGTGGAAAAGAAGAGACTGATGGATCTGCAATCGTGCATGAGCAGGAAGGCACCTGCACATGCATGGTGGGATGCTGCTAGAACTTTGTTTAGCTAATTTACACTAGGCAGCCTCCATACTGGGCTCTGTTGGATGACGTCACCTACTTGTGAATACAACCAGCCTGCTTGTCCTTGGAGAATAGCAGTTTTCTGAAATCAACACAGAGCCAATCTACATGTCTAAATGATGTTATTTACATATGTACATGCTTCTAAAATGATCTTCAATATGTGCTGAAAGAGAGAACAAACCTGGATCTGCAGTTTCCAATGTATTACACACAGCTTACCTGGGAATATTTAAAAACACTATACACTGGAGCTTCAGCTCTTGAATTTTGGATGTCATATCAGTCCCATCACACTGTAATACACATAGAATGATAATAAGATGCTCAGCTTTTATTTCAGAGTAGACAATGAAATGAGTACAACATGGTCTTGCTTTATATAATATCTCATAAACAGGTAGGGAAAACATACAGAGGCATGGTTTCAGGAATACTTTCCAACATAGATTTTGTTGAAAGGGCATGTGTGGGTGTGGGTATGAGAGCACTTTGTAGGAGGGGTTTGTTTGGGAAATGTGGAGGTGTAGATGGGGACTGTAATGGAGAATATTATATGTAGAATAAAATGGAGCTGTATGTGAGGGAAATATGTGTGGATGTGTGTGTGGTGAATGTATCAGAGTAGGAATGTGTTGATTATGGGTTTTGATGGAGGTATATGTGTTTAGGAGTGTGTGGGTTGCAGGACCATATTGAGTCAGAATCACACCCTATGTGACATGCTCCCCTGGCACCCCCCTGCCCCACCCACTGTGCTGCGTCAGGAAGAGGAGACAATGGATGGGGAGCAGTTTTGTTGCTCCTAGTGTTTTTGTGCTTGTGTGGCAACACCACTCGCACAACTCTTGGGATGTCCCTTAGGGGGTTGTAGGTATGTTTGGGAGGTATGGATTTGTGTATGAAGGGAGGGGGTAGGGGTTAGTAGGGTGATAGGTAGGAAGATGTACATAGAAATGTACATGTATGATGTTTATGAGGTGTATTTGTATGGGAAGATAACAGTTGAGTGTGAGTGTTCATATATATTTGAAATAATTTGTGGTAGCAGCTATATGTTGAAAGCACATGTATGGGAGTATAACAGAATACAGAGTATATGGGGCATAAAATCTTGCAGGGCTGTGTCAGTTTGTTCAGTAGGTATAGGCTATATGGGTGTAGGCATGTACAAGTTGTGGATTTGTGTGGGATATGCATTTGTTTGATGGGTGTAGGCATATAAGAATGTGTGACCATGTGTAAGTGTGTTTGTGTGATACAGGTTGTGTGGGGAAAGTGTGTATGACATAAGAGAGCTGTGGATATGTGTGTGGGGGTGGCTGATAAGTAGGAGTATATGGGGATTTGTCTGAGGTCATATCTGGAACATATTTGTGGCAGAGTGCACATATTTGTGTGGATGTATATATATATTGGGGTTGTGGTTTTGGGTGGAGGTGTTTGAGTGAAGTAATTGGAACATTTCAACATATTGTGTGTGGTGACACCTAGAACTTTTTCTCAGGTGGTGATTCCCAGTGTGGAACCTAACATCAAGTACCTTTGATTTGGATTATTATGGCCCCTATTTACTAAACTGCATTATAATAACACATATTTAGTATGCCTTGCATACTACTGGAATTCCTAACCTATGGTACATAAGTATTGCAATTAGGACCTCTTTTACTAAACTGTGCTAGTGATTCCCACATGGCAAATGTGACGCAGCCCATTCAAAAATGAATGGGCTGTGGTGCATGTGCCGCACAGGGAATCATTAGTGTGGTTTAGTAAAAGAGTCCCTTAGTAATAATAGGAGTTACAATAGTATTGCAGGTTAGTATATCCCTCAGTAGTGTATTGGATGTTTTTACACTGGTAATAGTGCAGAATGGTGGGCCGTATCCAGTCCCTAATATATTTTAAAAGGGCTGGGCTTTGGATTGAAAAAAAAAAGATTTTCCCCATTTAGATTTAGACATCAATAGTGGGCTAATAGTTGGCCCAATGTCAACCCTTCCCCTCTTATTATTATTTTATTTATGTATTACATTTGTACCCCGCGCTTTCCCGCTCATCGCAGGCTCAATGCGGCTTACATAGTAACATAGTAACCCCACATTTGGAGGTGGGGGTGAGGGGGAAGGAAGATATATAAAATAGTAGGGTTGATCCATCTAATTCCCCTTGTTAATCACATACTTTGAATATTGACTACGCTGAATTTTGGGGAGAAAGATTTAAGAGATTACTACAAAAGTACTGGCCACAAGTATGGCATTTGGAAAGTATAAATGTGATAGGAAATACATTCACAACCTGAAAAAGGCAAATATATAAACACTAGGAAATACAAAACACAAAATTACAGCTTGCCTAAAGTCCACAATTAAAGGAAGTGGAGCATTAACTAAAGGAGAAAGAAAACCAAAGAAAAAATAAATAAATAAATAAGTAAATAAGTAAATTAGCCATATGCTGAAATAGCTACATGACTTATTCTGCTGGTAGACATCAAGCTGAAAATATCACTAAAGAAAAACAACTGTGTAGGTTCAAAAATACATACTTTACAGCATTTTACGAAACTACACATTAACAAAAACTGTTTTCATCTTTTTCTCTGTAGACCTCAAGAAATCCAGAAACATACACAGTTTTACATTACAGAATAATTGATGAACATTCCTACAAATCTTTTGGAGTATTAAATCACAATCTATTACTGAACCAAAAGTATCAATCAATGTAATAATAGAAGAATAAAACCTATGAGATGTCTTCAGTTATCAAAACTGTCAAGTGATACTGAGATCTCTTGATCTCAGTATCACTGACAATTTTTATATTGGCTTCCAGAAGTCGAAGAAGAAATATAATATACTCTAATTAATTCAGATAGTCTCATATTAATAATGCCCAATACTTCAATTAAATATTTTCTTAATGTATCTAACACAGAAAATCCTTTCAATTTTCCTATAAATCAAGTGTTAGTCCACATTTAAAGGTAATAAATAAAAATTTATTTATTGGACTAAATACATTTTTTCTATGTGTTATATATCATGCCCAAATTTCCACACGCAATTAAATTGACTAAAGAGCTCAGAAGCATCAACAACTGGGTGCTAACAACCAATTATTGATCTTAATTGGCAGTCTTCTAAATTTGTGCATGCATGTCACTGCGCACTATTCTATAAAACATGGTGCACTAACTTTAATCACATGTATCTGAAAAGAAGGTGTGACCAGAGGCATGCTGGGGGGTGTTCCAAATGTTGCAAACAGATTTACAGAATTCACCCAAAGTGCGTCCAATTTGGGTGCTGGCATTTACACCTGCTTTTAGCATGCATAAGTACAGTGCCCAAAAGCTAGGCATGGGATCTGCGCCAACTGCTATTCAATAAAAAGCATGATCACTTTATAGAATAGAGCTTCGAGCTCAAGTTTTTCAGCACTGAATTTTCAGTGCCATTTATTTAATTACCCTCCTTTTTGTTTAGCTTTTGAAGGCAATACCTTCTTTTTCAGTCAGTCCAATAAAGCAAAATTACTTACCTGTAGCAGGTGTTCTCTGAGGACAGCAGACATATATTCTCACACGAAGGTAGTGTCATCCATGGAGCCCAGTGCGGACACTGCCATAGTGCACTGTCACTTTAAAACTTTGAGGCAGTTCCCCCACTGTGCATGTGCAGGTGCCATGCAACCCGACGCTCAAGCACAGAACTAGCAGTATAATGCTAAAGCTAAGAAGACAACTCCACGGGGGGGCAGAAGGGATATGACAATATATGATATTTTCACATGTGGGACTTACTAGCTGCCAGACTCACAAATGCAATAATAATCTTGGCAACTAAGGAGAAAGTGAGCCTGGCAGAAAAAAGGGCTGCCATTCAGGTAGTAAAAATATTTTGCAGGACTGCTTGTCCAAACCGGCTATCCTGCTCTCGGTTGTGGGAGGAAGGCTTGACCCTGAGTAGTATACTGGAGAGCCTCAATGAACTGTAAGGTTTGAACTGGCTGAAGATATAATTTGAGGTAATTAATCACAAAACTGAGGAGTTCTAGGAGACATATAGCAGATAGAAATGACGTCTGTGCCACCTCTTGGGAGGCTGCAATGATTAACCAGTCATTGAGGTAGGAGAAGACGTGTATGCCTCACTTGCGGAGCGTTGCAGCTACCACTGTCAGCAATTTTGTGAAGACTCAAGCAGCTGAAGCCAAGACGAATGGCAAGACCTTGTATTGATAATGCAGAGTCCCACAGCAGAAGTGCAGGAACTTTCTGTGTACAGGGAGAATAGGCATGTGAGTGTATGCCTCATTCAGATCTAGAGAGCAAAGCCAGCCATTGAATTGGATCATGAGAAGAAGTGATCCTAGAGAAACCATGCAAAATTTTTCTTTAAGTAGGAATTTGTTTAAATCTCACAGGTTGAGAATTGGTCATATTCCCTCCATCTTTTTTGGTATAAGAAAGTATCTGGAGTAAAACCCTCAACCTCTCTCCAGTGAAGGAACTGGTTCTTTGCATTCTGCCAGCGGAGGGCAGAGAGCTCCTCTTGAAGTGCTATCATCTGGAAGGAGTTTAACAAGACTGTCTTAGTGGATGGTTGGGAGGTCTTTTTTCCCCATTGCAGAGCATAACTGTGCTGGATGATAGTTCGCACCCAATGGTCAGAGGTTATGAGTGGCCGCCTCTGTTGAAAGAGGTCTGCCTCCCACTGGTAGGTTGCCTGGCATGGACAACTGGACGGTAGCAATGCTCTCTAGGAAGGAGTCAAAAAGTAGGTTGTTTTTAGACTGAGAAGGGGTCTGTGACTTTTGACCCCACTGCTGCCATGCACATGAGCATTGGGGCATAGTCCTTTGTGGTGGAGGAGTGGGAGTATAACAACACTTAGATATATAGTAATTAGAGTGCCAAAATCCTCTCACAAATCTTCTAAAAGAAGAAGAGGTGGCAGAAGACTGTGGCCTGGATAGAGTTTTAATAGTATGTGTATGCTTTTTAATTAGGTCAATAAACTCTCCTGGGACTCAATATCTTAACCTAAGTCCAATAATAATGTTCAATATTTTAAAACAGTTCTGCCTTGCAGTAAAGAAATCTTACAAAAAAAGATTTTTTATCAAAATAGAAGACCTCAGTTTAATGAAATAATGGGGTATTTTCTTGTCCTCACATTCCAATCCTCACTGGTCTCCAGAAAATATGTTTAAAAATATTTTTTTAAAGAAGTTTAAATTTTAACAATACTTTTACATTTAGCACTAAGTATTGTTCTCCTGTTATATCCTATATCCTAGTTCATCTTATAGCAATATATTGTCACAAATGACACTTCGCTTTCAGCGAAGCACTTTCCAGGGAAAGTAGTGTCCGACATAACGTCATGTTTTGCTAGACACTTCTGGACAGCAGGTTCAAGGTCAGAAATTCTGAGCCAGGAAAGACATCGCATTGCTACTTCCAAGGCAGAAATGTGAGAAGAGATATCAAAGGCCTGTTTTGCTATATATTTACAACAATCTAGACGTTTACTGTGATGTTTGAGAAACTCATCAGCCTTTTCAGGAGGAAGAAAGTCTGCAAAAGAGAGAGTAAATTGTGGAATAAAGTTGATAATATGCAGTTGGTTAGCATAGAGGCTTGAAATGTTCTCCTGCCAAATGAGTGTAATGTTCTAGCTTCTCTGCCTTGACGAGCAGAAGCATGAGATCTCAAATTGTGAGTACACTTCAAAGCAGTACATTTCTGTATCCTGTATATTATATCAATTATCTTTGAAGCTACTTGAACTGTTAGAAGAGTCTCTCAGTTTTTGATCAGAGTATTCCTCATGACTGTATAAAGTAGAACAGTGATTCCCTCTCTAGGAGGAGAGTCATAATCTAGAACCTCAAAGAGCTATGAACAAGGTTCCTCCTACATTTCCAATTTGAAAGGTATGGTTTGGGCCATCTCATGGACAAAGCCAGGAACGGATATAATTTCTGGAGATTTATATCTCTCAGGCGATGGAGAAGGGTCAGATGGAATGCCGTAGGACTTCTCAGCTGAGAGGTCCTGTGAGTCTTGCTCCATCTCCCAGGAAAGATCCGAGTCTGACTCTTCAAAGTACTCCTCTTGGGTAGTGCATGGAAGAGTGTGTCGACTAAAGCATCGGCTCTGCGTGATAGAACATCAAGGAAGATGAGACTCTGAGGCTGGAGAAAGTTCCTCTGCTGATACTGACGCATGCTTCGGTTGGGTTCATGGTACCCCCCATGGTCGATGCCATGCCAGTGTGCAGGACCTCTCCCGTGACTGTCTCTCTGATATATCGATGGGCTGATCTGAGGCTTAGCAACCCTATAAGCCTGAATAGACTGCATATGCAGTAGCCCTTAGAGTTCCTGAGAGTATAGCCTGGATTTCCTCCTGTAGAGTAGGCACTGGTACTAGTTGAGAAAGCGGTATGGACACAGCCTGAGTTATAGCCTGTGTAGGCATAGGTGATCTTGAGGACCTCTAAGGATCTCATTGAGAAATAAGTCATAGAGAAGGAGACTGATCACTGTAGCATGGATGCTTCCTGTGCATTGAGGATGTCGATGCAGGGGAGGTGTTGGCAGAGTATCTGGAGGGAGAGAGAGGTTTTTGACTCTGCGGGTCCCTTGATGCACACGGCACCGATGAGGAGGATGTAGATTCCTTACGCAGTCGCAGTACTGAGTCCAATGTTGGACATTATCAATGTTGCATCTGTGCACCCGATGTCGATGCCAACACCAATGCAGGTTCTGCATCTAGTGCCGAATCCCCTGTCATGCATGATGTTGATGCCAATGCAAAACCAAAAGGTTTTTCACGCTGGACTCTGCAGGCTTTAAGTGTCCTCATTTGCATGCACAGATAGAGGCCACACTGTATGTCTTAGTACTCTGGACACAAGCACTGAACATACCAGTTATGGGGGTCTGTGCCTGAAAAGGTCCTATTGCATCGAGTACACTTTTTAAAGTCAGTCGGCACCTTCGTTGACATGGAGGGAAAAACAGCTGATGCAAGGTCAAAAGGCTCAATGCCCTGGGGAGTTTGAGTAGTTCCGTACCTGAAAATGGTCAATGCTTCCCGGCTTTAAGAAGGGCTCAAAGGTCTCAAAGGCAAAAAAAATGGAAAAACAATTTGAAAAATCAATAAATTGATTAAAAATAAAGAAAAGAAAATATGGGACAAAATGTCCCGAAAAGGTAAGGCATCAAAATGAAAAACTTTGACATGCTGAGGAGAGATTAGAAACCTCTCTGCTCCTCAGAAAATGCTAGACTGCTGGTCCTGCACTCAAGCAATGGACAGGAAGGCACCTGCACATGCATGGTAGAGACTGACTGTCTCAAAGTTTTAAAATGCCAGTGCACTATGGCAGTGTCACCCACATGCGAATATTATACCTGCTTGTCCACGGAGAAAAAAAGGTATCATCTTATTTTCTTTTCTTTGTTTTGTTTAATTTCTATTTATTACCTATGACTCAATAAATTGTGTTTAGTCAGGGCAGTCTCTAACGATTCAAGGTTAAATAGTCTGGTTTCCAGAGTTTCCATTTTTTTAGCATGATCAGCCAGTAAACTGGTATATTCTAAAGATTTCCATTGTATAAGGAAAGCTTTTTGGGTACCATGAAAGATAGTGCTACTCAGTGAGTCAGCATGGCTGCCATCTTAGTTTGCCCTATCTTCATTTTTTTTCATATATATGTTCTGGGGTTTTAGAATTCCAGGCTGAAATTAGCTGTAGCTCTGAGTACCTCTACTGTTTGTGGGAATTTAAGCGGCCTAATTATTCCATAATTCTAAAAACAGCAGTTTCAGCACTTTCTCCTTTTCCTGGCAGACTGGAAAATAGATATATTCTTTAATCAATATTTTTGTTAGTCTTTTGAGAATATTTCAAGAACATAAAAATATACTTATAGTTTTTGTTTCACTATCTGTCTGTTCATGACATTGGTGTCACAGGTGAAGACTAGTGGCAAAGACCACAAACTGAAAGAATATGTGCTTGAGGTCAATACTATTGCTGCAGCATGCCCACAAAACCTTTCTTGCTGGGCTACTGAAGAGTAACACTGTAGTGACCAAATGAAGTTTGTCACATTGGCTTATAATAAATGGTCACATACCACCATTAGTGTTTCAGCGGAACTCATTATACCAATCACTGAAGACTATATCACCATTGAAGTGGCCCATTAGTACTCATACCATTAGCCTCCTGAAAACTATCATTCATTGCCACCAGAGTGGCCCAGTAGCATCTATCCCACTTGGCCATATAAAATTGATATAAAATTGATATAGAAGTGGACCAGCAGAACTGCTATAGAAAGGCCAAAGAGAAGGAAATGAGGCAAGGGGAAGAGAGAGGAAGGTAGAAGGGAGGAAAGAGATAAGGGACCACATATACTCATTTTGCTTCTCACCCCACATACGTATATAAACCCCTATGCTCATTCACACATATACCCCATATATACTGTGATAAACACAGGACTGCCCTACCCTAAGGAGGCCGCCAGAAGGCGCTGTCCTAAGGAAAAGACTGGAAAATGCCCTGATCTGGTCACTAGAGGGAGCCAAAATGGGTATATCAGTGTAATGACCTGAAGGGACAGCTAGGGAGTGCTCCAAGTATAGGACATGCCAGGGGAAGCTCTCAGACTAGAAGGTTCTAGACTTCCAGAGCTAGGAGGAGGAGCCTGGAAAGGGAGTGGTGACCTATTTTCAGGCCTATAAAGAGCACTTCCTGGAGGAACTGAGGAGGAGAGGAAAATGAGAAGGAAGAGACCTGCTGGTGGAGACCCCCTGGAAGCTGAGAGAAGGATCCCTCAAAAACCAAGAAGGTACTTACTTTGCTATGGATATTGTAGTAATGGAGCCAATGTGAAAGGAACATTGGGCCAGATGGAACTGAGTACTATTCGAACTGGACTAACAGCTGTGGGGTGGAGGACAGGACTGTAAAATTAGAATTAAAAGTCCTGTCCAGGGGAGGTGGCTGTTATAAACTGAGACCCAGGTCTCCCAAATAAGTGGGCTCAGTTGAGAAGAAACAGGATGATAACTGGGGAACAGTCACCCTGAGTTTAAAGAAGAGCCCAAACGTTGAGACTGGGATTACAGGCTGCTATAGAGAAGAACTGTCTCTGAGCCTTTCTTAGAGGCAAAGCTCTAGTGAGCCTTGGATGTGGGTTTGAGGTGCTGGACAGGAGCCACAAGGGTGCCCTCTGCACATAAGATTACCTCTGGGAGATTATAATACTAACCTCCAAAGACACATCCACACACCTCATATATACTACTCCACATACACATGCCAGATCTCATCCATGACCATTCATACCCTACATATACCACCCAAGTACACATCCATATATGTACATATACCTCAAATACACAAGTATTGCCCCAAATGCATTTAGGGGAAAAATTTATAACTAGATGCCTCCATTTAGGTGCCTCAAGGCTGCATGGTAGTCTATAAAGGGATCTGGACATCCGGATTCCGTTGTACAGAATACTAGCATAACTCGGTATTGGCATGCCTAACATTTAGAATTATATGCACCTAAACACAGCAGGGACACACATAACGTACAGTATTCTGTATGTTATGCTCATAATTGGGGGCCACAGCAATGCTTCACCCCTGTGTATGCCCCCTTGCAAACATGCATTTTGTAATTTAAGTAGTTATTTGCAGAATAGCACTTATGCACTCTGCTGGCACTTTCACAAGTATGTGTACACATACACATGCAAGCAGGGGCGTAGCTACGAGTGGGCCTGGATAGGCCCAGGGCCACACAGTTTTGCCTCAGGCCCACCCAGAAGCAGAGTCCCAACACCTCCGTGTCTTCCAATCCTCACCCTCTCCCACCCCCACCACAGCGCTTGCATTTAATGCTATCTCACAGATGCAGCATCCTGCTCCTGCACCTCACAATCTCCCACCCCTGCGGCAGCACTTCCACTTTGCTATCGGTGCTGCCTGACAGAAACTACAAATGCGACGCCGACATCCTGCTCCGAGGCCTTACCTCTGCCGCGCTGATGCAACTTCCTGTTTATGCAGGGTGGGACGCGGCAGAGGGAAGACCCTGGAGCAGGACGTTGGCATCGTGTCTGTGAGTGACAGTGCCGATTAAATGCAAGTGCTGCAGCAGGGGTGAGAAAGGGTGAGGAAGACAGAGGGGTGCTGGCTCTGCAAGGGGAGGGGGCTGAAGGGAAGGGAGAGGTACTGGACTTGCGAGGGGGGGGATGAGGAAGACCGTGAGGAGCTGGCCCTGCAAGGGGAGTGAGCTGAAGGGAAAGGAAAAGTGCCTGACTTGGGGGGGGGGGGGGGGGGGGGGGTAAGGAAGATGTGGAGTTGCTGGCCCTGGGAGGGGAGGGGCCTGAAGGGAAGAGAAAGGTGCTGGACCTGCGAGGGGCAGGGGGGTTGGAGGGAAGGGAAAGGAGAGAGGTACTGGACTTGAAGGGGAGAGGTGCTGGATGTGCAGGGGGGGGGGGCAGTTGGAGGGAAAGGAGAGAGATGTGGACCTGCAAGGAGGGCTGGAGCAAAGGGAGAAATCTGCTGGACCTATGGGAGGGGTTAGAGGGAAGGGAGAGATGCTGGACAAGGAGATAAATGAAGAGTGGGTCAAATGCTGAACCCACAGTGGGAGAAAGAGCCAGATACACAAGGGGAAGGAAAGAGAGGAAGAGAAGCTGGTTGGGGTGAGATCAGAAAGGAGAGGGACACATTGGTGTGGAGGAGGGAGAAAGGGGACATAGGGAGGTCTACAGATACAGAAGGGAGATGATGGGCATTAGGTGGGAGCATGGGGACAGGGACACAAATGTGAGATGCTGTATGGGGATGGCATATGGGCACAGAGGGGCAATGCCTGACAAGGGGGGAGGGGGATATGTAGTAGAGATACAGTGCTGGACACTGGAGAGGGGGGTATATGGACACAGAGGGGGGGGGGGAGATACCAGACAAGGGGGAGAATAGGAACACAGAAGGGATATGCCTAAGTGCCGAGCTCTCGATCACCCGCAGCGTTTTTATTTTGTGATCCCCCGGCTCACGGCATCTGAATCTTACCCGTCCGGTAAGCCTGAGAAGCTCTTCATGTGGGCAATTGAGGACGGCAATACAGGTTTGCATAGAAGCAGTCGATTTATCTCAATTCGCGTTCACGAGCACTACGGGCAAAAAGCACATGGCAGCACAGGCGGAGGAGGCCTTGAGCGAGCGGGAGAAACTTGAAGACCCGATTTCGGGAGAGGTGGTCTAGACACAAGTTATGGCAGGTCCCGAGGAAGGCGTGTTCCCGGAGCTTCGCTCCTGGCTGCAGGAGATCCAATCGGACCTCAAGGCGGTGCGCTCCGACTTGCCAGCTCTGGGGGCTAATCTGCGTGGAGAGATCAAGGAGTTGGGGCATCGAGTGGAAGAGGCTGAGGGGCGGATTGATGAACAGGCAGAGGCAATGGGATCGATGGAGAGACAGCTCACGGACATACGCATTGGTCAGCAACAAGTAGTAGCTGACAAGCTAGAGGACCTAGAGGACCTAGAGAACCGGAGCCGACGCAACAATTTGCGGTTCCGCAGTCTCCCGGAGACCCCAACATATCAGGATAGTGAATCCGTAATCCAGCGAGTGGTGAGCTCGCTGTTATCCACCTCAGAGGTGCCTGTTGCCCCGGAAAGTGTACTATTAGAGAGATCTCATCGGGCTTTGGGGTCAACACGGAATAATCTTCCTAAAGATATAATAGCGTGTTTCCAAGACTTTAAGATGAAGGAGCGGGTTCTCAAAGCAGCAAGACAGGCCTCAGACTTCAAGTGGGATTCTTACTCTCTGGAGATTTACCAAGATTTGGCATCAGCCACTTTGAAATGTCGGGCTGACTTAAAACCTGTCACTGTCAGACTTCGGGAAATGGGGATCCGGTATAGATGGAGACATCCTTTTGCGCTGGTTTTTTACAAAGATGGAAAGTTGCATCAGGTTAAAACGGTCGCAGAAGCGCGTGAGATCCTTCCTGAGGGTGATATGATAGAGACACCGTCAAGGCCTGGTGGGTCTCAGCTGGATCCAGCTTTGAGGGCTCACCCTAAGTGGCAGCAAGTGGGGCACAAACGCTTGCAGCGCCAGCAGTCGGCTGGCCGTCTCACCTGAAAATTGATGTGAACTTTATATTCATCTTAAGGTCATATTATTGTGTTTATTGGTGAGCCCCATATGGGATTAATGCATGCGTATAAAGGATGTGGTTTTAACTGTTTGGGCTGGTGTTGAGTCCAATTTGATGTCTGGGAGGTTTGATTTGTGATGTTGGGGGATGTATTGCTGTTTCATAATTTTGATAAATGCTGTTATGTGGGGTGGAGAGGATGGGAGGGAGGGGAGATACACTACAGAATAAGAGAACGGGTCACAATATGGTGGGGGGGAGGGAGGGGGTGGGTTTAGTTTGTTGGATGAAGGGTGGTTGTGAGTGGTGGGGGTGGGGGGTGAAAGGAGAGGATATGGATGGCCATGGTGGGGTTAAGAAAAGTTAAGATGTCAGATATAAACTTAATGTTCCTGAATGTCAGGGGTCTGAATGTACATATGAAAAGGCAACTTCTGTTTCGGGAACTGGTCTGCTTGAAAGTGGACATAGCCCTGATTCAGAAGACACACTTAAAGCCGCAACATGAATATCTGTGTAGGCACCGCAACTATCCATTTATATACTTTGCATCTAACCGTACGGGGGGCAAGAAAAAGGGCATCTTAGTAGCGTTTAATAACTCCCATCCTTGGTGCATAGAAAAAACTATCCGAGATGAAGGAGGCTGTTATTTATTAACAGTCTTTTCAGTGGGGACTCAAAAATACACCATAGTTAATATATATGAGCCTAATACAGACCAGAGGGAATTTTTCCACCAAATGGATCAGTTAATGCTGACGCGTGGGGAGGGGTCAGTTCTAGTGTGTGTGTGGGGGGGGGGGGGGGGGGGGGGATTTCAATCTCACATTTAACCCCCAACTTCATAATTCTAATCTAGCAATTCAATATGCACATCAGAGCCGCTCACAGCTTCATGCATTTATAACTAGATGGCACCTGATAGATCTTTGGCGATATACTAACCCTACACAGAGAGAATACACATATTTTTCAGCAGTCCATCAATCTTATTCTCGTATTGATTTCTGGTTAGGCGATGCTTCAATTCTTCCGTGTATTCAGGACCAACGGATAATATCCCGTATGTGGTCAGATCATAGCCCGGTTGTTCTATGTCTTCGCTCTCAGACCCAGTCGAAAGCCACGCTGCAATGGCACTTAGATGATACTTTGCTTTCTGATGAGACAAATGTTCAACAACTTGAGCACCTGGTTAAAGAGTATATTCAGCTAAATGATAACTGGGAAGTCACACCGGTGGGGCTATGGGACGGGTTTAATGCGGTTAAGCGAGGGCATCTTATAGCATTAAAAGCTCACGTGTGTAAGGCGCGTCAGCGGGCAGAAAATTTTCTGCGGCAACGTTTAGCGTTGGTAGATAAACTCATACTGGTGCAAAACTCTTGCTCTCCCTCTCAATCTTTAATAGATCAGGCGCATAGGCTCCGTCAGGATCTTCACGAGTTGCAATTGGCAGACATTTCGGAACAACTGCAGAGGGTTCGACAGACACATTTTGAATTCGGAAATAAGGCGAGTAGACTTTTGGCCCATAAATTAAAAAAGCAGGCAGGTCGAGCCCATATTGCACAGTTGAAAGATGGCACTGGAGCGGTAACGTCGTCAGATCCGGAAGAGCTGCGACTAATGTTGCACCGTTTTATGCGAATCTGTAAACATCAGATATTAATCCTTCAGAAGAGGACCTATTAGCCTTTCTAGACCAGGTTCGTCTACCAAAGCTATTGGAGGGGGCGCAACATAGGTTATCCAGACCTATTGAACTAGATGAGATTTTAGAGGCAATCAAGGCCTTGGCCCCTACCAAGGCACCGGGGCCGGATGGCTTTAAGAATAAGTTTTACAAGATATTTGGTAGGCTTTTGGCCCCCCTCTTGCTGCGGGTATTCAACTCCTTGCAGGAGACACAGACACTCCCGGAGACTTGGAAATTGGCTCTTATTATGGTCCTTCCAAAGAAGGGTAAAGATCCGCAACTCTGCAGCTCCTATAGGATTTCCCTATTAGGGGTGGACTATAAAATCTTTACTAAGATATTAGCATCTCGTTTACAGCACTACCTCCCTCTTTTAGTGCAGGAAGATCAGGCAGGGTTTGTTCATGGGCATCAAACTTTTGTTAACATCCATTGGGTGCTTCATCTTATCTATTGTGCGCAATCCTTAAAAGCTCCTATGTGTCTACTTTCATTGGACGCCGAGAAGGCATTTGATAGGGTGCATTGGCCCTTTTTGTTTGCAGTGGCGGAGAGAATGGGAATATCGGGCTGTTTTCTTCACTGGCTATATCTATTATATGAGGGGCCCACTGCTGTTGTAAGAGTAAATAGTAGCTTTACTTCTCAGTTTCAGTTGTATCGGGGAACAAGACAGGGCTGTGCCTTGTATCCTCTCCTTTTTGCGCTAGTGAACCTTTGGCTGTTTATATCCGTACACATCCAGATATCAAAGGGTTGAAGCGGGGGATGATCGAATCAAGGATTCTATTGTTTGCAGATGAAGGAGTGGCCTAGTGGTTAGGGTGGTGGACTTTGGTCCTGGGGAACTGAGGAACTGAGTTTGATTCCCACTTCAGGCACAGGCAGCTCCTTGTGACTCTGGGCAAGTCACTTAACCCTCCATTGCCCCAGGTACAAATAAGTACCTGTATACAATATGTAAGCCGCATTGAGCCTGCCATGAGTGGGAAAGCGTGGGGTACAAATGTAACAAAAAAAAATCCTACTTACCCTAACTGAACCAGAAATTTCCTTTCTAGTCTTCACCTCGGAATTGCAGGATTATGGTAGGGTGTCGGGCTTTAAGATAAATATGGACAAATCAGAATCCTTAAATATTACAGTTCCAGATGATCAGGTTATGCAACTGAGATGCAGCTTTCCTTTTCGATGGGCATCTCGCTATGTCAGGTACTTGGGGGTTAACTTGACCAAATGCTTGGGGGATATGTACGAAGCAAACTTTCCTGCTAAAGTGCGAGAGCTATTTTTAGAGATGGAGAGATGGGAGGGATTGACGATCTCTTGGTTAGGGCGTATAAATGCGGTTAAAATGATAGTGCTTCCTAAGTTGCTGTATTTGTTTATGGCATTGCCGATTTCCATCCCTGATAAATTTTTTCAAGGCTTGCATAGGAGAGTGTTTTCTTTCATCTGGAAGAATAGGCCCCCACGGGTACGTCGAGTGGTAATGCACTAGCTACGAGCTCATGGGGGAATGGGAGTTCCATCCTTCTTCCTCTACTATCAAGCGGCTCAGCTCCGAATCTTGGCTGACTGGTTTCAGGGGGAGGGAAAGACTTGGAAAGCCCTGGAGCAAACTTGGTGGGCAATCCCCTGGCTACCTGAGAAATTGCTAAGGGGGGTGTGTGATAAAGATAGCTCCGCCTCTTCTGGGGTGGCCCCTTAAAACATGACAAGCGATCAGAAGGCGATTTTTTACAGGGCGCACATACTTTTTCCATATGCTTATACGGTTTGCATCAGGGTTTTTCCCAGGGACGCACAACCCTACGGCAGATGGGAACAATCGGGCTTGAGTGAGCTTGGTCAGGTGTGGGAGGATGGGGGCCTGAGAGCATTTGGGGATATACAGGAAGAATATGGGATATCTTCATCTAATGCATTTCAATATCATCAACTACACGATTTCATTCTTAGGCGAGCTAAGGGGGACTTACTTATAGAGGAAACACAATTGGAGCAGGCAATGGCGGGTGGGGGGGGGGGGAAGAGGGGGGATATCGAGAATATACCAGGCGTTGCTTCAGGAGATCAAACCGGTGCACTATTATTTACAGAAGTGGGAAAAGGCATTGGGGGTATCTTATGAATATACAGAATGGGAGAGAGTGTTCAAGTCCTTATTGGGAGTGTCGGTGTCTAGCTCTTTGATAGAGAATGGAAATAAGATACTGTATAGTTGGTATTATGCCCCCAAAAGGCTGGTTAGAATGTTTAAAATGGGGTCGGCCCTATGTTGGCGACATTGTGGGGAGGAGGGAGATATGTATCACATTAGGTGGTCATGCCCGGTGGCACAAGACTTTTGGACCAAAGTTTTGAAATTCGTATCTAGCTTGATTGAGGTTGAATACCCCCCAAAAATGGAGAACTGTCTTTTGCATGTTAAACCGCGGGGAGTGAATGTGAACTCTCACCGACTGGCCACGCAGGTGTTTGTGGCTAGTAAATTAGTATTGGCGGCAGCATGGAAACAACAGTCTCTGCCTGACATATCTGTGATAATTCGTAAACTGGATTATATTCATTTGATGTCTAAACTCACAGCACTACGTATGGGTAGTGTCTTAGCATATCAACATATCTGGGACTCATATGTCATATGGTCAGCTCGGTCTGGCCATCCTTCATAACCACTCTGGAGGTAGAGGGGGACATGGAGGAGAGGAGGGAGGCTGGGGTGAGTGAAGATAAAGGGGGGGGGGGGGACCAGTTAAATGTTGACATGTGTTCTTATATCTGTTGTGAACCTAAGCTATGGATGATTCAGATGTCGTACTATTTCAACCATTCTAATAAAATTACAAATAAACTTGAAAAAAAAGCAAAAAAGTTGGCAACTCAAGTGCCCACCCATCCAACCTTTGGCCCATCCAAAAATTGCCTTCTGGCTACGCCACTGCATGCAAGTGCTAGTATTCTAGACATTTATATACAAAAGAGGCATGTTAATGCAGACACCTAGATTCAACCTTAATACATCCTAAGCACAATGCCCCCCCATCAATCTACATCCCCTTCACACAAACACAGAAATATACATACATACACATTAATACATCCACAAATCCACACATACATCCCACACCCATACTCAAATTCCCATAATCCTCACCACCACCCCCAAAACACACACTTCTAGCCCACACTCTCCTTCCTCATTCTTTCTTCACATACTATATACTTGCACATATCCCAAAGAAACACTGCTTACTAGAGATGTGCAGCCCAAAGTTTTCCTTTCCTTCTGTGTGCCATGTCATTTGCGTGTGTTTGTTTTATTTTATTTATTTTGGTTAGTCTTCATTTTCATTTTGGAGGGAATGACATTGTGTGCTCCCTCTTATCAAAGAAGGTGAACTATTTCAGAAAGATTGTGCCCTCTTTTCAAACAGAGTGCTCTATTTGAAAGGTGGTATCACGTTTTCCAAATAGTGCACACTATTATTTATTTATTTATTGCATTTGTATCCCACATTTTCCCACCTCTTTGCAGGCTCAATGTGGCTTACAATACATCATGAATGATGGAAATATATGAGAAAATAGACATTTAGTATTACAGAAGGATCTTGGTTAATATTATAATGATAAACATGATAGTAGTATAACAAGCAGATATTATAAGACCCCCCTCCCCATATTCCATGTTTTTTTCTGTTCATTCTCATTAAACAATATGCAATGATATGGGATATATCATTGACTTTTATGTTGTTGCAAATGACAGCCCATCCCTATTGCTTACTGCCCCCCACAAAGCCCACTCTTGAAACACACACATCCCCTACACATGCATTTCCTCATCTCTCTCTCTCACACATACACACACACACACACACACACACAACATAAAATATTACTTCTACTTTGTCATGCAATTCTACTTTTTTTTGTTACTACAGCTCTATTTTTTTTAGTCATTTTTACGACTGAGTCCCACACTTACCACAACCTTCACATGCTTCGATAAATCTCTGGAACTCCTTTGCAGGAAATCTGAGAAAGCAGCCTACAATATACAAAGAATACAAGGACAATGGAAAAAAACAGAGATGATAACAAAGAGAGAGAAAAAGAAAAATGAATGTCAAGTAAATTAACGAACCGAAAAAAGAAGAAAATAGTGAAAAAAATTAAAGAACAGGAAGAAAAAGACAAAATGAGAATACAGAATAAGAAAGAAAATAAAGGAGTGAAGAGACAGAATAGAAATTTAGAATGAAGAGAGGCACAACAAAATAAAGAGAAAAAGAAGATTTTAAATAAACAGTTCTTAAATTATAAAAACTCATCCTTTCTCCCCACTTTTGATCTGTTTTCTTATTCTGTGCACTGAAAAAGTGTGTCTTATGACACTTCTAGAGCAATCCCTAGTCAAAATTAATATCTATGAGATAGATTTGCACAAAGTGCATGCAAACCATCTTCAACATATTTATTATAGATATCCTGAAAGCCAGACTGGTTAAGAAGTACTGCAGGATCAGCTTGAGAAATACTGCTGTTGAACACCAATGTGAAAGATAACCTCTAGGTTCTAAGGAAAATACAAGACTATCAGATACACTGCAGCTTTGGGATATTCTGCAGGTGTTATCCCGTTCAACTAATGATGTGCACTTTGTACCATTTTGTTTTATTTTATAATAGTGTGTGTCCTATTTCATGTGGCGGGGCATGATACTGAGTCTAAATCTGATTTTGGATGTTTTGCTGAAAACTTTGAATGGGCTACGTCGGCATTGCAGCTCGACTTTGAAAACAGGGGCCTGAGTGAATTAGCCTGCCAGGAAATATTTCTAACCAAAACAAGATACTATATTGAAGGCAATGAAAGTAGTAAATTACTACTACTACTACTTAACATTTCTAAAGCGCTACTAGGGTTACGCAGCGCTGTACAATTAAACATAGAAGGACAGTCCCTGCTCAAAGAGCTTACAATCTAAAGGACAAATGTACAGTCAGTCAAGTAGGGGCAGTCAAAATGGGGCGACATTGAAGAGGTGGGCTTTGAGCAAGGATTTGAAGATGGGTAGGGAGGGGGCTTGGCGTAAGGGCTCAGGAAGTTTATTCCAAGCATAGGGTGAGGCGAGGCAGAATTATTAATTAATTAATTATTGGCTAATTACTTAATGCATAAATGCTCTAAAATCCAATCAATTAAAAATCATAAAAATGATGTAGTCACCTCAATTACAGATATATTAAAATTGTTTCATCATTTCTACACATTCTTGTATCAATCTGACTCACAAGGAGGCCCATTGAACATTGCTAATTCTCTTGATTATTATTATTTTATTATTATTTATTGCATTTGTATCCCACATTTTCCCACCTCTTTGCAAGCTCAATGTGGCTTACACTACATCATGGATAGTGGAAATGAGAAGAGAGTAGAGATATGGTGTTACATAAGGATTTTGAGTTACATAGTAATGGAATACAAGATAGTAATATAATAGAAGGCATTATTAACATTTCTGGATATATTTGAGAGTATCACATGTTTTGGTCTTTGTGGTATATCTTGTCAAAGAGATGGGTCTTTAGTAGTTTACGGAAGTTGGTCAGTTCATAGGTCGCTTTTAGGTTGCGTGGCAGTGCGTTCCAGAATTGCGTACTCATATAGGAAAAGGTTGATGCGTGCAATAGTTTATATTTTAGACCTTTACAGTTGGGGAAATGAAGATTAAAGAATGTGCAAGATGATTTTTTAGCATTCCTGGATGGTAGGTCTATCAGGTCAGACATGTAAGTTGGGGCATCACCATGGATGATTGATCACAATCAACATCCACAATAGTCCTCTGGTGATGGCTTATCCCTTTCCAAATTATTGATTTGAAAGATATTACACTATCTTTAAATGGTCTTCCCTCTAGTAAAGCACCTTGGCTGGATGGCATCCCAGTTGAGTTCTATAAACTCTTTAAAAACTGTCTCTCGCCACTACTTTTCAGCTTATTTAATCACCTGGCTAACAATAACATCAACACCAACCATTTTACAGAGGCTCTGATAACAGTTATCCCTAAACCTAATAAAGATCCCCAGCTTGTTCAAAACTATAGGCCTATTTCTCTCTTTAATACGGACTACAAATTGTATGCAAAAAGTTTGGCTAATAGACTAAAATAAAGTCATTGGTACAGTTATATCTCCATGTCCAGTAGGGTTTATGCTGGGTAGGCTTAACACAGATAACTCTAGGCTATTTTTTTATCTGCTAAATCTGGCCAAATGACTCGATTGCCCTGTCAATATGCTCTCACTAGATGCAGAAAAGGCCTTTGACAGGGTGGAGTGGTCTTATCTCTTTTACGCTTTGCAATGGTTTGGGGCCCATATAGAATTTATTGATAAAATTAAAGGCTTGTATTCTAATCCTATAGCTCAAATTATTACTAATAATCTCTCAGATTATAAAGAGCTACATAAAGGCATGCATCAAGGGTGCCCTTTGTGCCCACACTTGCTTAACTTGGCCCTTGAACCACTTCTGATAGTGATTAAGTCTAAGACTTGTATCACAGGCTTAACACACCAAAACATACAGTTTAAGGTGTCTGCATAAGTAGACGATATACTTCTATATTTTTCTAATCCATCATCTTCACTGACATCGCTCTTCTCCCTAATTCATACTTTTTCTCTGTTTTCTGGATATAAAATCAACCAATCTAAAACTGAAGTGCCCCCCTAAATGTCTATGCTACCCGTGATTTAGTCCAATGTATGATTTTAATTTAGTCCTCCAAAAAAATAGGTGACACAATAGTCTATAATGGAGATAACATTTTAAAATTTCTTAAGAATCTCCTCTTGTCCTGGCACCCTTTGCACTTATCTTGGAGGGGCAGGCTTGCAACTATTAAAATGTGTTTTCCTCCAAAATAAATTATATACTTAGTATGATTCTTACTCTTTTCCACAACTCATTCAACAAACAAGTCGACAAACTCTTATCCTCGTTGCTCTGGAAATTTAAACCCGTTAGGATCTCATTGACAAAGCTTAAATCCCCAAAGGAAAAATTTGGAGTATTATTTCCTGATTTATTTGTTATATCACAAGACTTTTATAATATAACAAGGTTGTCATTGTTTTCCCTTGATAGTGATTATTTCTCTCTGACAATGACTTGAACAATCCTTAGCCCAACCAATCCCTTTGAACCTCCTTATCACCACTTCTCTGGCACACATACAAGAAGATAACCTCATTTTAGTCAGCACTAGGACCTGTCTACAGGATCTGCATCACTTATTTGAATATCCTATACATACTTCATTGCATGTTTCTATATGGAACAATCCTAAACTTCTGATTAACAACAATACTTTCTACTGGAAATCATGGGCAAAATGTAACATTTGGTTTTTGGAAGATATTTGTAATTGTATAGCTCATGATGTGTAGTTTCCAAGAATTACAATCTCAATTCCATTTGGCCACGTCTCAATTTTTTTGTTGGCTTCAATTATGTCATTGTCTGCAAATATCCAGTATATGGAAGATTATTAATCGTTCTGATCCTACTATTTACCAACTAACCAACTCTGCTGAGCAATGGTCATACTGCTTCATCTGTGTACAAGATTTTACTGTCACATCAATACAAGAACAAAAATACCCTTCAGTCGCTTTGAGAAAAAGCTTTACAAATCAAGCTTTGGTGGTCATTAAACCTTTGTTTAATTTTTTGCAATCAATGTATTTTTTTCTAATCATAGAGATGTTTGGACATCACAAAAGCTACACAGTGCAAAGCTATCATCTTCCAACCTCTGCTGGCATTGCCACACACAGCCTAGAACACTAGTCCACGTGATTTTTCTTTTTTTTTTTTTTTAGTCCATGTTTATTTATTCAAAACGTTTAGTACGTGGTTAGTCTACAATTGGAGGGGGTTTTCTGTTTGTTTTTGTCCACATGATTTTTGAATGCTCACAGTGCCATTTGGTGTATTAGTTGTAAAATCTTAAAAATTAACATCCTTTTATCTCTACTGCAAATCATTTTTAAATCCTGTTCTTCAATTATCAGTCTCCCAGATCATCACAAAACTCTTTTTGATATACTTATTACTGTTGCACAATAAATAATTTTAGTCAATTGGAAAAATTATTCACTGCTAAATGAAAATTTTTGTGGCATTCTATTTTCTTATATCACATGAACTTCTGTCTGCTGAGCATTTGGGATCAATAATTTAAAAAATGCTTAATTTGGGCCACGCTTACTTACTTTGTGAATGCCTTATAGTTTAATATCTGATACTACAACAAAACAACTGGATTTGAAAACTTTACACAATATATTCCGTATACTAAGGGGACTATGAAAATCAATTAAACAAAAGACACCTCAAACCCTCGCAGTAGGGAACCACAGACATGCTATAAATTCTTTGCTGCTTCAGGAGGGAGACATATGTAGAACTTTTCACATTTCTAAACCTGAAACAAGATGGCAGCAGGTTTAAGAATTGCGGTCAGCCCAACTGCACCAATCAGCTGAGAGGAAAAAAATTAAAGGAACCACAGAATGAAATGTTCAGAAACATGCATGTCATTCAATATTTCTGTTTAACCCACATGGTTCAACGGTATCCAATTGAAAAATTCATTTTGCATAACAAGAGCCCTTGTTGGGGGTTTGAGGAGGTGTGTCTTGCTACATTAATTGTAGAGATGCAGTCTATATCAGTTATCACAGAGCTGGCAGTCTTTAGTGGTAAGGACTGGAGGAGCAATGCTACTAACTGAGATGCCATTGAACCGAGACCCTGGAACTGTGAGACATTACTGTTCTCTTTTCAAGATAAGTGTTGGTAAGCTTGCTTTTTTTTGTTATTAAATTGGGTTCTGCAAAAATGTATAATTCATTCAAATTTTACACATATACTCCTGCACTAGGGATTTATTTGGATACATGTAGTAGAGGATTTTTTTGAATCAGTTTTTCTACTATTAGGAGTTATTTACACTAATTCATTTATTTTCCCCTAGTTTCTGACACCAGTGATAGCATTGGGACTGCCATTATGGTAACTGATTTTCATAGTTCCCTCAGTGTACGGAATATATTATGTAAAGTTTTCAAACCCAGTTGTTTTGTTTTAGTTACAGTTTTGTAATGGTTTGATCCCTAAGTTTAGATTGGTATACCAAGTTATTATCTGACAGTGCCATATATTAATGTCCACTCATTTGCACATATACTTATATTACCTATTAATTGTGATGTTGCCTCCTTCGCATAGCTGTTTTGTATGTTTGATATTCCTCTGTTTATAAAATATATGGTAATAAATGGTATTGAAAAACTTAATAAAAATTCATGGAACCCCCCCCCCCCCCCAATATATCCAGAGCCAAACTCAGAGATATGGTGTAAATCTGCTAGTTCAATTTGTAGATCCTACAGTATATACGTATTTACAACTCCTCCTGTCCATTGCCCATCTTTCTGGATGGAACAATCTAATGCTGTGCCCACAGCACTGGTGCAACAAGGTGAAAGCTCACAGAGATAAGACTTGTTCTGGCATATCTAGCTAATCCTACCTTAGAGCTGTGGTTTTGGGCATCTCTCTGCTCTAATCCTTGTCTGTCCTTGTTTCCACTGCATTTATATTAAAAAAAAAAAAAACCTGTTTGATCTGCTCTGTTTAACCTTGTGCTGTGCTTTGCTGTGTTTTTATAACTTGCCTATTGACTGTTTTTGATATCTGTTTATCTGGGCACTACATTTAAAAACTGCTAAAACTCTATATTAGATCTTTTTTTTCTTTAAAGTGTGTTGAGACCACCCTCACCTGGTTTCTTGTAGAGAGAACTGAACAGCATAGGTGTGGCTAAAACTCCTGCTTTGAGGAAACTAAGGGCCACCATATGGTCTGTTGATTCCTGCCTCTACAGTGAAAACTCACAGATAAGACTTATTCTGGCATTTTCTGGCATATCTGGCTAATCCTACCTTAGAGCTGTGGTTTTGGGCATTTCTGGTGCATCTCTAAACCTAGTCTTCCCCTCATCTCAACCAGCTGTGTAGTTAAATGGCTTAATACAGCTTTACAGATAGGTTTCACAGCAAACACATTCCACAGATATTAATAAGTTGTTTAAGCTCACCCACCCAAGGATTGACACTTCCTAAATAGCTTTCCTAAATACACTACTTATCACCAATTAACTCCATACAAATTGCAGCTGTTTCTGAAAAGTAAACCATTCATTATCACAGTAAATCCTCAGCCTTCTGCTTGGTATCAGGTGCCTTTCCTGCTTTAGATAAAAAGGATCTCTGTTAACATATCCACTAGTTCTTGCTCTCTATATATCACAAAGGATATTAGTTTACCTTCTCTCTCCCTTAAAATTGTTTATTAAGCTTCTGGCACTGTTAGCAGTAGCACTGTTGGAAGGATAATCAAGAAATCATTGTCAATTAGCTGATACCATAGATTGAGATCAGTTTTATTTGAGTCTGCTTTGCAAGATTAATCCATTGAATTAGGTCTACAACCAACCAGCACATCAGAAAAAGAAAAGGGGAAAAAAATCCTATACCCTGAATGAAAAAGCTAAATCACTGAATTCCAAATAGGTAAGGAAGTACATTGAATTCCACCCACGGAGAATATCTGAACAGGTTCTCAGATCTTACACTAAAACTACCTGTTTCCTATATCCCACAGAATAGGTGTAGTAGAAAAAAATAGGACTGGTTGTTTGACAGGCCATATTTCTTATTTTCACAAGTACAGCAGCCCCTACACTTGGAACTATGGTAAATAAAGAGTCCCTAAAGTTATTTGTTTATTTTATTTATTTGTTGCATTTGTATCCCACATTTTCCCACCTATTTGCAGGCTCAATGTGGCTTACAATTTCCGTCATGACTTATGCCATGTCAGAGTACAGATACAATTGGTAATATATATAGAAACATGGATGATGTGGAGAGGCATAATCGAATGCGAACGCCCATCTCCATGGGCGTCTATGTCTGAAAACGGGTATGTGAAGAAGCGGGACAGACCGTATTTTTGAAAAAAATGGGCGTCCATCTTTTGTTTCGATAATACGGTTTGGATGGACCAAATGCCATGGATTTGGTCCTTTCTGAGCTGGGTGGTTTGTTTTTTTTGCAATAATGGAAAATAAAAACGCCCAGCTCAGAAACGTCCTAATCCAAGCCATTTGGTCGTGGGAGGGACAAATGTACAACACTACCATAGCTCTTAGGGGTGAAGGGGGCAACTACATGTGGGTACAGTGGGTTTCAGAGGCCTCCCATTCAGGGGTGTAGCTACGGGTGGGCCTGGGTGGGCCCAGGCCCACCCAAACTATACTCAGGCCCACCCAGTTGTCCTGATAGGATGTGCGCTTTGGCGCCGAGCCTCCACGACGTGCAGTGTTTTGGTAGCCAGCAGCCCTCCAGTCCTCCTAGACTTAACTTTTTTTTTCTTAATTAGGGTCCCCTTTCCTGATCTAGACCTGGCCAGTCTAGCGCTGCACTCCCACGACGCTACTCACTATGAGGTCTGTTCTATCTTCACTCTAGATTCTGCTGCTTTGCCTTGCTCCCCCCCCCCCCCCCGTGTGCACGCTGGCGCCACAGTGCACTGCAGACCCGGGAAGCTGTGAAACCTGTAATCCTTTCAGCACAGAGCAATTTTCTACCAGCAGAATTTGCTTAGGAAAATTCCTTTGAAAACTGCCTTAATTTCTGCCTCCGCTTTCTCTTTATCCTTTCAGAGGCACGTCTATGTGGCTTCTTTCATTTGCAAAGTGACCTGGTGCTTAAATTAGTGTTGCTGCGGCTCCTTTACTGTGCCCTCTAGAGCAATATCAGCCGTTTCTTGACCCTCCCCCTCCCCTGACCACCCTCAGCACTGCCCTGGGGCCCCAGGCCAGAACAGGTATAGGAGCCAGCACACACAGAACGGAGCAGGGTGCTCGAGTCTGCACTGCCTGCCACCACATGCAAGCCAGCTGTCCTCCAGGTAAAATAAATAAAATGTTTTAATTTTAATGTGTACAGTGTAATGTTGGCTGGTGGTGGCTTCCTGGTGGGGGTAGGCTGTTCACTGCCTAGGACAAAAAAAAGGTATGCATAATCATTAATATACCTTTTTTTTTCCTAGGCAGTGAAGAGTCCAAAATATACCTTTATTTTGCCCTAGACAGTGAAGAGCCCACCCCCCACCAAGAAACCCACCAACAATAAATTTTAGTAGTGACCAGGTTAAAATTTTAAAAAGGTTGTAAATGTTGGTGGGTTTTTGGGCGAGGTTGGTCTCTGCATTGCCCAGGTTTAAAAAAAAAAGTGTTCTAAATTTAATGTAGGCAGGTCTCTGGGTGGAGGTGGGCTCTGCAGGGACCAGGACATTAAAAAAAAGTTATATTTAGTGCTGGTGTCCTTTGGGGGAGGAGATGACAGACCATGGGGGATGGCTAGGGGGTAGGACAGGGCTGACACTAGGCTACAGGGAGGAGTGGGAGAGGGGGTAAGGTAGGGCTGATGCCTAGCTATGGGATGGATGGTGGGGATGGTTGGGGAGGAGAGGGTAAGGTACAGAAGGGAAAGGCTGATGCTAGCTAAGAATGGACTTATGTCTGGTCAAGTTTGATATGGCATAACATAACTATATTTAAAAATATTGTTTTTTTCCATTAAATATGTTTGGGGTTTATGTTGATGCAGGGCAGCTGTTGGGCAGAGAAATCCATCATCAAGTGCATTCTAAGGCATTATTTTGTAGTATGCCAAGAAACACTACTCATGCTTTTTATACATAGTGCCCACCCATGTTAGCTCTGGGCCCACCCAAAATGTCAGGTCTGGCTACGCCACTGCTCCCATTCACCACCACAAGTGGTACAGGTGGGGGGGGGGGGGGGGGGGGATGGGCCTGGGTCTGCCTGCCTGAAGTGCACTGCAGTACCCACTAAAAGTGCTCCAGGGACAGGACTTGTTGCTGGTGTATAACCTTGGCACAGCAGTTCACACCTGAAGACTAATCTCGCTGAAAACGTCCTTTATTTGAATAAGCACCTTTACTCACAGTTAACTGCAGATCAGAGGTTGTGCCCCACTAGCAATGAGTCTCGGTAGTACTGAGATTAGCAGTAGGTCCGAGCTGGCAGAATAGTGTACAATGCCCTCTTTCAGCAACATTCAAGGTAAGAACTAAGTGCTGTAACGTGGCTAACACATGACCGGGATCTAAAACTGGCTTACAAAAATGGCCACTACTTCATGGACTACCGGAAACACAACAGGGCACACTCTGACCCAGTAAGCAGAGGGAAAAGCACCATGGGAGTAGAGCCTACCAACTACCAACTTCGTGAGCATTTAACACAAGCTAGTGGAATCATGGAGCCCAATACCCTACACCCACCACAATGCATTGCTGATGTGACTCTGCAGTGCCCTTAACAGAAAAGGTGTCACACTCACCCGAGACCCACATCAGAACCAGGATAGAACACATTCTGCTGTCATGGAGGTGGGTACGGAATTTGAGGCTGGCATACAGGCTGGCAAAAAAAGTTTGTAAAGTGGGTTTCTTTTGGTGGGAGGGGGTTAGTGTCCACTGGGGGAGTCAGGGCAGGTGATCCCCGATTCCCTCCAGTGGTCATCTGGTCAGTTGGGGCACTTTTTTGGGACTTGTTCGTGAAAAAAAGGGTCCAAAAAAGTAACCCAAAATCGCGGTAAAAATGCCTTTTTTTCGATTATCACCTAAAGACGCCCATATCTGCTTGGTCATTAACCACTCCCCAGTCCCGCCTTCACCACGCCCACGACACACCCCCATAAACTTTATTCATTCCCGCGACGGAGTGCAGTTGAAGACGCCCAAAATCGGCTTTTGATTATACCGATTTGGGCACCCACGAGAGAAAGACGTCCATCTCCCGATTTAGGTCGGAATATAGGCGTTTTTCTCTTTCGATTATAAGGTGGATAATGAACAATCAGGTAAAAAAGGGAGAATATGCAATTTGTATCACATATTGAACATGAATTACATGATAAATTAGGCAGTACTATATAGGGAGAAAATAATCCGATTGTTAAGTAGATGATGAAGAATTACGATTCCAATTATGAGTCATTATGGTATGTCGTGTTAAAGAGATATGTTTTCAGTGCTTTACGGAAGTTAATTAGGTTGTGAATTATTTTCAGGTCAAGTGGTAAAGCATTCCACATTTGCGAACTCAAGTATGAAAAGCTGGACGCATGTATTACTCTATATTTTAGACCTTTACAGCTCTGGAAATGAAGATTTAGGAATGTACATGCTAATCTTTTAGCATTCCTGGGTAGTAGGTCAATGAGGTATAACATGTAGGTCGGGGCATCACTGTTAATTATTTTAAGCACCAGAATGCATATTTTGAAAGTTATATGTTCTTTAAGAGGAAGCCAGTGTAAGTTTTCTCTTAGGGGCTTAGCACTTTCGTATTTTGTTTTTCCAAATATAAGTCTGGCTGCGGTGTTTTGGACAGTTTGAAATTTTTTAATGATTTGTTCTTTACAGCCAGCAAGAAGACCATTGCAATAGTCTAAGTGATTCAGTACCATTGATTGTACTAGATTACGAAAGATACCCCTAGGGAAGAAAGGTTTAACTCTTTTGGGTTTCCACATTGAGTGGAACATCTTCCTTGTTGTATTCTTAACATGGCTTTCCAGTGTGAGATTCTGATCAGTGGTTATTCTGAGAAGTTTCAGGGTATTTGAAATGGGAAGGGTAAAGTTTGGTGTGGATATAGTGGTGAAGTTATTTGTATTATATTGTGATGTAAGTACAAGACATTGTGTTTTCTCTTCATTAAGTTTCAATTGAAATGCATCCGCCCATGAGTGCATAATTTGGAAGCTGTGATTGATGTTTTTGGTGATATCTTTTAAATCATGTTTAAACGGGATGTAAATTGTGGCATCATCTGCATATATGTATGGGTTAAGGCCTTGATTGGCTAATGATTTGGACAGTGGTATCATCATTAGGTTGAAGAGGGTTGGCAAGAGTGGAAATCCTTGGGGAACACCGCATTCGGGTTTCTATGAAGTTGACATACTCGAATCAGATATCACTTGATAAGTTCTTGTGGTAAGGAAGCATTTGAACCAGTTTAGAACGTTACCTCCAATTCCAAAGTATTCTAGATATATAATAAAATTTTATGGCTTACTATGTCAAATGCACTAGACATATTAAATTGTAAGAGGAGTATGTTTTCCCAGTAGCAATTGCTTGTTTAAATTTGTTTAAGAGAGTAATTAGTACTGTTTCAGTACTGTGATTGGACCAGAATCCTGATTGAGAGTCATGAAGAATAGAGAATTTATTTAAGTAATCGGTTAGTTGGTAACCATACCTTCCATTAGTTTGGTTATAAGAGGGATAGATGCCACTGGGCAATAGTTGGTTAGGTCATTGGTGTTTTTCTTTAAGTCTTTAGGTAAGGGGGTGAGTAAAATACTTCCTTTATCCCTAGGGAAGAGTCCATTTTGCAACATAAAATTTAGATTTGTTGTAAGATCTGATATAAATTGCTGAGGGGCAAATTTTATAAGGTACTTTGGACATATGTCTAGTTTGCAATGGGATTTGGTGAATCTTTTAATTGCTTGAAAGATGGTGTCATCCAAGAGGCTGTCAAAATTAGTCCACGTTCGGTCAGCTGGATGTTCATCAGGATGTGGGTCTAGACAGTCGAGGAATTTGACATAGTTGATGTTGTTGAATTGGTAACGTAAGTCGTAGCTTTACAATTTTCTCTTTGAAGTACTTAGCCAAATTATCTACTGATGGTGTGTCAGCGTTGTTTGAGGTAACCGGTGCAGTATCTAGTAATTTGTTCACAAGCTGGAAAAGTTTATGTGTATCCTTGTACTCTGACCCGATTTTGGTTCTGTAATTTGTTCTTTTGGTTTGTCTAATGGAATACTTGTATTTTCTCTGCAGTTGTTTCCAAGCATTGAATGTTGAGTCATCTTTCTTTTTATTCCATGCTCGTTCTAATCTTCTAACTTGTGTCTTTAATTTTTTCAATTCTTCGTTAAACCAAGGTATTGAGTTTGTCCTTCGTGATGTTCTAGTTTTCAAAGGTGCTATGTTGTTTAATATGTTTTCACAGCTGTTATCCCATTCTAAAAGGAAATGGCTTGATTCTGCTTGTGCTGACCATTCATTGTTGTAAAAATGTTGCCAAAATATTAATGGGTCAATTTGGCCTCTCGTGGTATAGGTTAGTCATTCTTGACTATAGTGTATCTCTTTTTTTTGCCATTTAAGGGAAAGGTTTAATTTGTAGTGGTCAGACCACGGTGTGGGTGTCATCTTTGTAACAATTGATATAAAATTTGAGTCAGAGGAGAGTCTGTGTGAGATGATGTCTACAGTGTGACCTTTCATATGGGTTGGTTGAATATTAGGCGTGTTAATATCCCATAATTGGAAAAAGTCCTTGCATTCACGTACATTTATTGAGTTAAGGTATTCAAAATGAAGATTAATATCCCCTATTATAAGCAGGTTGGAATTAGAGACACAGGCATTCGATATGAAGTCCATGAAGTGTGTCTGGCAGTCATGCCAATTTCCTGGTGGTCTAAAAAAAAGAGAACAGCATTTAGCATTAAGCTTCCTGCTTTCATTACAGCTTCTGCCTCTGTCCAGACCAAAGTCTTGGACCAAGACAAGATTCTGGTTTCATGTGATAAATGTACGTACATTGAATCCCTTATGAAAGAAGTACAAGAACTAAGAGAAGAAGTGGCAAGCCTAAGAAATATCTGGGACAACCAGTAATGAAATTTGTCACGGAAATGCAAGTCAAAATATTGGGGACTTCCAGCAAAGGGAGAGAAGATCTTGGGCAGACAGAGCACAGCTGGAAGCAGATCACCAGGTCCTGCAAGAGCAACCCTCCAACTCTGTCTTCTGTTGAACTAAAGAATCAGTTTGTAGCCCTGGAGGTAGAAGAGCTAGAAACATCTAAAAAAACAGGAAGAAAGAACAACCAAAAATGCCAACACCACAGGACAAGTGGCCAAAAAGAAGCGAAAGGTAGTGGTGGTTGGAGATTCACTTCTGAGGGGTACCAAAGCACCCATCTGCCGACCGGACATGTTGTCCAGGGAGGTGTGCTGTCTGCCTGGTGCCAAGACTCATGATATTGTGGAAAGATTGCCTAGACTCAGCAAGCCTACTGACCACTCTCCTATGCTACTCATCCATGTTGGCACAAATGGTCAGAGGATGAAGCACCTAGGTGCGCAGGTGGTGTTCTCATCTATCATCCCTGTCGAAGGTAAAGGAGAGATGCTCGCATCTTGGATATAAATGCATGGCTGTGTGGATGGTGCCGACGAGAGTGCTTTGGTTTATCAGACCATGGGATGATTTTCCAAGAGCTACTGAGCAGTGATGGTGTCCATTTGTCAAGGAAGGGATGAAGTGTCTTCAGCAACAGACTGGCTAAAGTACTAAACAGGGCTTTAAACTGAGATTGATGGGGATAGGAAAAAAGGCCACAAAGCCATAAATAACCCCAAGAAAGGTAGGACATCAAATGCCCCTATAGAAGAGGAAAAAGAGTTACATCTAGAGAGCCTTGTATACCAATGCTGTGATAAACACAGGACAGCTCTACCCTGAGCAAGCCACCAGAGGGCGCTCTCCTAGACAAAAGATTGAAAAATGCCGTAATATGGTCCCTAGAGGGAACTCCAATGGGACATCGGGGTAATGATCTGAAGGGGCCACTAGAGAGAGCTCCAGCCAAGGCCTGAACAGGGGGACCAGGGAGGACCCATAGTAGAGGATTCCCCTTTAAGAGAAAAGGTACACAGGAGAAGGCTCTAGACTCTTCCAGAACTAGGAGGAGGGGCCCAGAAAGGGTGTGGTGGGCTACTAGCAGCCCTATATAAAGAGCACCTCCAGAGGAGCTAGGGAGGAATCGGGGGGGGGTGGAACAGCTGAAGCCTAAAAGGACAGTCCTGCTGGAGGAGATCCCCTGGAAGCTGGATCCCTCTAAAACCAAGACGGTACTTACCTGGCTATAGATATGGTACTAATGGAGTATTATTTGAAGTGGACTAACAGCTGTGGGGTGGAGGACAGGACTATAAAGTTAAAATGAGTGATGAAAGTCTTGTCCATGGGAGGAGGCTGTTTTAAACTGAGACCCAGGTCTCCCAAATAAGTGGATTCAGTTGAGGAAAGCCAGAGGAACTGTTGCTGGAAAGAAGTTGTTCCCCACAAGACTGGAGCAGGGTGCTAATAAAGTGGATTTGCATCTGATGTATTTAGTTTGCATATTTGTGAAAGATGAAAAACCAGGGTTATATTCCCAAGAAAGGTGACAGGGAGTACATAAGGTGTACCAGCAATGTGATCTGTTACCCGAGGATACATCAGAGAAGGATTCTAAGAAATGATGATGAATAAGGAACAGTCACCCTGAGTGGAAAGAGGTGCCCAAATATTGAGACTGGGATTACAGGCTGCTCTAGAAGAGAACTGTCTCAGAGCCTTTCTTAGGCAAAGCTCTAGTGAGCCCTGGCTATGGACTTGTAATGCTGGATAGGAGCCACAAGAGGGCCCTCAGCACATAGGAGTACCCCTGTGGATTATAATGCCCATAACATGAGAAACAAACTTCTAGATCTAGAGGCTACTATAATAGAAGCAAACTTGGATTTAATGGCAGTCATGGAGATTTGGTTCACGGAAAACCATGACTGGGATATTGCTTTACCTGGCTATAATCTATTCAGGAAGAACAGAGTAGGAAAAAAGGGTGGAGTGGCATTACATGCTAAGAATGATATTGAAGTGACGGAACTGCAGGACACGTGGGGTACGGAAGAAGTGCTGTGGGTTAAACTGGAAAGAGGGAAAGGAAAATGTATCTATATAGGAGTAATATACAGGTCACCCTCACAGTTGGAGGAAATGGACAGGGACTTAATTGAAGACATTCATAAGATAGCTAGGAAAGGGGAAGTACTACTGATAGGTGACTTAAATATGCCAGATGTTGACTGGGGTGTCCCTGCTGCGGGGTCATCTAGAAGCAAAGAGATCTTGGATTCCTTACAGGAAAAATTGTTTCAGCAGTGGGTAACGGAACCGACATGGGATGGAGCTATTCTGGACCTGGTGCTTGCGAATGGAGAGAATGTTTCTGACATCAAGGTGGGAGACCATTTGGCATCTAGTGATCATTGAATGGTGTGGCTCAACATTATAATAGGGTAGAGGGCTCATTCGAGATTGAAAGTCCTGGATTTCAAAAGAACTAACTTTGCCAATATGGGAGAATTTCTCAGTGAACAGTTAGTAGAATGGGAACAGCTGAAGGATGTAGAACAGCAATGGAGAAAACTGAAAAGAGCTATACTAAAGACAACTAACCTTTATGTTAGAAAATTACATAAAAATAAGAGGAAAAGAAGGCCGTTCTGGTACTCGAACATAGTAGCTGAAAAGATAAGGCAAAGGAAGTTAACTTTCACATGTTATAAAATGACTCAAAAAAAAGAAGACAGGCGAGAATACCTGGATAACCGAAGAGACCTTTTTCAGGTATGTAAGTGATAGGAAGAAGTGCCATAATAGCACTGTGAGGCTCAAAGCTGAGGAGAAGTATGTGGAAGATGATAAGGATAAAGCTGAACTGCTTATCAATTATTTCTGCTCTGTGTTCATGGATGAAAGGCCAGGGATAGGGCTGCAGAAAACAAAGGCTAAAGGGGATGGATGTATGGTAGACCAAGACCCATTTATGGAGGACTGTGTTCGTGAGGAGCTAGCTAAACTAAAAATAGACAGTGCGGGCTGGATGGGATACATCTGAGGGTGCTCAAGGAACTCTGAGAGTTTCTGGCAGCTCCGCTTTCTGACTTCTTCAATGCTTCCTTAGAAACTGGAGTGGTTCCGGAGGATTGGAGAAGGGCGAATGTGGTTCCTTTGCACAAGAGTGGAGGTTGGGAATTATAGACCTGTCAGTCTGACCTTGGTAGTGAGTAAACTAATGGAAACACTACTAAAGCGGACGATTGTAAGATTACTCAAACTGAATGGAATGCAGGACCAGAGGCAGCATGGCTTCACTAATGGCAGGTCGTGTCAGACAAATCTGACTGACTTTTTCGACTGGGTGGCCAAACAGTTGGATGTGGGAGGGGCGCTTGATGTAGTATACTTGGATTTTAGGAAAGCCTTTGAAACGGTTCCGCACAGGTAACTGATAAATAAATTGAGTGCCCTCGGTATGGGACATAGAGTAACTTAGTGGGTTAAACATTGGTTGAATGGAAGGAGACAGAGGGTAGTGGTAAATGGAGATTGCTCTGAAGAAAGGGATGTTGTAAGTGGAGTACTACAGGGATCGGTCTTTGGGCCGGCTCTTTTTAATGTCTTTGTGAGCGATATTGCAGAAGGGCTGTCTAGTAAGGTGTGTCTCTTTGCAGATGATACCAAACTCTGCAACAGGGTGGACATTCTGGAGGGTATGAATGACATGAGCAAGGACCTAGTGAAGCTGGAGGAATGGACTAAGATTTAATGCTAAAAAATGCAGGGTCATGCACTTGGGTTGCCAGAATCTGATGGAACGGTACAGTATAGGAGATGAAGTGCTTCAGTGTATGTAGGAAGAGCAGGGTTTGGGGATGATTATGTCTGATAACCTTAAAGCTTCCAAACAGGTGGAAAAAGTGACAGTCAAAGCCAGAAGGATGCTTGGGTGCATAACAAGAGGAATGACCATCAGGAAAAAGGAGGTGATATTGCCATTGTATAAGTCTCTGGTGAGGCCTCATTCAGAGTACTGTGTGCAGTTCTGGAGACTGCACCTATGAAAAGATATAAACAGGATGTAGTCGGTCCAGTGGGCGGCTACAAAATTAGTGAGCGGTATTGAACACAAAAATGTAGGGACAGGCTTATGAATCTTAACATGTATACGCTGGAAGAGAGGAGGGAGAGAGAGGAGATATGATAGAGATGTTTAAATATCTCAAGGGCATTAATGTACAGGAAGTGAGCCTTTTTCAACTGAAGAAAGCTGTGGAACGAGGAGGCATACAATCAAGTTAAGAGGGAATAGGCTTAGGAGTAATCTAAGAAAGTATTATTTCACAGAAAGGGTGGAGGAAGCGTGGAATGGCCTCCCGGTGGAGGTTGTGGAGGACTGTGTCAGAATTTAAAAAGGCATGGGATAAGGAAGAGTTAGGGGTTACAGAGGATGGGCAGACTGGATGGGCCATTTGGCCTTTATCTGCCGTCAAGTTTCTATGTTATGGACCAGACCTCCATGTCTATCCACTCTCTTCCCCAAGGTGTACCTTTCCAGGCTACTACCTTGGGCTCCAACAGGCTCTTCCCAGGCTGAGATCCCCTACTTCTCATATGGAGCACTACTCAACTTCACAATTACTGCTGTGATGGGCAGAAACCTCTCTTGAGTTCAGTCTTAGTTTATTACTCCCATCCTTTCATGATAAGGTTCACAAGATTAACCTTGAGCTTTCAACCACGTCACCTCTACCTGTCCTTCCCTCAGTCCATTCTCTCAACCCTCCTTAAACCTACTTTTCTTCCTTTTCTGAAATCACTGGAGGAGGAAAGAAAATGTTTAGTTTCCTCTTCAAACTTACTACCTGTTCCTCTGATCCTAATAAGAGCCATCTACTTAGCACCATCTCTCCTACTGTCAACCATTTTATCTGTCATATCTTCAATCTTTCACTTTCCATTGAAACTGTTCCTGATGCCTTCAAACATGCAGTAGTTACACCACTCCTCAAAAAACCTTAATTGAACCCTACCTGTCCTTCCATCTATTGCCCCATCTCCTTCCTCCCTGTGCTATCCAAGATACTTGAATATGCTCTTCACCATCGTGGTCTTGATTTTCTTTCATCTCAAGCTATTTTTGATCCACTTCAGTCTGGGTTTCACCCTCCCTCTTCATTCAACTGAAACAGCGCTTGTTAAAGTCTCCAATTACCTGTTCCTGGCCAGATCCAAAGGTCTCTATTCTATTCTCATCCTTCTCAATCTATCTGCTGCTTTTGATGCTGTTGATCACTGTCTACTCCTTGATGCACTGCCCTCACTTGGATTTCAGTACTCTGATCTTTCTTAGTTTTCTTCTTATCTCTCCCATCGCATTTTTAGTGTATACTCTGGTGGATCCTCCTATTCCACTATCAGTTGGTGTACCTTACGATTCTGTCTTGGGACCTCTTCTTTTCTCCATGTATACTTCTTCCCTTGGTGCTCTGATCTCATTCCATGGTTTTCAGTATCACCTTTATGCTGCTAACTCCCAGATCTTCCTATCCACACCGGAAATTTCATCAGGAATCCAGGCCTAAGTATCAGCCTGCCTTTCTGACATTGCTGCCTGGATGTCTCACTGCCATCTGAAACTAAACATGACCAAGACTGAGCTTCTTATCTTTCCCCCTAAACCCACCGCTCCTCTTCCACCATTCTCTAACTCTGTGAGACACACACAGTCATCCTCCCTGTCTCATCAGCTCATAATCTTGGTGTCATCTTTCACTCCTCTCTCTCTCTCTTTCTCTGCACATATCCAACAGACTACTAAAACCTATCATTTCTTTCTCTATAATATCATCAAAATTTGTAGCTTTCTTTCTTTCTGAGCACACTACCAAGACCCATATCCACATTCTTATCACCTCTCGCTTAGACTATTGCAACTTGCTTCACACAGGTCTCCCACTAAGCAATCTCTCTCCCCTTCAATCTGTTCAAAATTCTGCTCCACGACTTATATTCCATCAGTGTCGCTATGCTCATATTAGCCTTCTCCTCAAGTCACTTCATTGGATGTAGGCGTTTCTGCATACAGTTCAAACTCCTCTTATTGACCTACATGTACACTCACTCTGCTGTTCCTCAGTACCTCTCTATTCTTAACTCTCCCTACACTCCTACCCTTCTCCTCCACTGCCAACTCCAGACTCCGTTCATTTTATCTTGCTGCACCATACATCTAGAATAGACTTCCTGAGGCAATACATCAAGCTCTATCTCTGGCCATCTTCAAATCTAGGCTAAAAACCCACCTTTTTGAGGCTGCTTTTAACTCCTCCTCCTCCTACTACTACTACTACAATCTAATAGACAAAAAATAAAGTAAGCAAATCAAATCAATTAATGTGTACAGGAAGGAGGAGAGGAGGGTAGGTGGAGGCGAGTGGTTACAAGTGGTTACGAGTCAAAAGCAATGTTAAAGAGGTGGGCTTTCAGTCTAGATTTAAAGGTGGCCAAGGATGGGGCAAGACGTAGGGGCTCAGGAAGTTTATTCCAGGCGTAGGGTGCAGCGAGACAGAAGGCGCGAAGTCTGGAGTTGGCAGTAGTGGAGAAGGGAACAGATAAGAAGGATTTATCCATGGAGCGGAGTGCACGGGAAGGAGTGTAGGGAAGGATGAGTGTGGAGAGATACTGGGGAGCAGCAGAATGAGTACATTTATAGGTTAGTAGAAGAAGTTTGAACAGGATGCGAAAATGGATAGGGAGCCAGTGAAGAGACTTGAGGAGAGGGGTAGTATGAGTAAAGCGACCCTGGCGGAAGACGAGACGGGCAGCAGAGTTTTGAACCGATTGGAGATTGGAGAGGGGAGAGGTGACTAAGTGGGAGGCCAGCAAGAAGCAGATTGCAGTAGTCTAAACGAGAAGTGACAAGAGTGTGGATGAGGGTTTTGGTAGAGTGCTCGGAAAGAAAGGGGCGGATTTTACAAATGTTGTAAAGAAAGAAACGACAGGTCTTGGCGGTCTGCTGGATATGAGCAGAGAAGGAGAGAGAAGAGTCCAAGATGACCCCAAGGTTTCGAGCTGAGGAGACAGGGAGAATGAGAGAGCCATCAACAGAAATAGAAAACGGGGGGAGTACTCATGTCTGTTTTATCATTCCCACGTTAAGTAATTCCCATATCCATTATTTGTCCTGTGTCATGACTGTGGTTGTGACTCCACTTTTCAGTCTTACCTTATCTTCTGGTGGTCAGCTTCAGAGGTGGCTCCAACCTGTTCTTTTCTTTGCATTGTTGCCTCTGCTGCCACTTTCTGTGTGTTCCAAGCCACACTTTGGTGTTCAGTGTGTTTCAAGCCTCTTTCCTGTAGTGTTTCTACTTCTTGTGTGTTCCAAGCCTCACTCTGGTGTTCAGTGTATTTCAAGTCTATTCCCTGTAGTCATGAAATCATCAGTGAAGGCCCTCATAAGGAAGGTAAGGACATTCAATCAGGGCCTTTGATTGAACGTGGCATGCTAAACTGAACAAAACGGCCTACGGAGAAGCAGCAGCCTCAAACTCCAGAGGTGACTTCGAGCCTTGAGGATGAACCCCTGCGGAATGAAAAAACGAACCCAGCAAAAAAGCAACCTGGCGAAAACATGCATACGTTGCCTAGGATTAGAAAATTGAGACAGGAGCCTCCAATGCTGCTGACAGATCGTCTGCCTCCGATCAGCCCTATTGATACCAGCGAGCAATTCGCCGTGACTCAATCACCATAAGAACATCTTCAGTCCTACTGGATCACTGGTAACATCTGAACTGAACATTATTACCTTATTGTAGCGCTGAAATGCTCTTGTTCATTACTATCTGTAGGTTTGCATGTTTCTCCAAAGAATCATCCCTATGATTTAAGATTGTACCTTATTGCAGTGCTGTAATGCTCATGCTTATCTGCGACTTGTAAGTTATTTGCTTCTCTTTGAAACTTTTTATATGATGGTAAATTACATTAAGTAATATATCAATGCTATAAGTATTACACTGCACCGATGAATGTTCACTTATACTATATTTACTGCTTGATGTTTACTTTCTGACATGGTCCCTAGCCCTAAATCCCAGTTCTGATAATTGTGTATATTTGATACTACATACTGTACTACATGTTGAAACGGTTTCTAGCTCTGTTTCCCAATTACATAACTCCATCACTTAAACTACTATCGCTACTATCCTCCTGTCTACCATAACTCTCACATTCCACAAGCAACCAACACACCTCACCAAAATGTTCTTCCTAAAAATACTCATCATCATCTACTCACTCACGATCATCCTCGAAACATCCACCGCCCCCTTTGAATTTAATGTTATTCCAGTGCTCCACCACTACAAAAGAACAACCAAGCTAACCACATCCTCATGTACCGACAACAACCTAAGAAACCAATCTCCATGCAGACAACCTTCACCTAAAACAGAAACAACCTCACCTAAACCCAAAATATCTATAACAAGACAACTCATTAATATCCACCCATCAACCCTGATTGATGAGCCGTACCTAACCATCCGCGTGGGATACACCAACGCAAGATCAGCAGTCAATAAAACTGAAATCCTTACAGACTGGATTAGTTCAGACAATCTTGACCTCTTATTCATCACAGAAACTTGGGTCCATGATCCAAATGATCCCATCATTCTCGATCTATGCCCCCCTGGCTATAAAATCTCACACTGGGCCAGAAAAGAAAAAAGAGGCAGAGGCATAGCGCTCATCTACAAATCAAATTTCTCCGCTGAGACCATTTCTGAAACCATTACACCACAACTTGAAATTGCTTCAATCAAACTTCACAGTCCCGTGTTATTTGATCATCTAACTTGTATTCTATTTTACAGACCTCCCATTAACTGGAACAACAACCAATCCACCTTCATGGACTTTGTATCAAACACTTGCATCAATAATTCCAATGTACTGCTAACTGGAGACTTAAACATACATTTAGAAGATTCCAACTCTGCCTGCACCCATGAATGTAAAGATCTCCTCCACCTCTGTAACCTCTACCTCCTTCCTATTCAACCTACCCATTGCAAAGGCCACTCACTCGACATCATCTCTTACAAACTCTCTACAGACCAAAACAGCTACATATCCGATATCACCTGGTCTGCCACCCCCAGGTCAGATCACCTTAAATCGACACTACTATTACACTGGTGAAAAAATGGCCATCCAAAAACACAAGACCTTGCAAAAATCATCACTAGAGGACGGATCAACAAGGAAAGGTTCTGGGAACAAATTTACAACAACAACTGGTCTACCCAACCAGACTCAAATCACTTCCTAACAGAATGGGCCAACAGATGCAAACTTATACTGGACGAAATAGCCCCACTACGTACTAAAACTGTACGCAGGCACAACCCATCACCATGGTTTAACAACCTACTGAATAACCTAAAATCACAAACCAGGAAACTAGAAAAAACATGGAGTAAATCTAAAAACAACCTCACCTACAATGCATGGAAGCAGTCAAACAGAAAGTACAAAAATGCCATTAAACGAGCTAAAAGATCCTACTACATACAAACAATTACAACCAACGGCACAGACATTAAAAAACAATATCAACTCATAAAAAACCTACTCAACACCAACCCAATCACATCCACACCCTCAAACTACCCATCTGCAAACCAACTAGCCAAATACTTCAATGATAAAATTACCAATTTTTGCAGCACGATACCCCAAGATTGTGCAAATATCGATACCTTTCTTGACGAATTGGACCCCTACATAGATGAAATCCCAGCTGACCGCTCATGGACAAATTTCACCCCCCCCCCCCCCCCCCTCACCACTAAAGAAATTTCTACGGCAATCACCAAGCTCTCCACATCTCACTGCCATCTCGACCCATGTCCCAACTACCTAATGAAAGATGCCGCAGAACACTTTATCACAGAACTTACCTCCCACCTAAACTTCCTGCTACAACAAGGCTCATTCCCTATGGAACATGGCAATATACTACTCACACCAATACCTAAGAACCCCAAGAAACCAGCGAGTGACGTCACCAACTACCGTCCAGTCGCATCCATCCCTTTGCTAGTTAAATTGTTGGAAAACAGGGTGACCTCCAATTAAAAGACTTTATACAAAAATTCTCCATCCTGCATGAATCACAATCGGGCTTCCGTTCAGCCCACAGTACAGAAACCGTCCTACTCACTCTAATATCAAACATGAAATCACATTTGGAAACAACATCCTCCTCCTACAATTCGATTTATCCAGTGCATTCGACATGGGAAATCATAATATCCTAATCAAACTACTGGATAAACTCTGAATTGGTGGAAACATCATTAATTGGATAAAAGGCTTCATCACCTCAAGATCTTTCCAAGTCAAATCAACCTCAACTACCTCATCCCCATGGTCACCAGACTGCAGTGTACCTCAAGGTTCCCCTCTATCCCCGATCCTTTTTAATCTTATGATGATCCCACTAGCAAAAGCTCTATTCAGACACGATCTCAACCCTTTCATATATGCTGATGACGTCACCAAATTTATTCCCTTCAAATCTGTATAATTATGGTACAGCCAGAGACCCCCCCACTGGAATGGTGGCGGGCCCAGTCATAGAGCTCAGGCCATTACAGACCTTGGCTGAGTCAGAAATCTGATGGCTGACATAACTGGGAGCTTACTGGAAAAGTATGGCCTAGTTTGTAGCCCGGATTGAGGCCTAAATAAGGTAAATTAGGAAAAGTTAGGTCAATAGATATGGAAACAAAATGGAGGATTTCAGCACAAAATGGAAGCCGTATCTGTTACAAAGTGGAATTTTCTCTAATGTAAGTTAGGAAAACAAGTTGAGAAATGAGTGAGTCATGCCAGGTGCAAAGAAAATAGGGAACTAGCTGTCCAAGAGGGGAGGGAGACTTTCCTGTGAGCAGGATTGTGGTCAGCCATGGTGTGAGAAAGGAAAGGTGTAGCTGGATGCAGGGTCTTGCTTAAGATTTGTGGTCAAGCGAGCCAACACCTTTATGATGAAAATGAACAAAGAAAAAACGCAATGATTAATCCTCTCATGTTAGCAAGATAAAAGTTACTCATTAGTGGTAACCATGACATTAGCATAGATCCAATCAGGTATATCTACTGTCATATTATCCATATCCTGAGGGCACCTATAAAAATCAGGGTATTTCCTGGTTTAAGTTAGAGAGAAGGGTTGCCACTCTCTCTCTCCAAGGGAAACCAATGTGTCCAGCAGAATTGACAAATTACCTAATTGCTTTCCCTTGTAAAACCTTTAATTGGTAAAAGAAATTATAAAAGATTAGGAACTAATTAACACCTGTTTGCAGCTGGATTATTATATTCCTCTAATTAATTGATTGTACGTGCCTGTTGTCAATCACTGATTTGACTTGTATCTTGGCAAATAAACTCCTCATCCCAAATGATGTTCTGTGGTCTTCACTTTATGATCAGAGGCTGTAAGTATAAATGCTTTTGCTGTATCAGGCTATCTTTCACTGCATTGTATAACCTGTGACATAAATCCAGTTTGTCATAAGGCTGGTATCTTTTCCTTAGACCTAACATCTCTCTTAGTGGCAATTCCTTTTAGAACTTCACAACTCCTTGATTACCCCAGTACTAGTGCTATTTAGAGATGGAGTCAGATTTAAGGTCACTCCAGCCTTCTTGGGGGTCTCTGACCCCTAAATTTAAAACAAATCTAATCTAACTGAAATTTCTGACAAAATATCCTTGGGCATACACATCTTAACTGCCTGGGCCAACGCCTTTATGATGAAAATGAACAAAGAAAAAACGCAATGATTAATTCTCTCATCCCAGCACTCCGCGCCCCTCCCTACCAACCTTAACATCTCTGGCACCACAATCCCCATATCTGACAACTTAAAAATCCTTGGAGTGACATTAGATAACCATCTCTCGCTCGAAGAACACACAAAATCCACTACAAAGAAAATGTTCAACATGGATACTGAAACGCGTAAAACCATACCTCCCACAGAAAACATTCCAGAACTTGGTGCAATCCATAGTACTTACCCACGCCGACTACTGTAACAGTATTTTCTTAGGCTGCAAGAACCATATTCTGGAAAAACTTCAGACTGCAGCAGCCAGACTCATTTTTGGCAAACCACGATTTGAAAGTGCAACACCTCTTCGAAAAAAACTTCACTGGCTCCCTATCAAAGAACGAATCAGTTTCAAAGTCCACACACTAATCCACAAGATTATCCACGGTGAATCTCCAAGCTATATGCTCAACCTGATTGACCTCCCCACCAGGAACATGTCTACAACATCACGAACTTACCTCAACCTACATTACCCCAATTGCAAAGGACTCAAGTACAAAACATATTATGGATCCAACTTCTCCTTCTTAGGCAGCCAACTCTGGAATGCCCTCCCCAGACCAATCCGATCACTCAATGACCATCTGCCCTTCCGGAAATCACTAAAATCCCATCTGTTCAGGCAAGCCTGCCCAAATGACCCAGATTAATCCCTATGTACCTATCTATCCATCACATATCCAGGAGACAACGATAATGACCTAGACTACATCTCCCGCCACATCTCCCCTGCCTATCCCTTGCTCTATCCCTTTCGCCTCACCGACCCCTCCCCTAATGCTCACCTACCATTGCTCTCACCTCTCCTACTCCCATCACTCTTGCCCATCCCCTTCCGCCTCATCTACCCCTCCAATTGCTCACTTACCCATGCTCATCCTTCTACTACTCCCTTCATCCTTGCATCTCTATATTCTTATCTCTTTTCTTACTCCGATAACACCCAACTTATTTCTCTTCATCAATACATAGAAATCCCAATTACTATGTAAGCCGCATTGAACCTGCTTTGAGTGGGAAAGCGCGGGGTACAAATGTAATAAATAAAGAAATAAAGCGAAAGGTCTCCAGGTTTGTTGGTGTGCTTAAATATAGAAAACTACCTAAACTCACTAAGCACATAGAAAGCAATGAGCACAAATGTTCATAGTCTAAGTAAAAAGGTTCAAGACTTGCAAGCCCTGATGTTTGAAGAAAACTTGGATATTGTTGCTATTAAGGAGACATGGTTCAACGATTCCCATGAATGGGATGTGACCATGCCGGGCTATAATCTTTTTAGGAAGGATAAAGAGGGCCGAAGAGATGGAGGAATGGCTCTGTATGTGAGAGACAATATCAGAGCGGCTGAAATGCGGGGAACCTGGGGTAAGGAAGAAGCTTCATGGATCGTCCTGGAAAGAGAAGATGGAACCTGTATCCACACAGAGGTTATCTACAGACCTCCTGCACAAAACGGAGAAGTTAGACAAGGATCTGATAGAAAATATTCAAAAGATTGGTATGAAGGGGGAGGTGCTGCTGTTGGGAGATTTCAATTTGTCTGACTTGGATTGGAACGTCTCGTCTGCAGAATCGGAAAAAAGTAGGGAGATTGTGGATGCCTGTCAAAGTGCCTTGCTCAGACAAATGGTGACGGAACCCACGAGAGAAGGGTCGATGCTGGATCTAGTGCTCACGAATGGAGGAAGTGTTTCCAATATCCAGGTGGGTGCTCACCATGTAATAGTGATCATCACACCATATGGTTTGATATAAAGGCAAAGACGGAGTGTGGATGCACAAAACTCAAAGTACTGGATTTCAGATGTACTGATTTTGATAAAATGGTGGAATACCTGAAGAAGGAGCTGTTGGCATGGGAAGGCGTAGGAGATGTGGAAAAACAGTGGTCCAAGCTAAAGGCTGCTATAAATATGGCGACTGATCTTTATGCGAGGAAAGTTAACAAAAACAAAAGAAGCAGGCAACCTATATGGTTCTCCAAACAAGTAGCTGAAAAAATAAGAGCAAAAGAGGCTTTGTTCAAGAAATACAAAAGAATGCAACGAGAGGATCTTGGAAAAGATTATCGGATTAAACTCAAAGAAGCGAAGAGGGAAATACAGCTAGCAAAAGCGTGAGTAGAAGAAAAGAAATGGCTAAAGATGTAAAGAGAGGTGACAAGACCTTTTTCATATATATATTGGAGAAAGGAGAAGAGATAGGAATGGAATTGCGAGACTGAAAGGTAATGAGAATGACTATGTGGAGAGTGATGAAGATAAAGCGAATGTGCTAAACAATTATTTCTCTTCAGTGTTCACTCAGGAAAATCCTGGAGAAGGACTGCAGTTGGCTGCCGAGGGAACATCTGGGAATGGAGTGGCTACTGCGCTGTTTACGGAAGAAAGAGTCTATAAACAGCTAGAGAATCTGAAGGTGGACAAAGCTATGGGGCCAGATGGGATACATCCCAGGATACTAAGGGAGCTCAGAAAGGTCCAGGTGGGACCTCTTAAAGATTTATTTAATAGATCTTTAGAGACAGGAGAGGTTCTGAGGGATTGGAAATGAGCAGATGTGGTCCCTCTTCACAAAAGTGGAGACAGGGAAGAAGTGGGAAACTACAGACCGGTAAGTCTTACGTTGGTGGTAGGAAAAATAATGGAATCACCGCTGAAACAAAGGATAGTTAACTTTCTAGAAGCCGATGGGTTACAGGACCCAAGGCAGCATGGCTTTACCAAAGGAAAATCCTGCCAAACGAATCTTATTGACTTCTTTGACTGGGTGACAAAAGAACTGGATGAAGGACGTGCGCTAGATGTAAAGTACTTGGATTTCAGCAAAGTCTTTGATACGGTCCCCCACAGAATTATCTAAATTCCAATATACACATGGGTTGTACCACCTACCCAGTTCAGTAGAATCTAAAAGGTATACATGAATAATGAGGTTCACTTCCCTTGAGGATATCTCTCATGTGCCTGTGCTCTAGTGAACACTATATTCAACCATTCATTCTAACAATCTCTCTCAACATCACATATCATATATATGTTTATGAGGTGTACTAAGGAGGGAATTGCAGTGGGCTCATATATGCTAGCCTTATTTCTTATTGAAGTTTAATATATGAATACATTAACGAATTAGGCGTAGCACTTCCTAGAGCAAGATACTAAGAAGAGCTGTTATACTACAATTTCCTGCATAACATTTATCTGTATCAGCCTTATTTTTGAAAGTGATGGGCGCCCAGATTTCGACCCAAATCGGGAGATAGGAGCCCATCTCACAAAGGCGCCCAAATCGGTATAATCGAAAGCTGATTTTGGACGTCTTCAACTGCAATCTGTCGCTGAAACGGGCAAAGTTGACGGGGCGTGTCGGAGGCGTGGTGAAGGCAGGACTGGGGCGTGTTTATCTGCTGAGGTGAGATGGGCGCCTTCGGCCGATAATTGAAAAAAGAAAGGCGTTTTTAGAGCGAATTTGGTTCATTTTTATTGGACCCCTTTTTTTCACAAACAAGTCCCAAAAAAGTGCCCTAAATGATCACATGACCACCGGAGGGAATCGGGGATGATCACCCCTGACTCCCCCAGTGGTCACTAACCTCCTCCCAGCATAAAAAAACAACTTTAACAACATTTTTTACCAGCCTCTATGCCAGCCTCAAATGCCATACCCAGCTCCATCACAGCAGTATAAAGGTCTCTGGAGCAGTTGTTAGTGGGTGCAGTGGACTTCACCAGGTGGACCCAGGCCCATCCCCCCCCCCTACACTTGTGGTGGTAAATGGGAGCCCTCCAAACCGCCCCCAAAACCCACTGTACCCACATGTAGGTGCCCCCCTTCAGCCACAAGTGCTATGACAATGGTGTAGAGTTGTGGGCAGTGGGTTTTGGGGGGGGGGATCTGAGGGGCTCAGCACCCAAGGGATGGGAGCTATGGACTTGGGAAGTATTTAATTTGTTTTTTATTCATTGTTACAAGTGCCCCCTAGGGTGCCCGGTTGGTGTCCTGGCATCTGAGGGGGACCAGTGCACTACGAATCCTGGCCCCTCCTATGACCCAATGCCTTGGATTTGTTCATTTTTGAGCTGGGCGCCTTTGGTTTCCATTATCGCTGAAAAACGAAACCGCCCAGCTCAAATCCACACATATCCGATGCATTTGCCGGGCACAAACCGTATTATCGAAAAAAAAAGATGGGTGCCCATTTTTTCAAAAATACGGTCTGGCCCACCCCCTCACGTACCCGTTCTCAGACATAGAGGGGCATAATTGAACAAAAACGTCTATCTCCATGGGCGTTTATCTCCGAGAACGGGTCCATGAAGGGGCGGACCGAACCGTATTTTCGAAAAAAATAGAAGTCCATGTTTTATTCGACAATTTGTGAGCTGGGCGTTTTTGTTTTTCAGTGATAATGGAAAACGAAAGCGCCCAGCTCAAAAACGAATAAATCCAAGGCATTTGTTCGTGGGAGGGGCCAGGAGTCGTAGTGCACTGGTCCCCCTCATATGCCAGGACACCAACCGGGCACCCTAGGGGGCACTTTTACAAAAACAAAAAAAAAGGTAAAAGAGCTCCCAGGTGCATAGCACCCTTCCCTTGGGTGTTGAGCCCCCCCAAATCCCCCTCAAAACCCACCGCCCACAAGTCTACACCATTACTATAGCCCTAAGGGGTGAAGGGGGGCACCTACATGTGGGTACAGTGGGTTTGGGGGGCGGTTTGGAGGGCTCCCATTTACCAGCACAAGTGTAACAGGTGGGGGGGGGATGGGCCTGGGTCCACCTGCCTGAAGTCCACTGCACCCCCTAATAACTGCTCCAGTGATCTGCATACTGCTGCCAGGGAGGTGGGTATGACATTTGAGGGTGAAAATAAAAAGTTGTGAAACGGCATATTTTGTGGTGGGAGGGGGTTTGTGACCACTGGGGGAGTCAGGGGAGGTCATCCCCGATTCCCTCCAGTGGTCATCTGGTCATTTAGAGCACTTTTTGGGGCCTTATTCGTGGAAAAACAGGGTCCAGGAAAAGTGCCCTAAATTCTCGCTAAAAACGCATATTTTTCTTCCATTATCGGCGAAAGGCGCCCATCTCTGATCGCCCGATAACCACGCCCCAGTTCCACCTTCACCACGCCTTCGACACGCCCCCATCAACTATGTCCGCATCCGCGACGGAGTGCAGTTGAAAACGTCCAAATTCGGCTTTCGATTATACCGCTTTATTCGTTTTTGTGAGATAAACGTCTATCTCCCGATTTGGGTCGCAATATAGGCGTTTTTCTTTTTCAATTATAAGCTGGATAGACTCCCATGGAGATGGGCGTTCACGTTTGATTATGCCCCTCCACTTGTAATTATTGGTTTTGCGGTATATATGTATAAAAATATTATACTGATGTACAATAAAAGGAAATGCAGGTATAAGTGACTAATTGTGGTGCCCTGGAAGGCAACATTGTAGGTACATACAAGATATAGGATTTGGAACGCCTAATGTGCGATGATGGTTCCATCTGTGACACTGCCACATGTTCCCTTGGGGATATAATGGTTGGAATGGGTATGAACTGAGCACATTATTATCACTAATATTTATATTTGAAATTTTGTTAATCAATTTAAAGATTGAGGATCTTTTTCTAGTTAAAATTTAATGCCAATAAGTGTAGAATGATGCACTTGGGGTACAGAAACCCTAAAGAGAGATACCAAATAGGAGGGGAGAGTTAGTAAGCTCGACTCAGGAGAGAGACCTTGGGGTGTTGGTGTCTGAGGATCTGAAAGTGAAGAAACAATGCGACAAGGCAACGGCCGTGGCCAGAAAGATGCTAGGCTACATAGAAAGGGGCATAACCAGCAGAAGAAAGGAGGTGTTGATGAGGCCCCACTTGGAGTATTGTGTTCAGTTTTGGAGGCCATATCTTGCTAAAGATGTAAAAAGACTGGAAGCAGTGCAAAGAAAAGCTACAAAAATAGTATGGGATTTGTATTGCAAACCATACGAGGAGAGACTTGCTGACCTGAACATGTATACCTTGGAAGAAAGGAGAAACAGAAGTGACATGATACAGACGTTCAAATATTTGATAGGTATTAATCCGCAAACAAACCTTTTCCAGAGACTGGAAGGCGGTAGAACTAGAGGACATGAATTGAGATTGAAGGGGGGCAGGAGTAATGTCAGTATTTTTTCACGGAGAGGGTGGTGGATATGTGAAATGCTCTCCGCGGGAGGTGGTGGAGATGAAAAAGGTAATGGAATTCAACCATGTGTGGGATAAACACAAAGGAATCCTGTTTAGAAGGAATGGATCAGCGGAATCTTAGCGGAGATTAGGTGATGATGCTGGTAATTGGGAAATTACAGAGCACATCCAAGGACATGGATTACTGAGTCCGAGTCAGCACGGCTTTTGTGTGGGGAAATCTTGCCTGACCAATTTACTTCAGTTCTTTGAAGGAGTAAACAAACATGTGGACAAAGGGGAGCTGGTTGATATTGTGTATCTGGATTTTCAAAAGGCGCTTGACAAGGTACCTCATGGAAGGCTACAGAGGAAATTGGAGGGTTATGGGATAGGAGGAAACATCCTATTGTGGATTAAAAACTGGTTGAAGGATAGGAAACAGAGAGTGGGGTTAAATGGGCAATATTCACAATGGAGAAGGGTAGTTAGTGGGGTTCCTCAGGGGGGGTCTGTGCTAGGACCGCTGCTTTTTAATATATTTATAAATGATTTAGAGATGGGAGTAACTAGCGAGGTAATTAAATCTGCTGATGACACAAAGTTATTCAAACTCGTTAACTCGCGACAGGATTGTGAAAAATTACAGAAGGACCTTACGAGACTGGGAGACTGGGCAGTTAGATGGCAGATGACGTTTAATGTGAGCAAGTGCAAGGTGATGCTTGTGGGAAAAAAGAACCTGAATTATAGCTACGTCATGCAAGGTTCCACGTTACGAGTTACGGACCAAGAAAGGGATCTGGGTGTCGTCATCGATAATACACTGAAACCCTCTGCTCAGTGTGCTGCTGCGGCTCGGAAAGCAAATAGAATGTTGGGTATTATTAGGAAAGGTATGGAAAACAGGTGTGAGGATGTTATAATGCTGTTATATCGCTCCATGGTGCGACCGCACCTTGAGTATTGTGTTCAATTCTGGTCGCCGCATCTCAAGAAAGATAAAGTGGAATTGGAAAAGGTGCAGCGAAGGGCGACTAAAATGATAGCGGGGATGGGACGACTTCCCTATGAAGAAAGACTAAGGAGGCTAGGGCTTTTCAGCTTGGAGAAGAGACGGCTGAGGGGAGACAGGATAGAGGTATATAAAATAATGAGTGGAGTGGAACAGGTGGATGTGAAGCGTCTGTTCACGCTTTCCAAAAATACTAGGACTAGGGGCATGCGATGAAACTACAGTGTAGTAAATTTAAAACAAATCGGAGAAAATGTTTCTTCACCCAATGCGTAATTAAACTCTGGGATTTGTTGCCAGAGAACGTGGTGGAGGCGGCTAGCTTGGCAGAGCTTAAAAAGGGGTTAGACAGTTTCCTAAAGGACAAGTCCATAAACCGCTACTAAATGGACTTGGGAAAATTCCATAATTCTAGGAATAACATGTATAGAATGTTTGTACGTTTGGGAAGCTTGCCAGGTGCCCTTGACCTGGATTGGCCGCTGTCGTGGACAGGATGCTGGGCTCGATGGACCCTTGGTCTTTTCCCAGTGTGGCATTACTTATGTACTTATGTAAAACCGGTGCTGGGCAGACTTCTACAGTCTACGCCGTGATCGTAACTGAATAGATAGGGATGGGCTGGAGTGTAAATTTTAAGGGGCTTCGACGTTAGCGTCAGAATTTAGTACAAGAAGATTGCTGGGCAGACTTCTACGGCCTGTGCCCTGAGATTGGCAAGGACAAATCAAACTCAGGTTTACATGTAAAATGAGTTTATCTTGTTGGGCAGACTGGATGGACCGTACAGGTCTTTATCTACCGTCATTTACTATGTTACTTCGTAGCACTTCTGGCCTGTTTCCTAGTTGGTGTGTGGCACTTCTGCCTTGGTTCTGTCTGTCTGTGTGCTAGGGTTAGCACTTCTTCCTGAGTTCTTCTGTTTGATAGTGTGCTAGGGTTAGCACTTCTACCTGAGTTCTTCTGTTTGTGTTGGTGCATAGGTTTGCACTTCTGCCTTAGTTCTTCAGCTTGTCTGTATGCTAGTGTTAGCACTTCTCTCTTGGTTATTGCCTGTTTGTTCTGTTGTGTGTTTTTGTGGACATGTGGCCCAGCCTTGAGCTCTGCCTAGTCTGCCCAGCCTTAGACTCTGCTTAGTCTGCCTCGCCTTAGACTCTGCTTAGTCTGCCTTGTCCAGAGCTCTGCCTAATTTCTTCTTCCTTCTGCTGTTGTGTTTGGGTTTCTGTTCGGTCCTGGTGGGAGGGTTTTGCCTGCTGTTGCCGTTCGTCGCAGCAGCCCAAGAGCTCACATTGTTCCTGAGTCCGTGACAATTTTCCCCTGCACTTTCCCACAAACACTCCCCCTTGACCTGTGCTGGATACTGAATCGAAAACCGAATCCCCAATCCAAAAATTGAGAGCTGTAGGGCACCACTGCAAGGCGATGAGCCCATACTTGTAGTGAGAAGTCTTCAAATAATAGGCTTTGTGACCTCTAATTTTCAGCTGACTCATTGCCCAATAGACACACAGTACAGTCACTTTATGAACAAAATTAAGAAATCGCACAATCACCACTCTAGACTGACCTCTCCTGAAACTTTGGGCCCAGGTGGTACATGTGTTCAACCAGAAAATGAGTCATTCAGCAAGACCCAGCCTATCTGGGAGCTCCTTTTCACATATAAGAGGCAAATCCTTGTCAGCAATGGCCTCGGGGAAACCCACCAGTTGTATGATATTTCTACAACAGCGGCTTTCCTGCACATCCAATTTCTTTTCCAATTTTGTATACTGCTGTTGCATTGTCATTGGCTGCCCCAACAGGTCATTCACCTCCATCTACTGTGCAGTAAGTTGCTGCTCTGCCTCTGTTATTTTTCCAGCCCGGGTAGTCAATGTTTCTTTCATTTCATGTAAAGTAGATGTTTTGTTTCTGAGTTGTGAGCAATTCGCTCATAGTGGAATTCTAAGATAGACCAATCTCTGGCAAGCAGAAAAATGTGGCTGGAACCAGGCAAGGCCTTATGCCCAATAACAATACTGGGACTAGCCTAGGCGAGAAGGAAGAAGTACCTTGATAGCTCAGGAACTGGGTGGCCAGAAGCCACTCATACACAGAGGCTGAAAGCATATCCAGAACCCACTCACACACAGACACCGAAGCTGGCGGCTTCTCGGGAACCCACACAGACACCGAAGCTGGCGGCTTCTCGGGAACCCACACAGACACTAAAGCTGGCGGCTTCTTGGGAACCCACATGGACACAGAGTATGTAACGTAACATGAACCCACTCACACACAGAAACTGGAAGATTCTCTGGAATCCACACAGATACAGAGCAGGCAATGTAACAGGAACCCACTCACACATAGAAACTGGA